>NW_028270155.1:34841708-35146985 GCF_037043375.1 Chiloscyllium plagiosum | reverse complement strand
TTGGACAGGGGTGGACAAAATCCGAAGTTGCATAACACTAGGTTATAGTCCATCAGGTTTATTTGAAATCATAACTTTCGGTGTGCTGCCCTACACTGGGGGGAAAGTGACTTCACCTGACAAAGGACCAATGCTGCAAAGGTTTATGATTTCATATAAACCTGTTGGACTATAACCTGCTTTTGTGTGACTTCTGACTTTACAATAGAATTCCAGAGTTAGATGATTAAGGAAGGGAAAGAACTGCTCCATTTTCTAACCTTTTCACCCTCCAGGATTTAGTTCTTAATCTGCTAGAAGAAAAGAAGCTAGATAGTAGACGAGTGTCTGGTAAGTGACTAAGATTTATCCGATTCATAAAGTTCAACTTAGTAGGCAACTGTTGGTGAGGTTAATAAAATATATAAAAATATTATACGGTAAAGGAACCAGGACCAAGATAGTTGAACTATGTTGCAATTCAAGAAGTAAGATGAGGCTGCGTTAAAGAAGTATTAAAGTTGAGAGGGATTAGTTAAGAATATGCATGGAATTGTGCTATTGTTGCCATCAGAGATGTAGATCAGGGAGGAACAGGACCGGCAACTCGGTGTTGCATTATTAATTTAGGGGTCAGTTACTGCCATAAGGAGGAACAATATCTTGAAAAGGTCTTAAAATGATCATTTATGGGCAGAGCTTAGGAACAGAAAGGGGCAGTCACAATTCTGGTCTTCAGCTACAGGAAGATATTAGATTTAGAATTAGATTTTATTGTCACGTACAGGGATACAGAAGTACAGTGAAAAGTTTACAATGTCGCCATTCATAGCAACATCTTAGAGACAAGGTACAAAATCTTAGGCAAAAATTATAAAGATAAAGAAATAAATTGATAGTTCAACACAACAGTTTTTCTCAGCATAATGTAGTAAGTCAGAAATAAAGTTAAAAGTTCCAAATTACAATTCTTCTTTAGTCATGGGTCTACAGTCTCGCCATGCTGGGTTTCCCATGCTGGGCTCAATCTCTCCCCTCTGCTGGACTCGATCTCAATTTCCAAGCTGCTATCTCACTGCCATCTGCCATCCAGTCTCATCAGTTGCTTTGTCACAGGCTGGCTGGAGTCTTGTTCTGGTACCGCTGCAGATTCCCAATTCTTCTACAATGGCACCAACTGTCAGAGTTTGCCTGGGCATGCCAACTGTCTCATGGATGACTGCTAAAGACCCTGTTTTGGGCTCCCAGCCACTGCCATCACTACTGTTAACTCCACAACAGAGTTCCTTCCAGAAGGTACATCATGGGAAAATAAAACTATAAAAAAGAAAAAAAAACAAGAAACAGTTTGGTCAGATGGAACTTAACCGTGAAACTTTGGAAGAAGTGTCATGACAGGGGAAAATAGAAAATTGGGTGGGACATAAGGAAGTTCAGAAGAACACAGGATTCTTAAGGTACTTGTCCACACATCCCTGAAGATGGCAAGACAAATTAATAGGGTAGTTAAGAAGACATTTGGGACACTTGCATTTATCAATTGTGGCATAGAATATACGAGTGAGAGGTTATGCTGGACCTGTATTAAACTTGGTTAGGCTACAGCTGGAGTATAGTGTGCAGTTCTGGTTGCTGCACTATAAGAAGGATGTGATTGCAGAGGCAATTCATTAGGATATTGCCTGGGCTGGTGCATCTCATCTATGAAGAGAGGCTTGATTGGCTCAGGTCGTTTCTCCTAAAGTAGTAAAAGCTGAAGGGGGACCTGTGAGATGTATCAGATTATGAGGGCAAGGAGAGGGTGAAAGGAAGCAACTGTTCCACTTAGTTGAACAATAAATTGCATAATTTTACAGTAAAAGGCAGGAGATTTAGAGGGGATTTGGGAAAAATGTATTTCCATCCAGAAGGTGGTGAAAATCTGGTTTGTACTATCTGATACCTCACAACATTTAAAAAGTTGGTAGAAAAGTCATTTGTATTTAAGACTATGGGCCAAGTGCAAGAAACTGGGATTCGTATAGAGAGGTTAGTGCAGTCATGATAGGCTGAGGGGCCACTTCTGTGCTCAATGACTCTATGATAAGTAAACATATAATCAAAAAAACATTGCTAATCTGAACACATTTAAGGAATGCAGGATAGGTGATGTGTTAGAGGTGCAGCATGTGGGAACTCCTGGATGGCAATCTGATCTAAGGCAAATATGTCTGCCGCAAATGTTTGAAATTTGAGCAATTTGGCTTAGAGTTTATGACCTAGAGGTTGAATTACAGACATTTTGACTCATTGGGAAGGGGAAGGTATCAGTAGGCAGTTGCACCTCATAGGATTGGATTTATTGATTTGCTCAGTGTTTAGGTTAATAAGTGTGACTGCGAGTGAGACTGGTAAGGGAACTCACTAAGATAGGAGTGCAGGAGCCTCAGCCTTAGCAATTGTCCAATAAGAGATTTTTTCAGCTTGTTTGCAGTCTTTTGTACCTTGCACCTGGGGAAGCCAGCAATGTTGATGAATCCTATTAGCTGGGCTGTAGCACTGATATTACATGGGGAAACAATGTGAAGTTGTGTGACCTGGCACAAATAGTATCAGTAACAAACTTGATATATTTGGTTGATGAGAAATCCCACACAGGACCCCAATTGTACCTTCAGAGGAGCTAGTTATGTAAGAGTTCAAATGGGATAGGATTATCACCCATTCCTTCAAGTTGCAGGCCCTGCTCCAGTAGCTGCCATATTTCTGTGACCGTGTTCCAGGGCATTTGCAGATTGTGCATTACTTATCCAGAGGAAATAGCATTGAGGATGCTATTTCTCCTTCTATATTTCCTTTGAATCCGGAGGGGACCTTCAGCTGTGACCTCTTCATATGGAAGCTGTTCAGCATCCAATGGAGATTACTGTTGGCCTGGGCTTGTTAGGTTAACTGTTGCTGCTCCATTTTTTGCAACTTCAGTATATCACAGAGACAATACTTCCTGTTGTGCTTGGATCCATCAATTATGTTTGCAGTAAACTTTTGTGGGGAACATAAACAGAATGTTCCTTAGCCATGTGAGCAGGCAGCTGTTGTGTCAATCTCAAATTACAGTTAGCATTCCTCTCCTTTTAGTGGGACATGGAGCAGTTCATTGACGACGGCCATGGAATGCCTTTGCATGACATTCTGATACTGGACCTTATTCTAATGACTGAATTACCAGTCATGTCACAAAGAGACAGCAGGAGGCTATAAGAGCTGCATGAGTTACGAATCCTGCTGCTCAAAGTTCTGTATCACCAAAGAAAAACATCTTTGCATGAGAGAGCATTTGCATTATACTTATACTTCAAGATGAGAGGGAGTCAATTTATTGGCTTTGAGCAGCCTATGAGATCAAACATTAGCTTTGTGCTTTGTGGCCTTTGCACCTGTGATTACTTTTGCTTCATAGAGATAACTATCTTCAATCGACAATGGCAGATGATATGGTAAAGATTTTTGTGACTGCTATTTGCACCCCAGACAGTTGGACACTGCATGAATTTAACATGCATGATGATATGATTGCAAATGACTTCATCCTGTAGCCTGCAAAAGCATGATTAATGCCAAAGAGATTTTTGTTACTCAGATCTGGAGGCCACAAACAGGAAAATAACATTGACTATTTGAAGTTTAAATTTAGGAATTGAGACATTATGGAAGACAACATAAGTTACTTTTGGTACCTGAAGTCCCAAGCTCAGCCTGCTCATCGAGGCTTGTTTCCATCTTCCCATGAACTTCTTGTCCCTTTCTACCTGGCAGTCTCTAGATCGTCCATTGTTGCTGACCTCCTGCATGTTCCTACCGACTGTCTGGAATTAAGACTGCAACTCTCTTCCTTTTCCTGGAGCCAAATCCTTGCAGTTTAGTCCTGTCCACCATCAGAGAATCATAGAATCCCAACAGTGTGGAAACAGGCCATTAGGCTCATCAAGTCCACACCAACCCTCTGATGAGTAACCCATGCAGACCCATTCCCCTCCCCTATTACTCTAACATTTCCCCTGATTAATGCACCTAGCCTACATATCCTGAACACTAAGGGCAATTTAGCATGGCCAATTTACATCACTTGCAAAGCTTTGGACTGAGGAAACCGGACCACCCAGAGGAAACCCACGCAGACACAGGGAGAATGTGCAAACTCCACATGGACAGATACCGGAGGCTGGAATCGAACCTGGGTCATCATGCGCACTCCCCCATCAAGACTAAGGATAATAATGATCACTGACAATCCCATTCCTACAGCATCCCAAGTCCTCCCATGCACTATTATATGTTGAATTTCTCCCTTTCACCATCTTTGTCTTCTCTGTATCCCAGGCTCCTTCGCAAACCCAAGTATTGAGTCCTTGCACTTGACTACCATAACAGTATCCCTAATACTCCTCATGGACTCACATTCTGCTGATGTTCAGGACTGATTGTGTCTACTTCGCTCATTGACTTAGATGGACAGCCTTCAATGATGATTAACCAGACCCTGACCATGTTCTGTGCAGCTCCCTGACTGCTGATCCTTACTGCTTGCACTGGATCAATTGGATGGACAGTGGCTCACTGCCTGAATTGTAGTAAGATGGACATGTTGACAAATGTTTGTGCATATGGGTATGTGCAGTTTTTATCCATGGAATATAGCTGAAAATGTGTTGCTGGAAAAGCACAGCAGGTCAGGCAGCATCCAAGGTACAGGAGAATCGACGTTTCGGGCATAAGCCCTTCTTCAGGCTTATGCCCAAAACGTCGATTCTCCTGTTCCTTGGATGCTGCCTGACCTGCTGCGCTCTTCCAGCAACACATTTTCAGCTCTGAGCTCCAGCATCTGCAGTCCTCACTTTATCCATGGAATATACCCTGAGGTGTTGGTGCTAAATATCCAAGGTGGAGGTTCGGAAGAGTAAACAGTGAGCTGGTGAGCAGTAGGTAACTGCTTTGATTTTCGTGTTGGGAATTCTCAGTACAGGCAATTCTCGTATAATGCTGTAATTATATTTCAGCAAAACCTCACTTAATAGAAAATCGCAAAACAGAAATAATGGAGCCTATGGGAAAAGTGGTGTTAGTGGCAGACCAGCAGAAAATATCACTCACAACTACTCAAAAATCAGCTAAAGGTCTAATGCAAAGTACAGCAGGGCCTGAATGAAGGTTGAAATTATATTTATTAATGAGACAAATTTAAATTTAACACAGTACATTTAAAAATATATGAAAGCCTGCTCTCTGTACAGTACCTCACAGAAAACTGCTCTGTTGGCAGCTGACAATGTCGCATGCACAGGATGGCACAAAGACAGGCATCAGCGTCGCGCATGCGTGGACACTGGCACATGTGCAGAATGGCATGGAGATTTTGGCCGGCACAGTGGCACATGCACAGAACAAAGCATGTGAATCAAATCCCTGCTGGAATCATGCTGTTGCCAACAGAGTTTAATTTTCTCCAAAATACTGTTCCTAATTTTTCAGCGATGTAGCCAAATCCTGCTCCTGAAGTGCGTGTTATACCAGAACTACTTGTATTCTGTAAGATTGTAGAATGGGAGAGTGCATAATAACATGAAATTAAGAAATTGTGAGGATGATAGAGTGAGAAATCATTTTAATAGACTTCTCATTGCTCATTAATGTCATCTCAACATCCTACACTTGGTTAAAAATTGAATGTTTTGGTCTCAAAGTAGGGAAGGGTTTGTTGGGCATCTCACCTAATTTTTCAAATTTCTTGCCCTGGCTCAGATTGTTCATGAACAGGGAAGATTCCATCCTTTGTATGCATGGAACATTCAAAATAAAACAGATGAATTGAGAGTCCAAGTTAAAATCAATAAGTTAAGTAACCTTTATAGAGAGACATGGCTGCAGGATGACATAGTTCCAGATTGGAATCTTAAAGGATGTTTAGGAAGTACAAGAAGTTAGCAAAACATGGAGGTGTAATTAAGTCAGTCAATGATTGCATTAGCATGAGAGAGAATAAGCTAAGTTTTGGAGATCAGGATGTGGAACTGATTTGGAAAGACATGAAAAATAGAAAAATACAAGATGTCATAATGAGAGTGATGTACAGGCCCTCTAACAGTAACCTCACTCTAAGCATTAAGGAAGAAATAATGGAAGTTTGACAGAAAGGTACAGTGATAAGCATGGGAAAATATAATATGATTTGATTGGAAAAGTTAGATAGACAAAGGTAAACTGGTTCATGGAATGTTTTTTTAGAGTCATAGAGATGTACAACATGGAAGCAGACCCTTCGGTCCAACCCGTCCATGCCGACCTGATATCCCAACCCAATCTAGTCCCACCTGCCAGCACCCGGCCCATATCCCTCCAAACCCTTCCTATTCATATACCCACCCAAATGCCTCTTAAATGTTGCAATTGTACCAGCCTCCACCACTTCCTCTGGCAGCTCATTTCATACATGTACCACCTACTGGGTGGAAACATTGCTCCATAGGTCTCTTTTATATTTTCCCCCTCTCACCCTAAATCTATGCCCTCTAGTTCTGGACTCCCTGACCTGCCTATTTACCTTATCCATGCCCCTCATAATTTTGTAAACCTCTATAAGGTCACCCCTCAGCCTCCGACGCTCCAGGGAGAACAGCCGCAGCCTGTTCAGCCTCTCCCTATAGCTCAAATTCTCCAACCCTGGCAACATCCTTGTAGATTTTTTCTGAACACTTTCAAGTTTCACAACATCTTTCCGATAGGAAGGAGACCAAAATTGCACGCAATATTCCAACAGTGGCCTACCAATGTCCCCTACAGCCGCAACATGACATCCCAACTCCTGTACTCAATACTCTGTCCAATAAATGAAAGCATGCTAAACGCCTTCTTCACTATCCTATCTACCTGCGACTCTACTTTCAAGGAGTTATGAATCTGCACTCCAAGGTCTCTTTGTTCAGCAACACTCCCTAGGACCTTACCATTAAGTGTATAAGTCCTGCTAAGATTTGCTTTTCCAAAATGCAGCATCTCTCATTTATCTGAATTATACTCCATCTGCCACTTCTCAACCCATTGGCCCATCTGATCAAGATCCCATTGTAATCTGAGGTAACCCTCTTCATTGTCCACTACACCTCCAATTTTGGTGTCATCTGCAAACTTATTTAACTGTACCTCTTATGCTTGTATCCAAATCATTTATGTAAATGACAAAAAGTAGAGGACCCAGCACTGGTCCTTGTGGCACTCCACTGGTCACAGGCCTCCAGTCTGAAAAACAACCCTCCACCACCACCCTGTGTCTTCTACCTTTGAGCCAGTTCTGTATCCAAATGGCTAGTTCTCCCTGTATTCTGTGAGATCTAACCTTGCTAATCAGACTCCCATGGGGAACCTTGTCGAATGCCTTACTGAAGTCCATATAGATCACATCTGCCGCTCTGCCCTCATCAATCCTCTTTGTTACTTCCTCAAAAAAACTCAATCAAGTTTGTCAGACATGATTTCCCACGCACAAAGCCATGTTGACAACCCTAATCAGTCCTTGCCTTTCCAAATACATGTACAATCCTGTCCCTTGAACAGGCTGTACATAACACAGGATTAATTAATGATTGCATGATGAAGACACACCTAGGTAGCAGTGGCCATAATATAATTGAATTGTACATCCAGGAAGGAGAGAATTCCAAATTTGAGACTTTTGAAAAATTGATATAAGGGCAGCTATGAGAGCCTGATGTGTTAAAAATGCTGGAGAAGCAAAGGTCTATTAAGAAAAAAAAAATAAAAGTTAGTATTAGTGAAACAAATAGTGAATGCAAAATTAATGGTTCTGGAAGTGGATAAATCCAGAGAACATGATAATCTACATCCAGGCTACCAAAGGATGTGGCTGCAGAAATAATGGATACGTTTGTTGTCACCTTCCAAAATTCTGTAGATTCTCGAATAGTCCCAGTAGATAAGAGTGGTAAGTGTCACCCCATTAATTTAAAAAGGAGGGATGGAGAAAACAGGGTAGGTCCAGCATCATAGAATTCAGAATTGTTATGGACTTGAAGAAGGCCTTCAGCCGTTGGCCTCTGGCACTGGCTCTTCAATTGAGCATTATTACCTATATTCAATCTCTGTGTTTTTTCCCCATATTCTTGCTTATTACTTGTAACCAAATAATCATCCTTTACCCAAAGCCCTTTGAATGTCTCAATTGAAACTGCTTCCACTACATTTCCAGGCACTGTCTTCAGTAGAATAACCACTTGCTGTGTGAAATAATTTTTCTCTCATCATTCTTGCTGCTTTTGCACATCACTTTAAATCTATGCCCTCTTGTTCTTTTTTCCAAGCAGGAACAGTTTCACTCTATACATGCAGCCTGACCAAGAGTTTGAAAACCTTTATCAAATCTCCTCTCAGCATTCTTCTCTCCAAGAAGAACAGTCTTAACTTATTCAATCTATCCTCATCACTGAAATTCCTCATTCTTGGAATCATTTTTGTAAATGACTGCTCTCTCTCCAATGCATTCACATTCTTCTGATAATATGATGGCCACAACTGTACACAATATTCCATCTGATGTCTAACAAGTTTCTTACATGAGTTCATAGAACATTACAGCGCAGTACAACCCCTTCGGCCCTCCATATTGCACCGACCTGTGGAACCGGTCTGAAGCCCATCTAACCTACCCTATTCCATTCCTGTCCATATGCATATCCAATAACACTTAAATGTCTTTAAAGTTGGTGAGTCTACAGTTGCACGCAGTGCATTCCACACTCCTACTGCTCTCTGATCAAAGAAGCTACCTCTGACAGCTGTCCTAAATCTATCACCCTCAGTTTAAAGCTATGTTCCCTTGTGCTAGTCATCACCATCTGAGGAATAAGACACTCATTGTCCAACCTATCTAATCCTCTATGATTATCTTATATGTCTCAATTAGGTCACTTCTCAACCTTCTTCTCTCTAATGAAAACAGCCTAAAGCCCCTCAGCCTTTCCTTGTAAAACCTTATCTCCATACCAGGCAACATCGTAGTAAATCTCCTCTGAACCCTTTCCAAAGCTTCCACATCCTTCCTATAATGCGGTGACTAGAACTGTACGCAATACTCCACATGTGGCCGTAACCAGAGTTTTGTACAGCTGCAGCATGATCTCATCATTCCGAAACTCAGTCCCTCCACCAATAAAAGCTAAAACACCGTATGCCTTCTTAACAACTCTATCAACTTGGGTGGCAACTTTCAAGGATCTATGTACCTGGACACAGAGATCTCTCTGTTCATCTACACTACCAAGAATCCTACCATTAGCCCACTACTCTTTATTCCTGTTACTCCTTCCAAAGTAAATCATCTCACACTTTCTGCATTAAACTCCATTTGCTACCTCTCAGCCAAGCTCTGCAGTTTACCTATGTCTCTCTGTAATCTACTACATTCTTCGTCACTATCCACAACTCTATTGATATTAGTGTAATTTGCAAATTTACTAACACATCTTTCTATGTCCTCATCCAGGCCATTTATATAAATGACAAACAACAGTGGACCCAAAACAGATCCTTGCAGTACCCCACTTGTAACTGAACTCCAGGATGAATATTTCCCATCAACCACCACCCTCTGTCTTCTTTCAGCTAGCAAATTTCTGATCCAAACCACTAAATCATCCTCAATCCCATGCCTCCGTATTTTGCCGAAATAGCGTACTGTGGGGAACCTTATCAAATGCCTTACTGAAATCCATATACATCACATCGACCCCCACTTTACCCTCATCCACCGGTTTTCTCAACTTCTCAAAGAACTCAAAAAGGTTTGTGAGGCACGACCTACCCTCCACAAAACTGTGTTGACTATCCCTAATCAGCTATTTCTGTCGAGATGATTAGAAATCCTATCTCTTATTACCCTTTCCAACACTTTACCCACAACTGAAGTAAGGCTCACAGGTTTGTAATTTCCAGAGGTGTCTCTATTCCCCTTCTTGAACAAGGGAACAACGTTTGCTATCCTCCAGTCTTCTGCAGTATTTCTGTTGACAATGACAACATTTAAGATCAAAGCCAAAGGCTCGGCATTCTCCTTCCTGGCTTCCCAGAGAATCCGAGGATGAATCCCATCCAACCCTGGAGACATCTATTTTTACACTTACCAGAATTGCTCACATCTCCTCCTTATGCACCTCAATCACATCACCTCCTTGCTCTTTTACTTGACCAGCAAGATGGCACCAGAGTAAGATGTTCGTAGTGGAGCCCCTCTGCTCTACCTTTTCTATTTATTTCTTTTTCCTTTGTTTTTCTCTCTTTTCTTTTCTTCTCTCCCCTTAGCACTGGAGGCTAATACAGGTGTAGCAGCATGTACCGGCAGCAAGCCCTTGTGCAGTGTGTGGGCTGCAAGCCCCAGAAGAGTGAGCAACAAGCCGTGGAACAGTGCATGGGCTACGAGCCCCAGAACACTGCAACAGTGAACCCTGGAACAGCGAGTGGGCTGCAAGCCCCAAAACAGCACGAGCTATGAGCTCCAAAACAGCATGTCGGAAAGCAGCCACGGATCAGCACGCAGGCTGCGAGTCCTAGGCAGAGACTGGCCTGAGAGAGGCAATCCTAGGACTTAGCTTCAAGCTGAAAGTGTGGTGCTGGAAAAGCACAGCAGGTCACGCAGCATCAGAGGAGCAGGAGAATTGACGTTTCGGGCAAGAGCCCTTCATCAAGAATAAGAATGTGAGCCAAGGGGGTGGTGGGATAAGTGGGAGGGGGTGGGGCTGGGGGGAAGGAAGATGGATAGGTAGGACAAGTCATGAGGGCGGTGCCGGATTGGAAGGTTGAAACTGGGATAGGGTGAGGCAAGAGGAAATGAGGAAACATGTGAAATTCACACTGATGCCGTGGGTTGGAGGGTCCCAAGGCGGAAGGTGAGGCATTCTTCCTCCAGGCATCGGGTGGTTAGGGAGTGGCGATGGAGGAGACCCAGGACCTGCATGAGCTTGGTGGAGTGAGAGGGGGAGTTGAAGTGTTCAGCCACGGGGCGGTGGGGTTGTTGGTGCGGGTGTCCTGGAGATGTTCTCTGAAGCACTCTGTGAGTAGGCGTTCTGTCTCCCCAATGTGGAGGAGACTGCATCAGGAACAAGGGATACAGTAAATGACATGGGTAGAAGTGCAGATAAAACTTTGTTGGATGTGGACGACTCCTTTGGGGCCTTGGATGGAGTTAGGAGCAGCTGAGTGCCGGTTCGGAGCAGACTGGGGCTTGGAGTGGAGCTGAGAGCTGCTGGACTGGAGTCTGGCATTAGCAGTCAGACCATATTCACCTGCGCTGAACTGTGACACTGTAATGTCTATTTGAAATTTCTTACCTTAATTCAACCCTTTAATGATGTACTATTTTTAAATCATTTTTCAGCTGTGTAAGCAATGCAACTACTTTTATTCCTCTGCCGTGTTCAAGAATTGTACGTAATTACTTGTATCTAAGATGTCACCGTAAGAAGGCAGACATTGTAAAAGCTTTTCACTGTACTCCTACAATAGAGTACACATGACAATAAAAGGATATTCTATTATATTCCATGTTATTATAAAGCAAAAATACTGTATACTTTACTGACGGCTCTCTCAACCAACCCTGCCACCTTCATTGATCAATGCACATATCTACCAGGTCCCATCAGCACATGCAATCCTCTTTAGAATTGTACCTCCTATTTTTATATTGTTTTTCAACTTTCTTCCAATCAATGTGCATCATTACATACTTCTCTGCACTGGACCTCATCTGCCACCTATCTATCCACTCCACCACCTTGTCAGTTTCATTTTCTTTATAGTCATAGGATCATCCTGCATGGAAACAGACCCTTCAATCCAACCATTCATTCTGAACATAATCTCAAACTAAACAGGTCCCACCTGCCTGCTCCTGGTCCATATCCTCCAAACCTTCCTTATTCCTGTACTTACCTAAATGTCTTTAAAACATTGTAATTGTACCCACATCCACCACTTCCTCAGAGTTCATTTAATTCGGTGTAAATAATTTGCCCCATGCTTTTTATTTAATCTTTCTCTCCCACCTTTAAAAGTGCCCCCTGGTCTTGAAATCCCCCACTCTATACCTCCCATTATTTTATAATCTTATATCAGGCTGCCTCTCAACTTCCTACCCTCCAGTGAAAATAGTCCCAGCATATTCAGCCTTCCTTTATAACTCAAATCTTATATGCTCTGCAACATCCTGATAAATCTCCAGCTTAATTATAACCTTCCTACAACTGGGCAACCAAAACTGGATACAGTATTGCAGAATAAGCCTCACCAATGTCCTGTACAACCTCAACATGACTTCCCAACTCTTATACTCAAAGGACTGAGCAATGAAGACAAGCACGCTAAACACCTTTTTAACTCCCCTGTCTATATGTGAGGCAAACTTCAAAGAATTGTGTACCTCCACTCCTACGTCCCTCTGTTCTTCAGCACTACCCAAGGCCCTAGCATTAATTGTATAAGCCCTACCCTTATTTGTTGCACCAAAATGCAATACTTCACATTTATCCAGTTTGATGTGAAACTTTGCGATTGTCCCCTGCATGACAAGATATAGATCATTAATATATACCAGGGAAAGCAAGGGTCCCAGTATTCATCCCTGTCAAACTCCAAAAGAAGCCTCCCTCCAGCCAGCAGATGTCATTTCCAGTTTCCTAACACTGACTCAATTTTGTGACCACATTGCTACTGTGTTTTTTACACCATAAATTTTAACTTTCCTCACAAGTCTGTTGTGTAGCACTTCTATGAGAAGTTCATGTTACAACATCAACAACGTTACCCTCATTGAACCTCCTCTGACCTCTTCAAAAAACTCAAGCAAGTTCATTAAACACCAATAGCTCCTTTAGAAATCCATGCTGACTTTTCCTAATTAATCCATCTTTTTCCATGTAACTATTAATACTATCCCAAATAATTATTTCAAGAAGCTTCCCCATCACTGAAGGTAAATGATGGGTCTATAATTTTTGAAATTATCTTAACAACTGTTTTTGAACGAGGCCATAATGTTTGCAGTTCTCCAATCTTTTGGCACCTCTCCCAAGTTCGGGGAAAACTGAAAGATTTTGGCCAGTGTCCCTGCCATTTCTATCCTCACTTCCTTCAGAATCCTTGGATGTGTCTCATCTGGTCTCAGTGCCTTACCAAGTTGAAATATCAACAAATCATCAGCAGTAAGTAAAATTCTAGAGTGTTATAAAATATACAATAACAGGACACTTAAACAAATTTAAAAGGATTTTAAAAAGTCAACATAAATGTATGAAAGGGAAATCGTATTTGAAAAACGTACTGGACATATTTTAAAACATGAGTGGTAGACTTGATAATGATGAACTGGTAGATATTGTCATGATTTGGAGATGCCGGTGTTAGACTTAGGTGTACAAAGTTAAAAATCAGATTCCTGAAGAAGGGCTTATGCCCGAAATGTTGATTCTCCTGTTCCTTGGATGCTGCCTGACCTGCTGCGCTTTTCCAGCAACACAGTTTCAGCTCTGATCTCCAGTATCTGCAGCCCTCACTTTCTCTTAAAAGTCACACAACACCAGGTGATAGTCCAACAAGTTTAATTGGAAGCACACTAGCTTTCAGAGCGTTGCTATCACCTGATGAAGGAGCGGTGCTCCAAAAGCTAGTGTGCTTCCAATTAAACCTGTTGGATATAACCTGGTGTTGTGTGATTTTTAACTTGGTGGATATTGTGTAATTGAATTTTCAGAAAATGTTTGAGAATGTCGCCAATGAGAGTTTAATGTGCAAGATTCTAGGACTAACAAGGCAAGGATCTGGATGATAAATGCGAGGGCCCCAAGAAGTACAAGGAATCAGAGATAATGATGTGGAGGTTATTAGCTATAAGAAGAAATTGGACAAACTTGATTTATTTTCACTTGAATGTCGAAGATTGAGGCACAATCTGATAGAATGGACAAGTCAGAGGCAATTGAAGAGGTAAAACTTCGAACAAATCAATATTAACAGGAAAAAGGTACTAAGCAAACTAATAGGGTTGAGGACAAACAAATATCCTGGGCCTGATGACCTACATCCTAAGGTATTAAAGGAAGTGGTGATGGAGATAGTAGATCCATTGGTTGCAATATTCTAAAATTCCCTGGACATGGGAAAGGTTCCAGTGGATTAGACAATGGCTAATGCTCTTATTCAAAAAGGGAGGGAGGCAAAATGTGTGAAAATGCAGACCAGTTAGTTTAACATCTGTTGTTGGGAAAGTATTAGAATCTATTATCAATGAAACAATATGAGGACATTTGGAAAGTCTTTCCAAGAGAGTCAACATGGTTTTATGAAAAGCAAATCATGTTTTACTAATTTGTTGCAGTTTTTGAAGATGTAACAAGCAAAGTGGATAATGGGGATCCTGTAGATGTAATATATCTGGATTTCCAGAAGGCGTTTGATAAGGTGCAGCACAAATGGTTACATCACAAGGTTAGATCATATGAGATTAGGGTAAATTTATTGGCTTGGATAGATGACAGGCTGATTGACAGAAGACAGAAAGTTGGGATAAATGTTTTTTTTCTGGATGGCAAGATGTAATGAGTGGGGTGCCGCAGGGTTCGGTCCATGGACCCCAGCTATTTATAATCCACATTAATGACTTGTATACAGGGATCAATCTAAACATCATGGCATAGACAGAGATAAAGGGGGCTAACACCTTCAACATATTGTCTAGCTGACACCAATTAACCTGAGAATGCAACTTTTTTATTAAAAAAGTGTTGTGATTTACATATGAAAGAAGTTAAACTATCATGGTATTCGAACAGATGAAAGACTCAACAAACAATCAAGGCATTTTTCAATGTATAATTTCAGTTAAATCACACTGTAAATTTTTGCTATAAATTCTGCGCCTTACAATTATGTCCTGCACAATCACCTGATGAAGTAGCGGTGCTTGGAAAGCTAGTGTGCTTCCAATTAAACCTGTTGGACTATAACCTGGTGTTGTGTGATTTTTAAAAATGTTTAAGAGGTATTTTGACAGGAGGTAATAGCAGTGTGGATGGTGTAGAGGCAAAAGGTTTATAGTTTAGAAAGGCATCAACTGGTGGCACAGTTTTGGTGGGTCGTAGGGCCTGTTCCTGGGCTGTACTGTTCTTTGTGCATGTCCACAGGTCCTTGAAGGCATCAAGACAGGTAGGTAAGGTAGTTAAGAAGGCAAATGCTTTTATTCTTTGAGTAATTGAATATAGGACAGGAAGGTTATAATGGAACTATCTAAGATATTAATTAAGCGACAGCTGTGTGCAGTTTTGATCATCCCATGATTGGATCAATGTGATTGCTCTTGAGAGGATGCAGAGGAGGTTCACTGGGATTTTGCCTGGACCTGGGTGTTTCAGCTATGAAGACAGACTAGATAGGCTGCAATTGTTTTCCTTCCAGCAGAGAAGGCCGATAAAAGTATACAAAATTATGAGGAGCATAGATAGGTTAGAGATTGAAAAAACCCCTTAGTTGGGTTAATGACCTTCTTTGCTCAGCCAGGGTAAATGTCAAAATCTTCTTTATTGCTACCTGACACTCATTCTATCTTTGCTACTGTACCCTAATGCCCAATATTGCTTATGCTCAACACTTCTCATGACTGCATGTATATCTTCCCTCATTGACTCACTCTCACCTATTCTAACTCTCCTCCCTCTCAGTCCTGAATGCCCTCACTCAAAACACCTCACCACCTTTCCCCAAACAGCTCTACCACTAACAGCTGAGCCATCCCCTTTCATCTCTCTCAATCTCTCTCTTTCTCTCATTTATCATTGAAAAGGTTATTGACCTGTTGTCACGACTCAGGTATAATAATCCAGACTAAATCAAACTTGCTAACACTGGACTCACAACACAGTGACATTAAAATATTTAATGATGCACAAAATTGCCAATAGTTCCTAGCCAGATTTTAAGAATAAGAGATAATCAGACATCAAGTTTAAACTAACTTAAACAGAAATTAACAATTTATTATTAATACTGTAACATTAGTAGAGCAAAGTTAAACAAGACAATATAATTAATTTCTATGATTTAAACACAATCTTCTTCGATCGTAACTCCCACTCACTCAGAAACATAGATAGACATATATACACAGATAAGGAATACTTTAAAAAGGAAATAAAAGAATTGTAGGGGAAAATTACTCCAGATGCTGGAATCTGTACTGAAAACAACAAAGGCCGGAAATCACAGTGGGTCAGGCAGCATCCATGGAGAGAGAATAAGCTAATGTTTTGAGTCTAGATATTTCATCAGAACCTATGTGAAGTGTGGAGGGGGCGGCATTTTGATAACTGTTTCGATGATGAGTACCAGCTTTACTGGAATCCTTGAATGATGAGTTGTATTTTCGGCACATGGATTGTATCTTGCTTGAATTCCAAAGTTGTGTTCAATGCAAACAGCTTCCAGCAGGCTCTGAGGAATATTCACTTATTTCTTATAAACTGAACTTCTTTTCTCAGCATATTCAGTAATACTTTAACTGAATGTAAAAATAGACAGTAAAACTCAAACACAGTTTCCCAGTCCAGCACCTTCTGAGAACATAGCCTTCTGCCCCTTCAAAAAACCTAGTCAAAACCATTTCAAACTATGGTTTCTCCTTTTCAATATTCTCTGTGGTTGGCTAGCCAATACCGGTCTCTCCTTGATTGATTAATGAACATCTAATCAGCTACCAGTCCTTGAGCATAACACATCTCATGCCAAGACATCTGCAATGTACTTAGAACAATAGTTAACCTATAATTACCTTTCAAGGTTGGTTTCCATATAAAAACATGAGTTGGTTTGCTGTCTCCTTTCCAAAACAAGTTGCTGCTGAAAGTTCAGATTTCAATTCTCAACTTCAGCCCACATTTCTAAACCAAAAATGGGGTGGCACGATGGCTCAATGGTTAGCACTGCTGCCTCACAGTACCATGTATCCAAGTTCGATTCCAGCCTCGGGCAACTGTCTGTGTGGAGTTTGCACATTCTCCCCGTGTCTGTGCGGTTTTCCTCCGGTTTCCTCACACTGTCCAAAGATGTGCAAGTTAGATGAATTGGCCATTCTAAGTTGCCTATAGTGTTAGGGGTATGGGTCTGGGTGGGTTACTCTTCGGAGGGTCGGTGTGGACTTGTTGGGCCGAAGGGCTGTTACCACACTGTAGGAAATCTAATCTTAAAAAAAAAGAACAGCATAATTACAATTCTTTTCTTTTCTTTTTAATGTCTCCCTTATCTGTGCGTATCTGACAGTGTTGGTGAGTGAGTGGGGGTTACAGTCCAAGATTTGATGGGCCAAATGGCCTCTTTACCCACTGTAGGGATTCATGACCTGTAATCTAATTAATACCTAAATCATAGGTATTAATTAGATTACAGGTAGTTCTTCTGTAATACAATGGTTGCAATCTTGTGCAACCCCACATTATAGAAAAATCATGCTTATAGAAACAGCACTTAAAGTGTTGGTGATATAATTGTGTTACAATCAACACACATTTTAAAAGTTTGCACTTTAGAAACAGTGTCCCCAATTCGTCAGTCACGTTATAGTGAATTCGCGTTAACAAAACACATATTGTAGCAGAATGACCTGTACCTTGTTGTTCAGCTTTGCTCTGCTAAAGGCACCATATTAGTAAATGTGAATTTCTGTTTAAGTTATAAACTTGGTATCTGATATCTCTTATTCTTAAAATATGGTTAGGAATAACTGGGCAATTTTGAGCATCATTGAATGTTTTAATTTCACTGTGTTGCACCTTCAGTGTTTGCAAGGCTGAGTTACTGTGATTTGTTATCCCTGTGTCAAAGCACTTCACTTAATGTACTGGGACTCCCTGACTGAATACTGTTTTCCTTGATCGAGAACTGCAGACAACCATGACAAGAACCATGGCTTTCTATCCATGCTACATGGCCAGGCAAGACTGAAGTAATCTGAGTTTGCAGATGACAGCTCAGCTGTGGTGGCAAAGTACAATAAGGCAAGGAAAGGCAGGTATGCTGTGAGAATTCAAGTAGTTTTAAGGTGAATGAGCATGAAGAGAACAGGAAAATAGCCCTGAGATGCAGCTGGTTCAGTTTGTGAGCTAGGTGCCTGTCCCTGCTCACTAAGTTGTCCTTGTAGCAGCATTTCAATGCTAGTTGCCAATGCAGTATGAATTGCAGCTTTAAAGGAGAGAAGCATCCTGTAATTGGATCAGAGAGGTGCCACAATGGTCCTGAGACCCTGGCAGGTATAGGATGCTAGGGTCCATGGACTTGGGATCTGTACAATTATTGTTTTGGAACATAACCTGAAATGTTGAGTTTCCAAGAAGGCAACCTGGAGGAACAAGCAGGAACTGAAGTTGCCATCAATCTGCTGTGATTTTTGTGAAGAAAATAATTACTGCATTGCATGCAATAGGATTGCAGGCTGAAAATTAATGAGGTGAGATTTGCAGTTAATGAGGCCAACAAGTAAGGTGGTGGTAGAAGATTGTTTGTTGACTGACTGGAACCTGATGTGCAGTAGAGTGCTACAGGTACCGTGCTGAGTTCCTTATTGTTTATGATATTCATAAATGACATAGAGGAGAACATTGGAGGATAAGAAGTAAGTTTGCAGATGACATAAAGATTGGCCAAGTGGTTGACAGTGAGGAGAATTTTTTTTTTTCATTTGCCCAAATGAACACTTCTCTGAACAAAATAATGCATTATTTCCACAGGAGAAAGGTTTTAGGTTACAGGAGGATAGAAACTGATTGGTCAGATGGGCAAATCAGTGGTAGATGGAATTTACCTCTGAAAGGTGTGAGATACTGCACTTTAGAAGAAGTAACAAGTCAAAGGAGAACTCAATGAATGGCAGGATACCAGGAAGTTCAGATAAACAGAGGGATCTTGGGGTGCTTGGCCACAACTGCTGAAGGTGGCAGGACTGTTTAGTAGGTTTAGTTAAGAAGGCATATGGGACATTTGCCTATATCAGTCAAGGCCTAGATTAGAAGAACATGGAGGTTATGTTGGAGCTGTGCAGAACTTAGATTAGGCAAATAGCTGGAATATTGTGTTCATTTCTGGTCACTGCATTTTTTGAAGGATTGCACTGGAAGGGGCAGACGAACTTCACACGATGTTGCCTGGGATGGAGTATTTCAGCTATAAAGAGAAGCTCAATAAGCTTGTGTTGTCTCTTTGGAACAGGGATGATTGAGGCCAATCTGATTGTGGTGTATAGGATTATGAGAGGCATGGAGTCATGCAGTGCAGAAAATGCCCTTTGGCCTATTGAGTCTGCACTGATGTAACTATCACTAAAGATGCACTAATCTTAATTTACTGCACTTGTCCTGTATCCTTGAATGTTATGATATTTCAAGTAGTCATCCAAATGTATTTTAAAGGTTGTAACGTTTTTGGCCTCTACCAGGCAGTGCATTCCAGATTCCCACTGCCCTCTGAGTGAAAAAGTGTTCTCACATCCCCTCTGAATCTCCTGCCCCTTACCCTCAACTATACCCTTTTGTGATTGATCCATCAACCAAAGCAAGCAACTGCTCTCTAATCACCCTGTCCATATCCCTCATAATCTTACACACCTCAATCATGACCCCCCTTAGTCTTCTTTAATCTAAATAAAACAATCCAAGCCTACCTAGTCTCTCCTTACAGCTCCATTTCTTCCTCCCAGGCAGCATTCTGGTGAATCTCCTCTGTATTTCCTCTAGTGCTATCACATCCTTCCTCTAGTGAACCAGAACTGCACACAGTACTCCAGCTGTGGCTTAACCGATGCTCGGTACAACTCCAACATTACCTCCTTGTTCTTATACTGTATGTTATAACTAATCAAAGCAAGTGTCTCGTGAGTCTTTTTGGCTATGCTATTCATCAGGCTCGGCCCGAAACCTCGATTCTCCTGCTCCTCGGATGCTGCCTGACCTGCTGTGCTTTTCCAACAACACACTCTTCACTCTGACCTCCAGCATGTGCAAGCCTCACTGTCTCCAAAGTTAAAAATCACACAACACTAATCAAACAGGTTTACTTGAAAGTACAAGCTTTCGGAGCACTACTCCTTTGTCAGGTAGCTCGTGGGACAGGATCAAAGGACACAGAATTTATAGCAAAAGATCACAGTGTCATACAACTGATGCAATGTATTCAACAAACCTAGAATGCTGTTAAGACTTTAATTACTTAGAATGGGAATGCAGCTTGCAACTGATTAATATGCAAATCCAGAACTTCTTTCAAGTCACAGTCCTGAGATAAGTTAAGGTTTGATGAGTATAAACAAAAGTGACATCCCAGCTCAGACAGTGCATTACAGGTGTGAAGTCAGAATCTGTCTGTATCCCAAGCTGGTTCTATTTCCAAAGTAGGAACTTATAAAATGTCACATGGACTGACTGCCTATAGATTGTGTGCTTCTTGACCACAGTGAATTTGTGTGTGTGTGTGTGTGTGTGTGTGTGTGTGTGTGTATAGTGTAGTGGGGTCATCTGTAGTGAGAGATGAACCCAATATTCTGGTTGAGGCTATCCTCATGGGTACTGAAATGCCCTCATGGAGTGAACCAGGTATTGTGATTTTTAACTTTGTCCTATTACTAAGCCAGTTTCTGATCCATCTCGCCAAGGTTCCCAGAATTCCATATGCTCTAACCTCAATCAATCTTCCATTTGGTACCTTGTCAAAAGCTTTGCTAAAATCCATATGAATCACATCCACACCCTTCATCGCATTTTCAAGAAGTATTAACAAATTTGTTGAGCGTGACCTCCCTTTGATAAAGCTGTACTGACTAACTCTCATTACTCCATGCCTTGGAAAGGCATGGAGTAAATCAATTCTCTCCTTCGAAATCCAAGTGGATGTTACTTCTCTCCTTCAGAACAGGGATAGGATGAATAGAGAGAAGCTATTCCAATTTAAGGATCATGAACAAGGGGGCACACATTAAAGTTAAAGACATGTGGTTTAGAGGGGATTTGAAGAAAGATTGTTTTCACCAACAGGGTGTTGCGGGTTTGGAATGCCATTGCCTGGAGCTTTTGATGGCAACATTCCCCAGGCATAGGAGCAAACGCACAAGGAAGACCTCTGACACATTTATTCGCTTCTGCACGAGATGCCCAAAGATCAGGTGTGTGGGGTGCAAGTGCAACCAAAAGAACAACAAAATGTTTCTCAAGTAATTAAAAATAGGGTGCAAACACACACCCAATATATACACGGTCTATAGACTGCACAGTACTGCAAAATAACCATTTGGCTTGGGAATCCATGAACTCTTAATGTATAACGGAACGGCTCTGCTGTGTATTCCTCTGCTGTTTTGGGTTAAAATCCTAGAATTCCCTCTCTAACAGCATTGTGGGTCCACCTATAGCACATGGATTGAAGCAGTTCAAGAAGGTAGATCACAACCACCTTCTCAAGGCATCTAGGGCTAGGCAATTAATGGCCAGCCAGCATTGCCCATGGCCCATGAAAGAATGAAAATAAATCCAAATCAGCCTGCTCAGATTTGTTATTACGCACCTCTGGAGCAGGTAGAATATGCAGTTGGACCTCCTGGCTTAGAAGTAGGGGCTCTACCACTGAACCACAAGACCTAGGAAGAACTTTTTTAGATATTTTCTATCAACCTGCACGGAAATGTTATTCCACATTTCTAGAGCAGATGAGCCTTAAATTCAGGGCTCCTGGCCCAGTAGTCGGGTCACTACCACTATGCTACAACAGCCTGGAAGAACTTAGCATTTTATTTTTAAATATCCTTGTTTTTCTTAAATAGCTGGAAGTGCTATCCAACATAATTGAACAGATTTTCCCTCTACTAAATCACCTGGAGAGTGTGAGAGGTAGCTGGGCATAAATATGAAAAGAGAGTAATGGTTTCTATAAATATTTTTAAAATTTTAATAAAGTGAGCATAAAGTCCGATAGAACATTTTGTCTAGAGAATTAATAATGGAAAGTAAGGAAATGGCATGTATTTTGCATCAGTCTTTAGTACACATGATATAAGTAACATCCTAGCAGTAGCAATAAATCAGAAAATGGAAGGTGAGGATGAACTCAGGAAGATCAATATCACCAGAGGATTGGTACTGAGTATACCTTTTGGGGCTGTGGGCTCACAGGTGTCCAGATTCTAATGGAGTTTATCCCAGCTTCTTAAAAAAAACTGGATAGTGAAATACATGGCAATAAATGATAAAATACACTTTTTTAAAATTTCCAAAACTCCCTTGATTCTGAGAAAGACCCATTAGATTGAAAGACAGGAAATGTTATCTTTGTTCAAAAAAAGGAGGGGGTCAGAAAGCAGAGAGTTATAGCCTAGTTAGCTTAACATCTGTCATAGGGAAAATATTATAAACTATTATTCAAGAAGTTACAGTATGGCTCTTAGGCAAGTTCAAGGTAATCAGATAGACAATGTTTTCTGAAAGAGAAACCATGTTGTACTTTTTAAGTTATAATTTTATTATATATTGTATTTTTAAGCTCTTTGAGGAGGTAATGCTTGCTGTGGATAAAGGGGAATTGGTGGATATACTGTTACTTAACCACATTATTTAAAAATCACATAACACCAGGTTATAGTGCAACAGGTTTATTTAGAAGCACTAGCTTTCATAGCGCTGCTCCTTCAGGTGGTTTCGGAGCAGCATTCCGAAAGCTAGTGCTTCCAAATAAACCTGTGGGGCTATAAGCTCGTGTTGTGTGATTTTTAACTTGGTACACTCCAGTCCAAGATTAGAGTGGTGCTGGAAAAGCACGGCAGATCAGGCAGCACCCGAGGAGCAGGAAAATTGACGTTTCAGGCAAAAGCCCTTCATCAATAATGGAGCTTTTCCTGATGAAGGGCTTTTGCCCGAAACATCGATTTTCCTGCTCCTCGGATGCTGCCTGACCTGCTGCGCTTTTCCAGCACCACTCTGATCTAAACTCTGATATAAACCTAGCCTGTCCGACCCTTCTTTATACACTTATAGGTATTAGTCTGGTAAATCTTCTCTGAACTGCTTCCAGCATATTGACGACCTTCCTCAGTGTGACCAATCCTGTGCACAGTACTCCACACATAGTGTAATCTAACTACCATTTGATTTCTATAAGGCATTAGATAAAGTGCCACATCAAAGGTTATTGTGGAGAATATATGCACGTGGTGTAGGAAGTAGCATATTGCATGGATAATAGATGGATAACATGAAGCAGAGAGTAATCATAAATGGATCATTTTCAGGTTGGCAAGAGGTAATGAGCAGTATGCCATAATGAGTAGTACTGGGACCTCAACTGTTTACGTTTTATATGAAGAACTTGGTTGAAGGGATGGAAAGTGTGGTTGAGAAATTTACTGGTGACACAAGGGAAAATAGGAAAGGAAGGTGTGAAGAGACATAAGAACACCACAGAGAGATATAAATGGGTTAATTGAATGGCCAAAGATCTGGCAAATTGATTTTAATGGTGGTAAAATGTGAAAATGTCTATTTTGGCATGAAGAATAAAAAAGAAATGTATTGTCTAAAAAGTGGGAGATTTCAGGTTTCTGAGATAGAGAGATCTGGTTGTCTGACAGCATGAATCTAAAAAAAAGGTTAATATGCAGATACAGCAAGTTAGTGGTAAAGCTAATAGAATGTTATGATTTATTGCAAGAGGAATAGAAGACTAAAGTGGGAAGCAAAAACAAAAATTGCTGGAGAAACTCAGCAGGTCTGGCAATATCTGTGGAGAGAAGCAGAGTTAACACTTCTAATCCAGTGTACCTTCTTCATTACTGCATAAAGAAGGGTCTAGGAGACATTAACTCTGCTTACTCTCCAGAAATATTGCAACTTTTCTTCAGTAGTTTCTGTTTTTGTTTCAAATGTCCTGCATTTTGCTGTTGTTATTTGCTACAAAAAGAGGAAGGTTCTGCTTCAGATTTGCAGGGTGCTGATAAGACCTTCTGGGATACTGTGCACAGCACTTTTCACATTGTTTCGGAGGAAAGTAAATGTGTTGGAAGAAATTCAAAGAAAACTTACCAAACTAATATCTGGAGTGAGTGTTTACTTTATGCAGAAAAGTTGGACAGGCTCGACTTGTATCCACTGGAGTTTAGAAGAGTACTTGATTGAAACATATAAGACCTTGAGGAGACTTAACAGAATAGATGTGTAGAGGATATTTCTTCACATAGAATAATGAGGAGTCACTGCTTAGAAATCAGGAGTTACCCATTTAAAACAGTTGAGGCAAAATATTTTCTTCTCAGCAGCTTGAGAATCTTTTGAACTCTCTTCCTGAAAGTGTCATGGAAATAGACTCCTAGAATAAATTTAACATCGATGTTGAAAACTTGTTAAGCAAAGGAGTGAAAAGTTATTGAGGTAGCCATGAGGGGTTGAATGGTCTTCTTTTGCTTCATGTTCATATGGCTGTGGTTAGTTTGCATTTTTCTTAGTTCACAAAGACATTCACATAACTTATGGTAAACGAAAAGGTAACTTTGAAATGTTTAATTCACATATTTTAGATTAATTTAATCATTTCTACAGATAAGTTTTGTAAAGCTCAAAACAAAGATAGTTTCCTGAGTCTGAATTTTAATGGAACCATAAACGTTAATAGACAGGAAGTTAACAGGCTAGAGTTTTCATCCATTACTCTATCTTGCTATCATTTTAAATGGTCAATCAAGAAAAAAAAACTGAATAGAAATACAATGTGAATTCTGCAAATAAAACTGTTAATGATCACAAGAATGTAGTGTTTTGCTGAGGTACTGACAGAAGTGTGTGGTATGAAGAAGTTTGAGTATGTGGGGATAAAAGAAAGGCTTACATTGATGTAGTGTCCTTTATGATCTCAAATATCACAATAGCGTTTTGGTCACTTAAGTACCCTCATGCTTTTGAAGTTTAGTCACTGTTATAACGTAAATACAATAGGCAATTTACACACAAAAACTCTCACATGATGTCATGACTTATTTAACTTTTAGTTCATAGTAAGAAAGGGAAGTCTCTGAGACTAAGTGACTTAGGAAATGCACAAATAGGCAATAAATCAAGAACACTTGATTCAACCATTTGCTCATAAGGAAGAAGCAGTGTATTATATATGTTGTTTCAGACAACATCATGTGCAATTATGGCTTAGGCTTCCATGTCTATGTTGACCATTCTATCTCCCAACCATTTTGTTTGACCTCACAACTGTTTAGTCATAGTCACAGAGATGTACAGCATGGAAACAGACCCTTCGGTCCAACCCGTCCATGCCAACCAGATATCCCAACCCAATCTAGTCCCACCTGCCAGCATATTCCTCCAAACCTTCCTATTCATATACCCATCCAAATGCCTCTTAAATGTTGCAATTGTACCTATGCTTTTGATTTCCTATCTCATGTTAAGCTATTGACTAAACGCAATTTAGTTCACTTAAGTGCTGGGAAGACCAGAAGCAATATTTTAAATTCCAGTCATAAACTGACTCCTTTCCCATTTTGCTGCTCACTTGGGCTGAATCAAAACATATGCAACCTATTCAACTTGGACGTATACTGAACAGTGTTCGATAACTCATTTCATGCACTGTATTATGATATTGTGGTTCTGCCTCACCTGTCCTTGCCATTGAATTGCATTTTTTTTCAATTCACTCCTAATGGCTTCCATTTCAGCTTATTCAATTTTTTGCTGTTAAATTTGTTGCAGTAACTACAATTAGATGCTATATAGACTTACTTCTGGGTGTTTACACTCTATTCTAACTGAAACCCATGGGCTACAAGTAAATACATGCTTTGAACACAATCCATGGCCTTAGTAAGGATTTGCTAGTGTACTCACTGTACTTCCACAGTTACCCACAGGCACTTAGCAGTTAAAGTCTACACTGACTCTTCAAGTATATTTATTTGTGTCAAAGTATAAATTTTATTTCTAAATCACACATATAATGAAACTGTTTTTGATGGTTGCCGAACAACAGTGGATCTTGGAACAATTTGTGAAGTGTAACATCTTGACAGTTTTTAACTTTGCCAATAGACTTGCTAAAAGAACAGCTTGTTCCTTTTTTTAATGATTTCAGAGGACAAAAGAAATCCTTAAGTGCACTTTGTGTTGAAGTAGTTCCATTACGTGACCATTAGCATGAGCATATCTCAAATAACTTCAGGAGCAAATTTAAGTTACATTGTTACGTAATGTCTCATGGTCAATATGTTTGTGTACCTTTCAGACACATTATACCATGAGTGTATCACAGCATGCGAGCAGAAAGTATAAAACTCTCTTAGATCACCTTTCTTGAAAATCATTTGAAGCATGACACACTGCCATGACTATTCAAGTAGAAGAATATAGTCTGTTTTTCTAAGTAATATCACAGCTGCCAGAATTGCAATAAAAATTGTGTATGAACAATTTTTGAATCTTCAAATTTTAAGGATAATGTTATCCACAACAAGGCTAAAAGGATTAAGGGCAAAATTTTATTAGAGTCTGAGTGACATGGGCAATGGATTTGAGGTGAAATTGGATGAGAAACTCAATGAAGCCCACCTCAATCTTTTATGGGTTGGACAAGCAGCATATTGAGTTTCCCTCCAGGCACTGGTGAATTGAGAATTAGGAACACTATTGCTTGTTAAATGCCTTGTTAGTTCCATAACACACCACATCAATATTCAGCTTTCAATCACACCAAATATGCCAAACAAGCGAGGTGCCATGGAAATACAACATGGAAATCAGAGAGGAACCTGATAAATTCAGCTTGCTTATTCCATATTGCATAGAACTAAGCAGGATCTCAGGGCATAATCCATAGGCACAAACCAAATCTCCCCTCATCCACAGATATCAGTATCCAACACTAGCCAACCCCTCACAACTATTATGTCATCTCTCTGATACGTTTGTAGGCCACTCAGGAAACACAAACTTCAACTGCAAAACACAACTAACTCTGAAAGGCTGCAGAAATGACACCCTATGTGCATGGATAGAGACCAACTGACACATTGAACTAGGCTGCATTTCAGGGCTCCCCATTTGCTCTCCTATTGCTTGCTCATTTAGCACCTACCTGCATGTTTGCAGTGTCCATGTCTTGTCTTGTCTTTGCTTGCTGTGCTATTGGCTTTGTGGCTGCTGTGCCATTATGTTCCTAGTTATGATGATACTTTGGCTTTAAGAGGTGTATTTTGTCCTTTTTTTTAATGAAGAAAGGTTGAGACAGAGGTGCCAAGCTCTAAAGCCAATAAAGTAAACAGCTTGTGAGACCTTGGTTTTTTTTAGAAGTTGGAACGATAGAAGTAGCCTGAATGGATGGGGTCAGAACCAGGTTTTTTTTTACTTTTAGCTTTCTCTAGCAGTTGCTGTGGTCTTGAAGCTGGATGTGGAAGCTGTTTTTCCTCTCTCTGTTACAGCTAAAAGCTGGGAGTTCTCTTCCTGCTGTTAGAATTGAACATGAGACTATTTAACTGAATTTGCATTTGCCAATTGTGTGTTTGTGGGATGTAACTATATTAGAACAGTTGCTATTCTTTCTTTTAACTACAGTGTATGAATAAAGTGTATCTTGCTTCAAGAATTGTATCTGTAACGTAACACTTGGCACTTGCCTTTAAAATAAGAAAGAGTTATTGTCTAGGCTATTTTCTTCATATATTTTGAGGGGCTTGGTTTGGCCCATAACAAATTGGGGGCTCATCTGGGATAAAATTCTCTAATTCCAGGTTGGGTTTAGGATTATTGGACTCAAAGACAGTGAGTGGTAAGTATTGGTGTTTTTATTTTGGGTGTTGCATTTGGCTGGTTTGTATAGGGTGTTCCTTGTATAATGATGGCTCTTTCAGTCACTAAGAGTTTCCTTAGAGGTGGAAGAAGTCACTTCAGGAGTTTTACAGAATTGGGAAGGTAAAGCTTTTGGAATTGACAGACAAGCTGGAGTTGGGGCTGCCTTTGTGCAAAAAAAGGAGGTAATTACAGCAATAGCTCGACATTTACAATTGATGGGAGTGCCATCAGAATCATTGAAAATAGCTAAAATTAAAATTCAAATGAAGTAGCTTGAACAGGAAAAGGAAATGAAACAGTTTGAATTATGATTAAAAGCAAGGAGAAAAGAAAAGGAAAGGAAGGCCCTAGCAGAAGAAAGGGAAAGGAGTGAAGAAAAGGAGAAAGAGAATTTTGAACTTCAGAAGTTGGAACTTAAAGCTCAAAGTTGACTTAAAATGGCAAAGGTAGACGTAAAAGGTGATGAGACAGTGATAGAGTACAATCCCATCGTAGCCAAAGGTCTGGTGGGGCTCTGTTTAAATATGTCCAAGTATTATGTAAATATGATGAGAAAGATGTAGAACCTTTTTCATTTAATTTAAGAAAGTGGCAAAACAAATGACATGACCATTGATCATATAAGTATTGTTCGTAGGTGGAATAATGAGGTATTTGTATCACTTTCAGAGGAGGTACCTGGGGAATATGGTAAGGTGAAAAAAGCCATCTTAAGCATGGATGAGCAAGTACCAGAAGCCAACAGTCAATGTTTCAGAAATCTAAGAAGAGAACCTGGTCAAACGTATATAGAATTTGAAAGGATCAAACAAAGTAATTTTGATAGGTGGACCAAGCATATGATGATTATTTTGGAGGACTTCAAAAATTCACTTCCTGAAGGAGTCAGGATTTGTGGAAGAGCAGAGAGTTAAGACTGCAAGACTAGCAGTAGAAATGGCAGATGATTACGAATTGGTTCATAAATCAAGGTTTGGCTTCCGAGATCAATTTCAATCTGTGAGGGATAGAAATTGAGGATAAAAAAAGAGAAATCCTCAGGTGGTAAGGAAAAAGGAGATCTCACTGAAGATAGTAAAGGTAAGTTTACTTCAGGGTAGAAAGAAAACCCAGGAAGGGGTAAGAGAAGTAAATAACCACAGGTGTTTTCACTATAATAAAGTAGGTGTCATGAAGTCACGATGTTAGTGGTTTAGAAAATGTACTGGGAAGACAGATGTGGGAAAATAGGATAAGCCAGTGAGTTGAAGTGGTAAAGGAAAGCACAGTGGAAGCTAAAAAGCTACAACCTGATCAGGGGTTTGTTGAGAAGAATATACTAGATTGCTTTAAAGAATTTACAGTACTTACGTGGGTAAGGATTACTCATATATGCCAGGTGGAGCAGGGAAGGAAATTAAGATTTGGAGAGATACAGGACCAAGTCAATCTTTGATGGAGAGAGATGAGGAAATATGTTATTCAGAAGGAATATTGCCTGAAAGTGGTGGCATTTTTTGTAATTCATGGTGCGAACAGCAGTGTTCCATTATATAAAGTGAAGTTGGAGAAACCAATGAAAATTGGTGAAGAGATGGTAGAAGTAATGAAGCAATTCTCGGTTCTGGAAATAGATATAGAACCCCTACAGTGTGGAAACAGGCCCTTTGGCCCAACAAGTCCACACCGGCCCTCTGAAGAGTAACCCACTCAGACCCATTCCCCTATGGTTACACCAGATTAATACACCTAACCTACACATCCCTGAACAGTATCGGCAATTTAGCACGGCCAATTCACCTAACCTGCACATCTTTAGACTGTGGGAGGAAACCGGAGCACCTGGAGGAAACCCACACAGACACTGGGAGAATGTACAAACTCCACACAGACAGTTAACTGAGGCGGGAATCAAATCTGGGTCACTGGTGCTGTGAGGCTGCAGTGCTAACCACTGAACTACCATGCCATCCAAAATACAGTTCATCCTTGATAATAATACAACTGAGTCACGAGTGGGTGTGATGCCTACTGTGGTTGAAAAGCCAGTGGAAAATAACACAACTGAGGGTTTACAGGAGGTATACCTTGGGATATTTCCTGTCTCTATGATAACAAGGTCACAAAACTACAGGTTGAAGCAGGAGGAGAAATCAAGGAGTAAAGATAAGGAATTTGAAATTAAATTATCAGAAATTATGTTTGATTAAATGGTTCACAGGACAAAGTGGATAGTTTCAGTTCAGAGACATCTGAATTACAACAGAAAGATGAAAAATTGAAGCAGTTGTAACAAAAAGCACATACAGAAGAATAATCTCAATGTATCCCAGATTGTTTCTATCTTAAAAATGAGGAAATAGAAACTGTTGCATATTCAAGTGGATGAGAAATGGGCAGAAGTCTTAGGATAATGAATTACCGGTAGGTCATTTGGACGTAAGGAAAACGCAAGCCAAAATATAAAAGCATTCTTATTGACCTGGACAGGATAAGATTGTGAATGACTTTTGCCAAACATGTCACACAGATCAGAATTGGAAGACCTCAAAGTGATAAAACCAGAACACTTAATACTTATTTCCACATTTGAGAAACTTTTACAAACATTTTACTTGATTGCGTAGGACCCCTACCTAAACAAAAACCAGGAATCAATATTTGTTGACAATAATGAATGTCTCTACCAGATTTCCAGGGGCCATTCCATTATGCAGTATCACAGCCAAAAGAATTGTAGAAGAGTTACTCAATCTTTTTATGAAATATGGACTAACCACAGAGATACAACCAGAACAAGGGTCGAATTTTACATCAAAGTTTTTGAAGAAAGTTTTGGATCACTTAGGAATAAACCAACTCAAATCTACAGCGTACCATCTGTAGTCACAAGGAGCATTAGAACAATGTCATTAAACTTTAAACTACATGTTGAGAGCTTCAGTCAAGACTATCCAGAGGCTAAAGGAATTGCATTTGTATGTTTTTCAATTAGGGATGCACCTAATGAATCAACATATTTCAGTCCATTTGAATTAGTTTTTGGGCATGAGGTGAGAGGACCCTCCAAAATTATTTAAGGAGAGATTGGTGTCATAGTTCAGAGATCACATATTTGGCCTTTGTGCTAAATTTTAGGGAAGGATTAAATAGAGCATGTGAGCCAGCTTGACAGCATTTGAAAGTAGCACAGCATATTATGAAGCAGGAAGCTGACTAGAAAATAAAAATTGTTGTTTCACAAGAGGACTGAAAGCTTTGGTGTTAGTATCAGTTGCAGGTGAACTTTTAAAAGCAAAGTCTAGTGGGCCTTACCAAATCATTAGGAAATTGAGTGAGATGAATTATTTGATACCAACCCCAGATAGAAAGATATCTGAGTGTGTCGTGAATATGCTCGAAAGATATTTTGATAAGGAAGGAAAGCACAAAGAGAATGTGTTGCTAGTTACAACATAGAGTGAAGAACCAAATTCAGAGGATTCTGAATTGGACATTCCTCAAACTAAATTTGATAATGATGAAGTTCTCAAAAATTATTGAGTTACTTTCCAGAAGAAAAAACAAAATGACCTGAAAGAGTTAATACAATCATATATGAAGAAATGTGGGAATAAACTGGGAAATACTAATCCGATGCATGATGTAGATGTATGGTATGCTATTCCAATTAAGCAACATCCTTATGGACATAGCCCTCTAAAGTTGGCACAGATTCAAAAAGAGATTGAATGCATGCTGAAAGACAATGTAATGGAAGTGGGTTGCAGCGAATGGAGCTTGGTGATTGTAATGGTGTCAAAACCAGGTACCCTATGGTTCTTTGTGGATTGCAAAGTCAATGCAGTTACAAAGTCTGAGTCATATCCTATACCACTTTTAGAAGACTGTATTGAGAAGAAGGAACAAGCAACTTTTAATTCTAAGATGGACTTGCTCAAAAGAGCAAAGGCAATTTTGGCTTTCATGACATCGAATGCACTATACTAGTTTAAAGTCATGTCATTTAGTATGAAAAATGCACAAGCCAAATCTCAAAGACTAATCTATAAAGTTATTTGAGGATTACCCATTTATGTGATAGAACATAGAAGAATACAGCGCAGTACAGGCCCTTTGGCCCTCGATGTTGCGCCGATCCAAGCCCACCTAACCTATACTAACCCACTATCCTCCATATACCTATCCAATGCCCGCTTAAATGCCCATAAAGAGGGAGAGTCCACCACTGCTACTGGCAGGGCATTCCATGAACTTACGACTCGCTGAGTGAAGAACCTACCCCTAACTTCAGTCCTATATCTACCCCCCCTTAATTTAAAGCTATGCCCCCTTGTAATACCCGACTCCATACGCGGGAAAAGGTTCACACTGTCAACCCTATCTAACCCCCTAATCATCTTGTACACCTCAATCAAGTCACCCCTAAACCTTCTTTTCTCTAATGAAAACAGCCCCAAGTGTCTCAGTCTTTCCTCATACGATCTTCCTTCCATACCAGGCAACATCCTGGTAAACCTCCTCTGCACCCGTTCCAGTGCCTCCACATCCTTCCTATAGTATGACGACCAAAACTGCACACAATATTCCAGATGCGGCCGCACCAGAGTCTTATACAACTGCATCATGACCTCAGGACTCCGGAACTCAATTCCTCTACCAATAAAAGCCAGTACGCCATATGCCTTCCTCACCGCACTATTTACCTGGGTGGCAACTTTCAGAGATCTGTGTACATGGACACCAAGATCCCGCTGCTCATCCACACTACCAAGTATCCGACCATTAGCCCAGTACCCCATCTTTTTGTTATTCTTCCCAAAGTGAATCACCTCACACTTAGCTACATTGAATTCCATTTGCCACCTTTCTGCCCAGCTCTGCAGCTTCTCTATATCCTGCTGTAACCTGCCACATCCTTCCTCACTGTCAACAACTCCTCCGACTTTCGTATCATACTCCTCCGACTTTCGTATCATAACTCCTCCGACTTTCGTATCATACTCCTCCGACTTTCGTATCATACTCCTCCGACTTTCGTATCATAACTCCTCCGACTTTCGTATCATTGTTTATCAACGATCTGGTAACTTTTAGTCATACATGCAAGAAACTTTTGAAGCAGTTATTGTAATTGTTTGCTCGATTTCAGAAGGGGATCTTTGTGATAAACCTGGCTAAAAGTAAGTTTGCAAAATCCCACATCATTAGACATGAAAGATGGCCCCACAGAGTGTTTAAGCAAATGTTTGTGGGGAGTTACCCATACCATTGATGAAGATGGCAGTACTAAGGTTCCTGGGATTAAAAGTTTTTTGGAACTTTGTGCTGAATTTTAACAGTATGGTAGCTCCACTGTTTAACTTGTTGAAGAAGTGCAGAAACTTTCAGTGGACGGAGGAATGTCAGAAAGCATTTGACAGCCTGAAAGCTGCGTTAGCCACTGCCCCAGTGTTAACCACTGCTCCAATGTTAGCCATTCATAGTGGCTATCAATGTGAGTGATGTGGGTGTCAGTCCTGTACTCTTCCAAGAAAACAGTGAGAAGATAGAAAGATCTATTGGGTATTTTTCCAGAAAATTGAATAATCTTCAGTGGAAATATTCCATGATTGAGAAGGAGACTTGATGTTGGCATTGCAACATTTCAGCATTTATATTGTGATAATGCTGTGGCTTTCAGGAGGTTATTTTGTCCTGTTGTTTTTGTTTGAAGAGGGGTTATATGGCAGATGTGGAGAGCTGGCTGCTGAAGACCACTTGAGTACACAGCTTGTGAGGTCTTGGGTTTTTTATTAAAGTTGGAAAAATGGAAACAGCTTTGGTGTGGCCAGCTCTCACAGACCATGCTTTTTAGTTTTTTGTTTAGTTTTTAGGTTAAGCTTTGGGCAGAAGCTGTGGGGTCTCAAAAGAATTGGAAAGTTCGACGAATTTCTCCTAGCTGCTACTCTCTCAATTTTGTCTTGTTGTTTGTTTCCTCCTGAATTGGAGAAGAGCATATGAGAATTTGTCTGAGTTTGCATTTTTTGCCAAGAGGTATGTTTATGGGATGTTATATTGGAACAGTTAATGAATAATAGTTATTGTATTATACAGTGAAATTTCCAATCGAGTTAAGTTATTCTAAAATCCTCTTTCTTTAATTATTTTTTCACTACAGTGTTTAACATTGAGTCTGACCAGTCAGATTTCATCGGGAACAGACACTTTACATTTACTTTACATTAAAATAAGAAAATGTTTGGGTCTAGGAGGGGGTCTGATCTGCTCCATAACAATATTGCTATAATGTGTCTGAGAGAATTGTATATACTGATCATAACCTTTTTAAAGTTTTTGGAAAAATTTAAAGATAAAAATAATAGACTGGTTAGATGGAGCTTCTTTTTGCAATCGTTCAGTTTGAAAATTATACACGTGGCAAGATGAGAGAAGGTATTTGCCGATGCGTCACTGCGACTTTGAAGGAAGACAGAGGCTTTCAGTGTGGGAGGAGAGAGAAACAGACTCAAATGTACTGTACTAGTGATGTTTGCACATTTAGAATCAATGTATTGTAGTGTACTAATAGCATAAGTCTAAATGTTTTTAAAAATGAAACCATCTTTGTACAATTCTTTTTAAGGGGGGAGGTGTAACGATTCTATGGCTTTAAGAAGTGTATTTTGTCCTTTTCCTATGAGGAAAGGTTGAAACAGAGGTGATGAGTAATCTGCTTCAATCAGATTGTGAGGCTTTGGGTTTCTTTTTTAAAGTTGGAACAATAGAAGCAGCTGGAAGTTTGGGGTTAAGATCCCACAGAACTAGTTTTAGCCTTCAATATCAGTTGCTGGGGTCTTGAAGCTGGATGTGGAAGCTGTTATTCCCCTGTTATAGCTAAATGCTGAGGTTTCTCTTCTTGCTGCTAGAATTGCATGAGTAACAATCTATTTTACTGAAGTGGTCTTTGCTAAGTGTGTGTTTATGGGATGTTACTATTTTGGAACACTTATTGTTTAGTAGTTAAATAATCCATCATTGTATTACGTTTTCCGTAAAGGTTAAGTTATTTGTACTTTAAAATAAGAGAATGTTATGGTCTAGGCTATATTCTTCATATATTTTGAGGGGGTTTGTTCTGGTCCATAAAACAGTGAAGGGCAACAATAGATTGGCAATGTTTGTTCGGTGCACAGTGGCCTTCCAAAGACATCACGGACTAAAGCGATGCCATTCTTTCAGCATGTATTAGCTAAACAACAAATTGCTTTTCAAATGGCACATGCCAAGATGGGGCTGAAAAAATGTTTTGGATGCAAGAGGGTGTAGTCATTAATTAAATGAATTTGGTAAGATATCGAGAGAAAACACTCTCGGCCTCAGGACAAAAAAACCCTCAAAGTCAGGAGGCAACTTGCACTTAGCCAAAACAACATAAGTTTCAGTCCAAGGTTCTTCTTTATTTCGAATGACAAAAAAAAATCAGTTATTGGAATAATACACAACATAGTTTATACCTTTGTATACTACCTTTGGTTTCACATCAGTATAAAATTTGGTACAATTTTGGAGAAAAGTCACTTGTAGTTTATAAAAAAATTAAAGATATATGATTTCACCTGTTAAGAGAACCAACATTACAACTATTCACATTATATATGTATTGTAAACTTTCAGTCACTACTTTGAAGAAAAATAGTTTTTTTTTATAAACTGCCTACTGTGTGTGTATGTGTGTGTGTATGAGCTCCTGTCAATTTCTTCTAAATGTGCATGTTCTTTGAGGCTTATGTGGTCTCCTGTGTGTATGACTAGCTGACTTATGGTACAGTGAGAAGAATCATGTGGTGTAAACAAGATGTAGTTTATTGCATCTCTACAACTGTTTACAGGTGTTATGACTCACCTGAGTAGTGCACTGGAAATCAAGCCCTGCTATTCCCAGAGTCATCAGAAAAGTTAAAGATTTTAAAATAAGTACACAATTTGTTAGTACAATTTACCTGATTTTCAGAACCTGATTGATAGAAATCTGAGACTAGGTTTATTTATTGAACAAGAATCACTATTTATTAACATTAATGAGACTACCTACATGCCTTAGGAAGGCAATGGCCTTGTGGTAGTATCACTAGATTGTTAACACAGAGACCCAAGTAATTTTCTTGGTTCAAATCCTGTCATGGTAGACGGTGTAATTTGAATTCAGTAAAATCTGGAAGTAAGAGTCTAATGATGACTGTGAATTAATTTTTGATTGCTGGAAAACCCCATCTGGTTGGGAAGGAATCTGCCATCCTTACCTGGTCTGGCTACATGTGACTCCAGACCCACAGCAATGTGGTTGACTCTTAACTGCCCTCTGGGCAATAAATGCTGGCTTGGTCAGTGATGCCTTCATCCCATGAATTAATTTTTATGAAGTTATAAACTATTAGCATGTAACACTAAAATTCTCCCTGTCTCTCCCTCTCTGGTTCCCAAGCTCTATTGATTTGGTCTTTGCTGATGTTAACGTCTAGTACTGGCTTTCCTTTTCTGAATTCTTCCATTGGTTTGCAAGAGGTACAAGGTGGCCAGTTCATTTGTAAAATAAGTCACAACTTGCAGCAAACTGCTGAAGGAAAGATAAACTGGTCTCATTCAGGTTTAAAATGAATCTTGACCTAAGAAATCACTTCTGAACTAGTGGACATCAAATCTCTTCTCCATATCTCGTTCTCAGCCCCAAGCTGTTCTATTACCTGAGAACCAATCTGTTGGCAGGCAAGCAAACAACCCTTATCATCAGTAACAGGTCACTAGTCTATAAACCAATCAAATTCTTGTTTCCAAGAATTTAGCCCCTCCATCCTTTTCTTTCAGTCAAGAAAACCATGGCTAATCTAGGTTTTTTTTTCATAGAATCCCTACAGTGTAGAAACAAGTCCACACTGACCCTCCAAAGAGCAACCCACCATATTATTCTACATTTACCCCTGACTAATGTATCTAACCAACACATCCCTGAACACAAAGGGGCAATTTACCACAGCCAACTCACCAAACCTGCACATCTTTGGACAGTGGGAGGAAACACACACATACAGTTTCCTGAGGCTGGATCCCTGGCGCTGTGAGGCAGCAGTGTTAGCCACAGTGCTGCCCCATGATTATTGTGACATGCTCAATCCTTTAGAGCATGCTGTCACTCTTGATTAATTGATGCTCAATGAGATTCAATTACTCTGCCTCTAAAATAGATTCCAGTATCTTTCCCAGAATTGTCAGTTAAACTGACAAGGTGGTTACCTGGTTTCTCCCTCACTTCTTAAATAATTGTGACATTTGCAGTTTTCTACTTCAAATCCAAGAAGCTTTGGAAAATTATGTAAAATGTACCTGGGAAGATCTCACTTATTTATTTTAACAAGCCCAAAATCTGGAGGTTTGTTTAATACTAAAGACCATAGAAAAATTATATTAACTAGAATAGGAGTAGGCCACTTGGCCCCACAAGATTACTCTGCCATTCCATAGGAACAATGACTGATCTAATATTTCTCACGTCCAATTTCCCGTGTTTTCCCCATAATCCTTGATTCTCCAACTGATTAAAACTCTATTTCTCTTCACCTTAATTTTTCACAAGGACTCTGACACTGCAGTTATCTGTGGCAAGGAGTTTCAAACACTCTCAACCCACTGAGAGAAAGAATTCTTCCTCATATCAGTCTTAAATTGGTGCCCCTTTATTCTGAGACTATGCCTTTGGTCCCAGACTCTTACATTATGGAAACTATCCTTTCAGCATTTATCCTGTCAAGCCCCTTAAGAATCCTATATGATTCAATGAGATCACATCTCATTCTCTAAATTCCAGTGAGTAGAATCCTGCCCTGTTTTGCCTTTGCTCCTCAGACAATCCCTCTGAACCAGGCATCATCCTAGTAAACCTCCCTGGAACTACCTCCAATGAAATAATATACTTCTTTAAATAAGGGGATCAAAACTGCTCACAGTATTCCAGATGTGGTCTCAGCAGCACCTGGACAGTTGTAGTAAGACTCTCCTGTTCTTTTTCTCCTCTTGAAATCAGGGTGAGGGGATTTATAGAGTCATAGAGTCTGCCTTTTAGCCTGTTTATCTGTTAAATACTACTACTTCAATTATGGTGATGGTACTGAATTCCTCCTGCATTCTTTTTAGAATTAATGGTATGTTTTAAATATTTTTCCACCATGAAGACTGATGCAAAATGTCTGTTTAACTCCTCTGCAATTTCCTTATTCCCCATAACTGTCTCCCCAGATTCACCTTTTCTAAAAGGGCTATATTTGCTTTGAACCCTCTTCTTTTTCATATATTTAAAGATGCTTTTGTTGTCAGTTTTTACATTCCTTGCTAGTTTGCCTTTAAAGTTTATTTTCTCTTTTTCTTAATCTTCATTTCTAGATTTTGAATTTCTTCCAATCTTCAGGACTATCACTGACTTTTGCCTCCTTATATACTTTTTCTTTCAACTTCATACTCTCCTTAATTTTCTTGGTCGGCCATAGTTAGTTTAGCCCTCTCTGGGAATCTTATCTCCTTACTGGGATACATTTTTACTGAGAGTCATGAATTGCTTTCTTAAATGTTTGCCACTGCTTACATACTGTCTTTCCTGCTAATCAACCTGCCCAATCCTCTTTAGCAAACTGTATCATCATTTCATTGTAATTCCCTTTGTTTTAACGCAAAAATGATTGTTTCTGACTCCAGTTTCTCACTGTCACTGAATTGTAAATTCTATCATGTTATGACTGCTACTTCTGAAAGGATCTTTTACTCTGAGGTAATTTACTAAAATTGCCTCATGATCCATTAGCACATCCAGGATGATTTGTTTACTAGTTGGCTGCATGACATTTTGTTCAAAACAATGCACCCTGATGCACTGTAGGAATTTATTGTCATAGCTACCCTTTCTAGCTTCATTGATCCATTCAACAAGAAGATTAAGGTCACCCATAGTTATTGCTCTATTCTTTCTATATCTCTAATTATTTGTAGATTTATATCCTTTCTTACAATATGGCAACATTCCTACCTTTACTAATTTCTAAGATACTCTGTACCACTGTATGTTGTCCTGTTCCTCCACTGTAAAAAGAAGTATTTATTTGGAAAATCTGGCATTTTCGTATTCACCATTATATTTTTGCCAATAATTGTGTTTAATGAGCTTACATTTCCTTTTACTGTTCTCTCTCTTAATAGATATATCAAAAAACTGTGATTAACTGTTGTCATATTGATTACAGGCAATTCTTATATAACGCCATAGTTGCCTTTCAGCGAATTCTTGCTTAATAGAAAACACTTCATAGAAATAATGGGGCCTATGGAAAAAGTGGGGTTGGGGTAGACCAGCAAAAAAATCACTCGCATTCACTCAAAAATCACCCAAACGTCTAACACAAAGTAAAGCGCAGCCTGAATGAAGGTATAAATCATATTTATCAATAAAACAACAGTAAATTTATCACAGTACATTATAAAATATTGTTAATACAGGGACAGAGGGAATCATGGTACATAGGGTTGACTCCCTCACTCCTGTTAAGCAATCTATATCACATATTCTCTCCTAACGCTCAAAATGCTTTATATATCTAGCTTCTCTTCCAGTGTTATATCCTTTCTTGTGCATTTACCACCTGCAATTTTATCACCAGGACGCTTCTTGCTAACATTCTTGTCACTATGCCTCTCCATTTTTCAAAAAAGGAATAATCTAGGGGTGGTGTACCTTTCACAGAAAGTTGCTCAATGTATCTCTCTCAGACACCTGCTCTCTTAGAGTACCTCACAGAAAGCTGCTCTGTCAGCAGCTAACATCGGCGAATGCGCAGAATAAAGCAATGAAGTGATCCCCACTGGAATTGTGCTATTGCAAAAGAAGTGAGCATTCTCGAAACTCTTCTTCTTTAAGTCCTAAGCAGCTTTATGAGCAAATCGCACTGTCGGAACACATGCTATCCGAGAACTATCTGTACATTTTACACCTCATTAATTTACTGATATCCCTTTCTTGCTTATTGTAGCTCCTTCGTATTTATACTTAATATTGAATTTCTACAAGCCCCCTTTTAGCTTAAATTTAGCTTAATCTCCCTTTACAAAACAGGATGCATTTAGTCTAACATTAATCATACTCCCTAACTGCTCTGGAACTGCCTTCTTGAATCTTTGTGATGTAGAGACATCCATATGGTTTTAGGATGGTAGATCCTGGATATTTTTCCCCAACAACAGTGAAGGAATGACAATGTGGTTCCAAGTCATGGTGGTATGTAGCTTATGAATGGTAGAGTTTCCACATAATTTTTGCCCTTGGTGACTGAATTATGCAACTGAAGTAATCAAGACTTCTGGAAGTCTCAGTCTTCTACTGAAGTGGTTCTCAAACTTGCTTTTGCTGAAGGACCCACTTACAAATGCATAATTAATCCCAGAATCCAACATCTAAATTATAAATAATCCTTAAAGTATTGAATTATTTTCAGTTACAAGGCTGGATTTAGGCAGTTGTCACCCTGAATGAATTTCCACTTTGACACCTGTAGGGGTGGCTCATACTTGCTTATACCTTGCAGCTAGTCATCTCTTGATCATTTGCTTATTCTTAACGATAACACCACTCCTCAAAGTCTCCCTCCCCACCACTGCCCCCAAATACTTGAGAACTACAAACTGAAATTTGGAAAACAATTTTAATAGGGCCATGAATTAGTACTATAACAAACTTAAATAATAAAATTGTTGCTGCAGTTAAGTTTTATTCTGAATCTAATATTGAGTACCATTGGCAGAACAGAAAAAAAATACAATTTACTTTCTACCTGACCTGCTTTATGGCAGATCTGATCAAGTTAACAGTGGGCTTGATTTAGATTCGATTCCCAATCATTAACGTTTCAAAATTCATGAAGCCTATGAAAAAGGCAATATTTCCTGGTTTCTGTTCAACACAAAATATTTGGCTTTTATGGGATTCATTATAAAAGCAGGATGAATTTTCTCTTCAATACATTGAGCTACAGTCAAATAAACAAATGCTTCTATCACATCATCACAAAAAGACTGCGCTTTATTTTTAGTTCAGGTCTATTTTTCTTGGTAAATTTCTTTTGGTATTCAATTGTTGATACCATTATTGATGTGATCAGCTGTATACCCATTCTTTGTCATCATTGCTGTTACACTGGTATGATAACAGCAAAAGCAGCACATTTGATGCATGCATACCAATTGGAATGATGAAAAGAATCAGGACAATGGAATGAAAACGAGGTATCAAAAAAAACTGGAAAGATTAAAGGAGCAATGGGAGAGAGGCTTCACACAGAACAAAATTGTGGATATGAATTCTTTTTAGTTTTTGTTAGAAACTGAGAGGGAAAATCAAAGAACATAAGAACTCGGAGCAGGAGTAGGCCATCTGGCCCTTTGAGCCTGCTCTACCATTCAATAAGATAATGGCTGATCTTGTCATGGACTCAGCTCCACTTACCCGTGCTTTCACAGTATCCCTTAATTCCTTAAAGTAAAAAAAAACCTATTTTAGCTTTAAAAACGTTTTACTGAAGTAGTGTCAACTAATTGACTGGGCAAGGAATTCCATAGATTTACAACTCTCAGGGTGAAGAAGTTCCTTCTTAATTCAGTCCTAAATCTGCTCCCCTTAATTTTGAGGCAATGCCCTCTTGTCCTTTTTTTTTCACCTGCGAGTGGAAACATTCCTCCCTCCTTTTATCTATTCCCTTCATAATTTTATATGTTTCTGTAAGATTCCACCCTCATTCTTCTAAATTCTAATGGATAGAATCCCAGTCTGCTCAGTGTCTCCTCATTAGCCAACCCCCTCAACTAACTCCAGAATCAACCTAGTGAACCTCCTCTGAACCTCCTCTAGTGCCAGTACATCCTTTAAGTAAGGAGACTAAAACTGCATGCAGTATCCAGGTATGGCTTCACCAGTATCCTGTACAGCTGCAACGTAACCTCCCTGCTTTTAAACTCAACCCTTTATCTATGAAGGGCAAAATTCCATTTGCCTTCCTAATTACTTGTTGTACCTGCAGACCAACCCTCTGTGATTCATGCTGTTGGACTTTAGCTCAATCTACCAACTTACTTTCTTCTATGTGTGAGCCAAGTCCTGCATGTTCTTTAAATGAAGCAATAGGAGAAGATATTCGGTCTCACACTTTTAGTTTATTTTAGGAATAAGTGGATAAAGCATACAGAGCTCTGGGTCTAGACCTTTCTGTCCCTGACAAACTATACAGTGTGTCAGTTCAGAAAATACACACTCTTCTGTGCCTGATCCAGTCTTTTTATATAATAAAAAAAATCATGCAATCACTGATATGGGATTATCTTCTGTTTGGCTGTTGATCTGACTCCATTCTCCGCCTCCCTACATTCCCGGATGTCCGACCTCAAGTGACCTTGTTTTGCCCGCGAAACGGAGGACCACGTAACCTTGTTTTGCCCGCGAAACGGAGAACCACGTGACCCCCTGCACGCCTCCGGCACATGAAACAGAGCATCACATGACCCCGCTGCACGCCTCCGGCACGTGAAACAGAGCATCACGCGGCCCTGTTTTGCAACGGAGCGGAGCACCACGTGCATAATGGAGCATCCCCAAAGGCTTCCGAATGCCGAGCAAATTTACAGTCGCAGCCAGGTATATATTGACAAGCAAGCCATCTATTTACAAGTCCCCCTTTTGGTCTCATGAAAATGAGACCAACAAACCGGTTTTATACATCATATTCGGTCTCCGATGCATAGTCTTCTCTTCTTGCCATGGCTATGGTTTCCATCTTCATCTGTGACATCTGGTAGGGCGGAGGAGCCTTCCCTTCAATAGCTGTAATGATTACCCGGTTCAACAAAGATCTAATACAGGAGATACAACGACATCCACACAACACTAACACAATGATCATACCAACGAGGGACATAAACACAGAGACAATTAATCCTTTCCATTTCCCAAACCATGAGCCAAACAGTCCTCCTAGAGGGTTGTGAATACCTGAATGTTCATGCATTTCTTTAGACAAGATTCTTAGTCCTTCCAAGGCTCTGGTTACCGAGCCATTCAGGTGCCGTATTGTTGGGGATGAACGTACAACATTGATCTCCAAACATAGAGCACACTCCCCCCTTTTCTGCTAACAACATATCTAAGGCCATTCTATTTTGTACTGTTATCAATGAGGTCGTTGCCAATTGTTCAGAGAGTCCCGCCACCGCATCTCTAGTTCTATTGGCTAGCCTGAGAACATTGTAATGTACATAATTAATTCTGTCGACGTTTTTATTCGGCGTGACTGGGAATAAAGCACTGATAAGCGGGAGATTCTCAAAACCTGCTGCTATCTGGTCTGCCAATTTATATTCATCAGGTACACCACGGGGAACACCTATTGCATCCATGTAAGTGGTTGATCCAGACGTGACATCAAACAAATCCCTGCGTGTTCGTACATGCGGATTTATTCCCTTTTGTCGTTCTCCTAAGAGGAATAAGGGTACCCCTAGCCGGACCATTGCACAGGTTCCAGACCAATCTGGAGGTAGACTAACATGTAGTGTTCTATCTCCACAGTACCAATAAAGATCAGCTCTGGCCCAAACCATTGAGCTAGCATTCTGCCAGCCAGTTATATCAATCGTGTGCTGACACCAGTCAGCGGGCATGTCTCCCAAGATTGTATTAGAACTCCGAGTGAAACAAGTGTAATCGTTGGCCCTTGGGGTAAACACTGGAGGTAATATAGAATTCTTTACAGGAGGGAAAATAACACTTAAGGTGGTACAATTTGGAGGGTTCGCCTGCATGGTGAGGACCATCATGCAGTGAAATCCTGCTGGGTCTATATTAGGGAACAATGGGGCTGGGGTAGTAAATAGGGTTGGCCTAGCCGAAGAACACGCGATGCAATTATTCATATTCATTGAGGTTGCGGTAGCTGTCATCCAGTCCAGCCACGTGTTCCTATCACTATATCCGGTAGCTAGTCTAATAATGTCATCTCTCGTAATGTTATTGGAATCTATCACCACAACTCCTGAACTTTGCTCTAACTCCACGCTTGTTGTGTTTCCGGTTTTTGGCTGGCGGATAGGAGGATCTACCAAGGTTACCTTCACTAGTCCCATAGTATCCTTTCCTGATTGATTTACACCTATTACAAAGTAAAAGCTCTTATCATCGATTCCGCACTTATTCCGTACTTCTTTGGGACCAGGGCTAATGGTGAATCCTGTCAGGGTTAACAAAAGTGGGTTTTTTATCTCTGAGGAATGATCGAGTTGCCCCGTAGTGAGGCTCACATGGTCTCGAGCCTTCCATCTATTATCTGAGGATGGCGACTTTTTGGGCGTCCATCTTACCCCAGTCCATGTTAATACATGATGCCACGTCGGGCACCATCTATAATAATTGGTATGCACACAAAGGTACACATCATACCCTCGCCAGCTTCCTGGATTGTGGCCACAGTCAATTACTTCGCATAAGTCAAACTGGTATGTTATACCATGGCTTTTATCATGTCTGATATGTACGTGGCTCCCCGCCTCCCTTAAACATTTGTCCAACTCTTGCCCTATTGCTCTTGAAGGGCTTATGCCCGAAACGTCGATTCTCCTGTTCCCTGGATGCTGCCTGACCTGCTGCGCTTTTCCAGCAACACATTTTCAGCTCTGATCGCCAGCATCTGCAGACCTCAGTTTCTCCTCCCTATTGCTGTTTTATACCTGAGACTGTCTCCCTCGTGTGTGTGTTTGTCCCTCGTGGCTAATACCCCTATTAACAGCGGCATAATACTTATACATAAAAGAATAACAGGCGAGGGTAGTGTGGGCTTCTTACAAAGATAAACATTATATCTGTTACACAACCTGCCTATATATTTTAAACAAAGTCTTTTTGTATTCCGGTCCTGTCCTCACTTCTGCTCTCGAGAAAAACGCTTCCTTAGAGATCTCGAGAACGTCTCCCCCTTTTTCCAGAACCCTCTTCCTGCAAGACTTAAAAGTTTAAAACCCTTCTACTCTTTTTCTGTTCTTATTTGTTCTAGAGTTCTCGTTGGCGGTTCCGTGGCTGCGCACTGACTCCAATGGTACCAGCTTTCTCTTTTCCCCTGTAGTCTGACCGCATGAGATGTCCTCTCCACGACTTTATAAGGTCCTGTCCACCTTGGCTCCGACCATTTCCGTTTGATCACTTTCAACAGGACCCAATCCGTGATAGATGACGGCTGGCTCTGTAGGGCCCCCTTTGCCGATCCAACCTGTTTGGAGAAAGCTGACACCAAAGCTGTTAGTTGGTCATAATAAGGTTTGTACCTTATAGAGGCTCCTCCTCCCTCTAACATCTGTATTCCAGCTCCTGGTCCTGGGAACTGCTGCCCTGTTGTTAGCTCGTACGGGGTAAACCCTGTGATGGAGTTTACTGAACTTCTAATGGACAGTAAAGCTAAGGGTAGGGCCTTCACCCAACTTAACTTTGTTTGGGCACATACTTTTCCTATTTTGCCTTTTATGGACTGATTCATTCTTTCCACTTTTCCCTGTGACTGAAGATGATACACTGTTCCAAACGCATGTTTCAGTCCTAAAGCTGCTTCAACTTCTTGCAGATCTTTGTTCTTGAAATATGTACCATTATCTGACCTGACTCTCTTTGGAAACCCATGCATTGGAATGTAATGGTTTATCAAAAATTTGAGCACTGTTTTTGCGTCTTCTCTCTATCATGTCAGTGTAGTCGATCACTATTTCCTGACCTGGCATTCTTGGAAGAGGGAATTTTCCCTCATGTGGTTTCACTGTTGGTCTCACATTGTATTCTGTACACTTTCTACATTCCCTGATATAATTTTCAATCATTGCTGGCAAGAACGGATGCCACCAATGCGTCAGATACCTCTGCATCTGTGTTTTTCCACAATGTGTCAACCCATGAGCTTCCTGGAGCATGGAAGCTATCAAACCTGGGGGTAGGACTGGTCTACCATCCGGTGACCTCCAAATCCCTTCTGACTCTGTGGCCCCTCTCTCTTTCCAAACTGTCAGTTCATGAGGAGAGGCTTTCTGCTGCTCTTTGATTAACACATTTGCATCGCAAGCAGGCAGCAGGTCAAACACTGTTCTCTCTGTTTGCATCATTATATACTGTGCTGTATACCCTGCTGCTTTCTTTGCTGCTGAGTCGGCTTCCTGATTGCCCTTCGCTACTACTGTATCTGCTTTATCATGTCCTCCACTCTTGACCACCGCCACTTCTGCAGGTTTCATTAGGGCCTCCGCTAATCTTTTCATATCTTTTTCATGTTTAATTGGGGTTTTTGCTGCTGTTAAGAATCCTGCTCTAATCCATTGACTGAGTTCTATCTGTATAGCCCCTGCCACATATGCAGAATCGGTGTAAATATTTACTCCTTTTCCCTCTGACCATTCTAACGCAGCAATCATTGCCTGTAGTTCAGCCGACTGGGCCGATTCTTTGCCTGTCACTTTTCCTGTCAACACTTCCTCAAATCCCTCACTTGTCTGTCGCACCACTGCATAGGCTGCTTTAAGTCCTTCAGTTAGATGTCTGTAACAGCAACCATCTGTGAACAGCACTTCTTCTGGGTCTACTAGTGGAATTGCCTGTAAGTCTGCCCTAACTTTGACGTCTCTCTGTATCCTCTCCTCACACATATGTGGCTCTCCTTCTCCCATATTGTCAGCCATATTAATTCCTTCGTGTGTAAAAGTTATATGTGGTGCATTCAGGATTATTTCTAACCTGGTTTGCCGCAGTGACGTCATTGTAAAGGCTGTTGAGTTCACATGTGTCGTCAGCACCATCAATGAATGGCCCATGACTATATGTGCTACCTTTTGGAGAATGTTTGCTACCCCTGCTGCATGTCTTGTACATGGCGGGTGTTTGTCCTCTATTGGGTCAAGGGTAACACTTACATACATCAGCACCTGCCTGCCTCCCCCTTTTTTTCTGAAAAAGAACACCATTTACTGTGTGTAATTTTTCAGAAATATCGAGGAAAAATGGCTCTTTATAATCCGGGACTGCTAAATCAGCAGCCAGTGATAGGGCCTGTTTAAGAGATATGAAACTTTCGTCTGCCTCCGTGGTCCACTGCAAATGGGCTGACAAATTTCTCATAAGCCCTTCTTCAGGAGCCATTCCTGAAGAAGGGCTTATGCCCGAAACTTCGATTCTCCTGTTCCTTGGATGCTGCCTGACCTGCTGCGCTTTTCCAGCAACACATTTTCAGCTCTGATCTCCAGCATCTGCAGCCCTCACTTTCTCCTCGACAAATTACTCATGCCTTGCTCATTTACCATGGCCCTGAGAGGGAAACTGAGCTCCCCATATGATGCAACAAATTGTCTGCTGTATCCTGCCAACCCAAGAAATGAGAGCATGTCTTTTACAGTGACTGGTTTGGTATAATGCAGAATGGAGGATCTATGGGACAGAGAGAGACCCTTAGCGGAAATCACTCTACCCAGAAAAGACACCGTCTGTCTGCAGCATTGTAATTTAGCCCGTGAGACTTTGAAACCAACTTCATACATACGAAGCAGCAATGTCTTTGTGGCTGCCAGATAAGAAACATGGTCGTGTGCCGCCAAAAGAATGTCATCCACATACTGGATCAATATGACCCCCGTTGGGAGTGACAGGTCCTTCAGCTGCTGTTTCAGTACCTGATTAAACACCCCTGGCGACAAAATGAACCCTTGAGGGACTCTTGTATAACGTAGTTGTTGGCCTTTATAGGTAAACAAGAAAATGTCCCTCAAATGATCAGCTAGGGGCAAACAGAAGAACGCGTTGGCCAGATCAATGCACGAGAACCACTTATGGTCAGGGGTCAGCACAGACATTGCAGTGTGAGGGTTAGGAACTGGAACTGTTGGAGTAGAAACGGCGCTATTACTCCGTCTAAGATCATGCACCATCCGATATTTACCGGTATTCTGCTTCTCTATAGGTAAGATAGGAGTGTTCCAGGCTGATTGGAGGGCTCTAGCACCCTTGCTGCTAACAATCCTTCAATTGTGTTGGCAATGCCGGCTTCAGCCTCTGGTTTGTGTGAATATTGTCTCTGCCAAATTGGAGTGTGGTCATTTAAATCGAATGTGATCGGTGTGACGTATTTGCAGTGACCAACGTCCGTCGAACCTCCTGACCACAAGGTGTCTGGTAGAGAGTCAAGCATCGCTGCAGCCTGTGGATGGTCTGTTTTCTCTCTGACATGAAACCTTTCAATCTGCCTATGTTCCAGCAGTACCTTGTCAGTTGTCCTGTACATAATTCTATAGGCTTCCTCTGATGGTGAATATTGTAAACCGGGTAGCTGAGTCCAAACCTAATCAGTTAGCGCCATCAAACGTTTGGACATAGGTCCCAGATCCTTGGCCTGATATTTAGCATGCACGGCCAATGTGAGATGAGGTATAGCTTCTTTAGACATCTCATACCATTCCAACTGTTCTGCAGTCAGTTCAACAACACCCGCCACACCTTCTTTCCCTATCAGAATACAACTAGAGGAAATGTCCCATTGAGTCCCTTCTAAGTGCTGATAGAATGCATGCTGATAGATGTCATTATCATCTCTATCATAATACAGAGTAACATGAAGGGGATCAGAAGGAGGAGCATAGGGATGCAGCATCTGAACACAGTGTCGCCATTGGCTGTATAAAGACTGTATACCGTTGTTCTGCCTGCTTCCAGGTTCGGGTAGTCCCCAGTATATATCCTGATGAAGGGCTTTTGCCCGAAACGTCGATTTCGAAGCTCCTTGGATGCTGCCTGAATTGCTGTGCTCTTCCAGCACCACTGATCCAGAACCCAGTATATATCTGCCCACTGCCCTTCTGCCATTGGTGATGTGTCCAGTGATAGCATCGTTTGGGATCCAGAGTGAATCATTGTCATAGAACAGTTGACAGATTAGCCATTTGGAAAGGTCACTACCAGTCCGTCTAGTCCACACAGAACCGAGACCCCACATCTCACCAGCAAGTCACGACCCATCAGATTCATAGGGCATGCAGGTGATGAAATATACCGGTGACGAAAGGTCTGTCCGGCCACTGATGTGATCAGTGGCGATGTCAAAGGCAGATTTTCTGGTTTACCTGAGAACCCTACTAACTGGACGCTGGAGGATGACATATTTGACCGAGGTATATCACAAGTGATGGTAGAAAATCTTGCAGCTGTGTCAACCAAAAAAGAGATTCTTATCCATTACCCTCATTTGCATATAGGGGTCTGCCAACCCCACATGCCCCTGGATTCTCGGGCCCTGTCAATATTCGTACCCCTGCCCTTCCGGCATAGTCTGGGGGTACTGTCCTTGCACCGGGGCTGCAGCTACATTTGGGGCTTGGTAAGGTTGAGGAACCTGTTGAAAAGAAGGCTGACTTGAGCGGACATACTGTCCTCGGATCAATCCCTGCCCTCCCTGGGGTGCCCACAGCATGGGACAATTCCGTCTCCAATGCCCGGGCTGGCCATATTCAAAACAGGTGTTGGGTGGCTGACCTCTTGGTCCTCCGCGGCCCCTCCCTCTGCCACGCATTCCTCCTGAATCACCTATAGGCTTGCCCTCGTAGTGAGAGTAGGGAGGCATCCAATCAGATGTTGGGTCCAGACTGGACAGTTTGTTTTGTGGCGACGGCCGCTGAACCATCTGACTAGTCGTCTTTTGGGAGGCCTTCCTAGTATCATTAGCCTTCCTTCTAGCCTCATCAAGCTGTAACTTCAACAACTGCACTTGAGCTGACTCATTGCTCTGATTATCTTCATCCTGTTTCGTCCTGTAACGCTTCATGTGGTGCATCAAGTGTTTCTCCCACTGTTCTGTAGAACAACCTGGGATATCAGGATTACTCTCCATTGCCTCTTTTACCTCCTTAGGCATCCCTGCCATAATGGCATTCCTAAATAATGTGGTCTGTAGCTGACCCGACCCTGGATGGCTCCCCGCAGTATCTGTCAACGTGCCCTTACACCTAGCCAAAAAGGCAGGCATATCCTCACCCTCCTTCATTGTGAAGGTGAGTGAGTGCATCGCTCCCGGTGGAATCGGAAATCTATCCCTCATTGCCATTCCCACACAGGTGGCATGCTGCACAAACGGTTCCGAATCAGGTAGTAAGGTGGTCCCCGCAGACGCTTCAATCTGCTGTATTGCCCACATATTCAATTGCTTGCCCAACAATGCTCTCCAATCACCCATAGCTAACTTGTGGCCTAATGTATATTGGCAAAATTTAGTCATCCAAGGCCCACTTCCCTCCATGGGTTGGGGCATTTTATCCAGGATGCAGTTCATGTCAGTAAATGTGAAGGGCTGATAAACATCCCCAAATAAGAGCCTCTGTAAATTAATGGCATCTGGTGGTGCTGATACTGTGCAGGTTGTCGTAATGTGTCTCTGCGACGCAGGTTGTAACTTGGTTCAGGTAGGGGCTTCATTGGAGGGCCATGTTCGGTATGCATTGTGAGTGAGCCTTTCAAAGTGATGGGATAGGTGTTTGGGTCATCCTCTGTCAGGGATTCTTCGTCCTCAATATCTGTACTATTTTCAGACCCCCCCCCCATCCAATTTGTTTCTATCTCGTTCTTCCCTCAAATCTCTCCTTCTTCTGTCTGAGAACCCGTCATCTAGTAACTGACCTGAACTACGTAATCTTCCCCTCCTTTCGCCCTCAACACTATACGGTGTCGAGTGAGCATCTGGCTCTTCCAATAATGAATGTCCCCCTTGTTTCAGCTGTTCTTTGTTTCTACTGTGCGTCATTATCACCCTGCTTACCTCCTCCGCTTCCTTAACTCTCTGTTCAGCTTCTAGTGTTAGTTTTTCTACCCTTCTAATGCTTTCTTCTACTGCTTCTGCCAGTCTCTCTTTTACTGCTTCGTAGTCTCTTGTTCCTACTTCTTGCACATCCAATACCCCTTCTTGAACATACATGAGTGGCATTTGTGTTACAGGATATGGGGGCGGTGGTTGTACCCCAGGCAGTTTAGGATATAGTGACGTGGATGGTCGTGGCTTATCTGTCTCCTCCGCCAGTTTTGTCTTAGAAGTACCACGTACTCTCTTTTGTAATGTTTCTAGCGCCATAGAGGCTAACGCCATGATGTGCAGATAAATCCTTCACTCTTCTTTCTCCTCACCTTCTTTTGTCCACTTTCTTCTAACTAATATTGACCCTTTCTTTCCCTTCATGTGCTCTTCAACTTCTAATTTAGCTTGCTCTTCTGATTTTCCTAAAAACGGTGACAATTCCTCCCTCTCCTCATCTTTAGGGATTTTGCCCTGTTGTTGTAATTCTTCCCAAATCTTATCATATTTCTCCATCATTGTTTTTTGTTTGTCCTTCGCAACCCTACTAACTAACTGAATTCTAGCTTTAGCCCACTGCTGTTTTACGGGCAACATTAAGTCGAAAGAACATCCCCCGTATTCCTCACACTGTTTATCAAATTCCCCTTCCATTCTACGTATTATGTTTTAATCCTCCCGTCTAGCAGTCAATTGGTTTGGATATAATATAACCGAGCAACTAACCCAATCAGAGACAAATCCGGTGGCCAGTCAGTTTGTATGGAGTACACCCGAGCAACTGACCCTTTCAGCGAGATTTATCAGCAGTGTCGTTGTTATCACCGTTAGGTTTCCACTGCCGACTCTCTCTCGCTGAGACACCACCGTCCCTGTCTTCAAGACACTACTGGTTTTACTGCCACCCTCCGTACATTCCCCAATATAAGTTTTAAAACACAACACAATCATACACCACAATTTGTAAGCTTTGCTTTTATGAGATCCTGCTCAATGGACTTTAAACCTCCTCACATTTACATACCTTGATGCTTTTATGGGGACTCTAACCCCAAGGGACTTTAAACCCGTACGTACCTTGTTGCTTTTATGGGGACTCCAACCCCAAGGGACTTTAAACCTGTACGTATCAAACTTTGTTGCTTTTATGGGGACTCTAACCCCAAGGGACTTTAAACCCGTACGTACCTTGTTGCTTTTATGGGGACTCTAACCCCAAGGGACTTTAAACCAGTACGTACCTTGTTGCTTTTATGGGGACTCTAACCCCAAGGGACTTTAAATCTGTACGTACTATATCAATATTTTTATCCACTTACAATTACTAGGACACTTGCTGTATAATGACAACAATCAATTTAGTATTTCCAATTGCAGAACTTCGATATAAACAGGCATCTGCTCACCTTTTTTATGCAGCGCCGCTTGTTGTTGTCATCAGACGTCAGTTGTCCATTGTTTCTATTTTTCTCTCTTTTCCGTCACTTCTCCGTCTTCATCACGTCGGGGTCACCAAATTGTCGGACTTTAGCTCAATCTACCAACTTACTTTCTTCTATGTGTGAGCCAAGTCCTGCATGTTCTTTAAATGAAGCAATAGGAGAAGATATTCGGTCTCACAATTGTTTTATGTTTTCATCTGGAGAGTAGTAAGTGCAGGAAAATATTTGATTTTCTGTAATTCCCAGTGGATAGTTGGTTACATTGAAAATGCATTTTTAAGTCCTTCCCTTTCAGAATATAACTTTTAAAAGCAATATATAAATAAATTTCAAGCAACTGAAAATTAGTCCCAGGAGGGAATGAACCACTAGTAAAGAACAAACATAATTGAATGACTCAAGAAAATTATACGAGGCAGTTGAAAATCTTTACGTTCTCATGGGGTTTGGAACAAGATATGTGGAATACAGCAGGACTGTCTTCTGTATAATTTTGATTATGTTATAAAATTTAATAACATTTTACATTACAGTATAGATTACAGACATTTGAGGTTTATTTGATACCAAATCTGTATTGGATAGATTCAGTTGTTTGAAAATCTAGTTGCATTAAAATGCCTTTGTTTCTGGATCATGACTATTATGAAGTTTAGGAAATTCAGAACTAATTTAGTCAAAAGTAAATGTCAATGTAAAGTTTGCAATACTGATGAATTAATGGTTATGTCAAATTACTCTATAATTCGTTCAAGGTAAATAATTTAGTACTCTGTATAGAATTTGATGTTGGACTGAAATTTTCTTGCCCCTGAAACATTTAATTGGACAACATAATCATTCTGGTTATGAATATTACTGTTTCTTCTGTTTGTTTTAACATTTGTTCCAAACATTTGAAATTATAGGTGCAATTTAAGCTAGATGATAGGAGTCTTGCCTGTCAGTGGGGAATGGGAAGTGCCCTACTATACATCCCTGGGGGAAGGGCCACTCTACTAAATCCTTCTCAAACAGTTGAATGGGCAGAGAAGAGCCTTCCCTGAGATGGGATTCCTATGGATTCCCACCATTCTTACCTGTCAGCCGATGGATAGCTCTCCATTGCAGGCACAGAATATTTCACAGTAATCGACTTCCTACCCTTGCCAGCTCAGATTGAAGCCACAGGTTTCCTATGTTGTAACTTCAGTTGCCCATTTAATTACCTCAATTGATATTGAGGGTGGGTATGTGACAGGGCTCCCAAGGTACACCCTCTGTCTCAATTAAATTCCCCATGCCTCCAAACCTGTTGGAGAGAGCTGTTTAATTCTATCATATTGTTAGTTGCAAATACAAGTCATGTTGCTACAGTGTGAAACAAAGAACTTCACCTGTTGCTCCAATGTCTGCAACTTAACAAACAAATCAAATCCATATATTTTGGTCTGTATGATAACATATTGCTGTTGAAGGATTGAGGGGGTATATTGAAGACTAATTGGCACCAAGATCCTTTTGAGTTAAAGAAATTCTGCCTGACAAAAGACCTGTGATTTGTTGAGCTGCAGAATGTTAAAAAGTTGAAAGTGGCAGTGCAACAGAAGAGAGTAACTTCCAGGATATGCAAGCAGAATTCACCGATCTCTCCCTGTCTTCCTTCATGTAAGGAAAGCAAACAGAATGCACCGATCTCTCCCTGTCTTCCTTCATGTAAGGAAAAAAGACAGAAAACCTGAAGGAAAAAAAATCAAAAACCAAGAGACAGCCTAGGTCCACTTGATAAACCATTGAATTTAAGAATGACTGACAGTTACTCAAAAAATAGCTGCATGTAATCATTGCTAAAATCAAAGGAATTGTGAGAATATGACTTGCCAACCTGTGATGAGACTTTTGATTGTTAGAATTTTATTTCTCCTTTCTTTATCTGCTTTTGCTTATAGTCTATGTGTTAAGCCATTTGTGTTTGTTTTAATCATGATTAACAGTATTTATATTTGGGAGTTTTGAAACAGTATAGTTTAGATTATATAGTGATAGATTAGATGGCCTTTCTTTGTACTGCTTTTATAAAATTTAGGTGTGTTACAATAAATCAAGCATTTTGTCCTATTGCTGATGAAACTTGGTGTGAATTTCCTTTGTCCCGAGTCGAGGTTAGGCAGGCAAAATGGCTGTTTTGCTGTCATTGGGATTTTACACATCTGTATGTTTTGTGACAGCTTGTGGATAATGGGGCATGATTATCAGCACAATCTTTTCAATGAAGTCATGACAGATACCCGCTCCTTCCAGAATATTCTATATAGACTAAAGTGATGGCTTTAGATCTTCAGTGCTGGCATCATATTGACATATGTAGCCCATAAGTCTTACATGGTGGTGGATCATATGAAACAGCATGTCCCTTTGCTATTCCCAACAGGAAAGGTACTAACCCTGTCCAACAAGCCTGTGTTTATAAAACTCTAAACATAGTGTCCAACTTTAAATTTGATTCTGTGATTGGACAACATTTGCTAAATAGTCCAACATTTACTATAAATTAAACTGACACTCAATTTAAGATTGTGATTTAGGCTTCCACGACTAGAAGTTACTAATGATAATACATAGAGCTATGTTTTCTACAAACAGAAAGAAAATGTAAACGCACTGTGCCTATTTTAACTGAACAAAATAGGTGACAGCCATTCTCTAGTTAATTTCTCAGAATAGTGCCTTGATTTTTCGTACAATATAAAAATGTTACTCCCCTTTACACTTGTTTTTTTGTGAATTCTCCTAATGAGTGTAAGACTAAAAACTTCAACAAAATGTGGTTCTCAATTTTCATCTTGTTTGACACATTTTAGTTACTGTGCATCACTCTCTCCTGTTCTCTTTAATGTTGAAATTTTGCATCTTTTTAAAGATTATTTCATAACTTGAATCATATTAATTTTTCCCTGTGTAATTGTGTAATTCTCCAGTGTCCTTTTAAGAATAAAGTATCAGAAACTACACACGTGCTCTCAATTATTATCTACATATGATCAGGAAAGCATTGTAATTTAGCAATCGTAATAGTCTGTGAGATGCATTATTATAGATTTGCTGAAACATGTCAAAAAGACAAGCTATTTATTTGCATCCAAGTGAATTTTGCATTCCATCTTTCAGTAACAAATTTTCTTTATATACACATCCTTGATGTTCTCCAGCCTAAATTCATGTAGATCTCCATTTTTTTATTTCAGAACTTAGCTGTCGTATTGCCCCAGGACCCATTTAAAAACACTTTCTCCTTGGAGTCAACCATTGTTCCATGAATCACACTTACCTCTGAACTGAAAATGTTGTCAGTTCAAGCCCCATTCCAGAGATGTGAACACACAATGAGTTGATGCTCCAATGCACTACCAAAGGACTTCTATGCTGTCTGAAATGTAGTCTCTTGGATGTGATGTTAAATCAAAATGTTTTCTTCTCTTTCAAGTGTGAGGTTAAAACCCGTTCTCATTATTTAGAATAGCATGGCTGTTCTCCTTCATGTCCTGGTCAATATTTATTCTTCAACCACACTTGCATATAAACTGATCATCTGGCTATTGTGACATCGATGTTCTGGGGATCTTGCCACTAGTGAATTAGCTGCCTGCATTTCCTTCATTACAATATTTTGAAAGGATTGGCCCTTCACTCTGATTACATTTTCTGAACAAAACACTCAATTGATTGTAAAGTTTTTGGGAAGATCCAGGAGTCTTGAATGTTGTTATGTAAAAGCAAACTTTTATAAAAAAATTCCTTCATAAGTATCAGGATTTATTAGACATTCCCTTTTCCAAATAAATTATGATTAATGTGAACAGCTGTTTCTTGAATAGACTCCTGGAGGACTCCACTACAAACTGTTTACAACCAGACATTGTCCATTTATCATCTGTTTCTGCTTGTACTTTATACAATTCTTCAATCTACTTGGCTGATTGACAATTTGCTTCAAAGATATTGGAATTCAAAGCAACAATGGTGTTGGAGAACTGCAAAATAGTAAATGTTATTCTACTTCAACAAAAACAAATGATCCTGGAAATTGAAGCCTTTCAACTTCTAATCTACAGTCATTGGACTAATGCACTCTTTCTGAACAAAATAATTAAAAATTATAATAGGCAGTAAATCAAATACAGTAAAAGGCTAACAAAAATTATGCTGGGCAAATATATTGGAATTGTTTTCAGATTTAATCATTAGTTGATGGAAGTTATTATAATTAAGCTCCACATCTTTCGAAATAATTCAATTTCAAAAAATGTATAACAAAGTTGTTTTTAAAAGACTTTTAGCTGAACCAAATACTAAGACTCAAGAAGGAAACTGGATCATAAATTGCTAAGGTAATGGAAAAACAAGGATAATCTTTAATTGTAAGTTCTAATGGGATAATTATAACTTATGGAGGCTCCCTAAGCAGCAATCCCAGAAGGACTTATTACTTCTAATCTACAGAATTGATCAAAATGAAAGTTAATTTTTACATTTAAATATAAGTTAATAAAATAAGATCTTAAGATATGGGAGCAGAATTAGGCCATTTGGTTCATTGGCTCTCCTCCACCATTCGATCCTGACGGATATGTTTCTTCACCCCAATCTCCTGCCTTCTCCCCGTAACTTTTGGTTCCATTACAAATCAAGAACCTAAGCATTTCTGTCTTTAATACACTCATTGACTTGCCCTCCAGCACCTTATGAGGCAATAAGTTCCACAGATTCACCACCTTCTGACTGAAGAAATTTCTCCTCATCTCAGTTCTAAAGGGGTCAGTCCTTCACTCTGAGGCGGTGCCCTGAGGTCCTAGTCTCTCTCATTAGTGAAAATACCTTTTCCATGTCCACTCAATCTAAGCCTCTCAGTATTCTGTAAGTTTCAATGAAATCCCCTCTCATCCTTCTAAACTCCATCGAGTACAGTCCCAGTAATATCAGCCGCTATTCATATGGCAAGCCCTTCATCCTTAGGATCATTCTTGTAAACCTCCTCCAGATCCCCTCCCAAGTCAGCACACCCTTCCTTTGATACGGTGCCCAAAACTGCTCCCAATATTCCAAATGTGGCCTGACCAGCACCTTATACAGCTTCAGCAGTATGTCCCTGCTGTTGTATTCTGGCCCTCTTCCAAACTGCCAACTGAACATGCAAGTTTACCTTAAGAGAATCCTGATCTAGGACTGCTAACTCCTTTTGTGCTTCAAATTTCTGAAACATTTCCCCAGTTAGAAAATAGTCTACAGCTCTATTCTTCCTACCAAAATGCATATCCTGACACTCCCCCACGTTATTTCCATCTGCCCCTTTTTTATTCTCCTAGCCTGTCAAAGTTCTTATGCAGCCTCCCTGCCTCCCCAACACTACATGTTCCTCCACCTGCCCTGCATTCATCTGAAAGTTTTGCAACAATGCCCTCAGTTTCTTCATCCAGATCCTCAATGCATAATGTGAATAATTGTGGTCCCAAAACTGACCCTGTGGAACTCCACTAGTCACCTGCTGCCATCTGAAAAAGATAGCTTTATCCCCATTGTCTGCTGTCTGCCAGTCACCCCATCTTCTATCCATGTCAGCACCTTGCCCCTAACACCTTTTCCTATTTAATGGCCTCCTGTGTGACACCTTGTCGAACAACAGGACAGATAATATTACATATTATTAAACCGGGTTAAGAAAAAAAATTCTTTAAAGTAATTACTTTAATCAACAAATAACATTATAACATTTTCCAAAGGAAATAGGTTGTTCTAAGCAAATTCATTTGTAAAAGCACATTGTGGTGGCCCATAGTACATTCACACACAGGCATGTTTGTTAAATAGGATTAAGAATGCATCTAGATGCACAGTAATATCTTACGTTAACCTAGAATTTCTTGCTGTAAAAACACTTAAATGTTTGTCACTCAAAATTATATTAGGAACCATAGAATTTCTTTTTATCTATTATATAATGAATAGGCCTCCTTGGGTGTCCCTTGATTGAGGACCACCCAAGAAAGGAAAGACAACTGAAAGCCAACTTTCTCCTTGCATCTAAACCCTCTGCCCACTCATTCTATGGAACACCATCCTGCCGTCATCCACCTATGATTTGGGGTCTCATACTATTCCTAGGCCTCTGGTGCATCCATCTCTGCCAGCAGACTGCTCCTGATGGTGGTGGGCAACAACAAGTAGGTGCCAGTCTCTGTATGCCTGTCTGCTGTTAATTTGGGACACCTGTCACCAGGGACATAGATGTGGGAAAGGCCTGATGGTGGCCACTTAATTGCCTGAGAATATTTTGTGATTCTGCCAGATTGTTTCCTTGGAACTAACAGGGTTCCCAACTGCCACAGGTGAAGTGCTGGAGGTTGGCTAATGTGGTACCACTATTTCAGAATAATGGTAAAGAAAAACGAGGAAACTATAGACCAATGAGCCTGACATCAGTGGTGGACAATTGTTGAAGTGAGTCCTGAGGGACAGGATTTACATGTATTTGGAAAGGCAAGGATTAATTAGGAATAGTCAACTTAGCTTTGTGCATGTGAAATCATGTCTCATGAACTTGATTGAGTTTTTTTGAAGAAATTAGATTAGATTAGATTAGATTACTTACAGTGTGGAAACAGGCCCTTCGGCCCAACAAGTCCACACCGACCCGCCGAAGCACAACCCACCCATTCCCCTACATTTACCCCTTTACCTAACACTACGGGCAATTTAGCATGGCCAATTCACCTGACCTACACATCTTTGGACTGTGGGAGGAAACCGGAGCACCCGGAGGAAACCCACGCAGTCACGGGGAGAATATGCAAACTCCACACAGTCAGTCGCCTGAGTTGGGAATTGAACCCGGGTCTCTGGCGCTGTGAGGCAGCAGTGTTAACCACTGCGCCACCGTGCCGCCAATAACAGAGCATTGATGAGGGCAGAGTGGTGGAAGTGATCTGTATGGACTTTAGTGAGGTATTTGACAAGATTCCTCATGTTAGCCAGGTTAGATCACATGGAATAGAGGGGGGAACTAGCTATTTGGATACAGAACTAGCTCGGAGGTAGAACACAGAGTGTAGTAGTGGAAGGTTGCTTCAGACTGGAGACCTGTGACCAGCGGTGTGCCACAACAATCAATGCTGGGTCCACTTCTTTTCATCATTTAAAAAATAATTTGGATGTAAACATAGGAGGTGTGATTAGTAATTTTGCAGATTACACTGAAATTAGAGGTGTAGTTGACAGCAAAAAAGGTTACCTCACAGTACAAGGGGATCTTGATCAGATGGGCCAATGTACCAAGGAGTGGCAAATGGAGTTTAATTTAGATAAGTGTGAAGTGCTGCATTTTGGAAAGGCAAATCAAGAGAGGACTTGTACATTTATTTATAGGGTCGTGGGGAATGTTGCTGAACAAAGAAACCTGGGAGTGCAGGTTCATAGTTCCTTGAAAATGGAGTTGCAAGTAGATAGGATAGTGATAGTGGCGTGTGGTATGCTTGCCTTTATTGGTCAGTGCATTGAATATAAGAGTTGAGAGACCATGTTGTGGCTGTATAGGACATTGGTTAGACCACTACTGAAATACTGTATGCAGTTTTGGTCTCCATACAATAGGAAGAATGTTGTGAAACTTGCAAGTATTCAGAAAAGGTTTACAAGGATGTTTCTCGGGTTGGAGAGTTTGAGTTATCGAGAGAGGCTGAATAGGCTGGGTCTATTTTCCCTGGAGCATCTGAACCTTGTAAAACTTTATAAAATCATGTGGGGCATGGATAAGATAAATAATGGGTGGGGGAGTCTATAACTAGAGGGCATAGGTTTATGGTGAGAGGAACAGATTTAAAAGGGACCTAAGGGGCAACTTTTTCACGCAGAGGGTGGTGCGTGTATGCCAGAGGAAGTGGTGGAGGCTGGTACAATTACAAAATTTAAAAGGCATCTGGATGGATATATGAATAGAAAGGTTTGGAGTGATAATGGCCAAATGCTGACTATTGGGACGAGATGTATTTAAGATATCTAGTTGACATGGATAAATTGGACCAAAGGGTCTGTTTCATACTGTATATATCTGGGACTCTATGGTGAACAGGATTTCCATTGGCATCACGATCTCCCATACACATTTCTATGTTAGATCTTTGCAAGCAGATTGAAAATTAGGTAGATTAAAATTGTCTCTGCCATTTGTGGATTTATTTATTTTGTAATTCTGATTCCATTCTTTTCAAGGATGATTTGGAAAAGTGTGAGGGCACTAAATGTATCTAAACCATTGTAATTAAATCACAGAATATTCAATCACTCAATCACTACTATCATTCTAAGTGATCAACCTTGGTTCAGTGAAGAGTGCAGGAGGGCATGCTCAGCAGTACGCCAGAGGTAATCAGAATGAGGCTTCCAAGCCCATGAAAATTCTTAAGGTTAATGTTGAGGATTCCCAGAGATACTTCATCCTGATTGCATATCACTGTGCACCACCTCTCAATTAGGTCTGTCCTATTGGTGGAACTAGACATATATAAGAATGGTGATGGTGAGATTAGAACTTTTATTTGATTTCATGCATGTTGCTAATCTGAAGGACTGGTTATGTGGTTTTGGCACAAATTCTTAAACTTTAGTGAGGATATGTTTGCAAAGTTGAATGGGCAGCATATGTATTTTGACATGTCCAGTGCTTAGGTTGATGTCATGGGGTTTTTCTTGTTTACATATTCTCTAATCAGCCTATTCAGAGGTGTTGTTCCAACTGGAGCAACTGGGACTTGAACCTAGAGGAGTGGATACTTACACTATTGGTATTATTCTGAATGATGTGTTACTTGCCTGAAGTCAAGCAATATCCATTATGAATCTATTGACTCCGATAGCAGGCAGGACAAATTTCCACTACACCACAAAAGCTATATTCTCTTCATATTTACCAATTGATTCAAATCTAGTTTTCCAGAGCAATATCTAGTTCTCAGGATTACTAATTCAACAATAAAACCATTGCACCATTACCTTCCTCCCCATTCCTGTTTTATTCATATAAAACAACTCAATACTTAGCTATTTCAGAAGGAAGACAAGAATGAATTACATGGTAGTGGGATGGAACACAAGGGGATTAAATGATCAAAGCGAATATACTTGCAGACTGAATAGAAGTGTTCCACAAAGCCATTGCTCAATCTGAATTTTGCTTCTCCAGACTGAGATCACATTGCAAGTAGTAACAATAGTATGTTATGGCCCCAAATGTTATTAGTACTGAACAAATCAGGTCTCAGAATGACACCTGACCTCAAAGCCTAACATTGTTTTCTTTTAAAATGTGGCATCAGTCCTACCAGTGGGAGTCAGTGGGTTCACAATGGATATTGCTTGACAGAGGGTCAGTAACATATCATTCAGAATAATGCCAACAGTGTAAGTTCAATTCCTGTTCCAATAGAGGCAGACTTGAGACATGTTTACTTTCGGTGCCCCTGAGAGTGGCAAACTACTATTGGCAAAATCTGCCAACAAAATCAGTTTGGAATGAAACATCGTCAGACAGTGATCCAATGCCTGTCATTGGGCAGGGCACACATCAATGAATGAATTGGTTTTCAGCCGAGCCTCAAAATGAAGTTAGAGATTGAGAATAGAAAGGTAAGAGTTGAAGATAGTCCATGTGAAAGAGTGGGAATCAGAAGTAAAGCTAATAAAAGTGAATCAATTGATGATCTTGGCAAGCCTTCTGAGAGAGAGAAAAAAACGTATTATTCACATTGGAGATTAATGAAGCAAGTAATTAAAAACTGAAGAGGTTCTGAATATTAAAAGTAACCAGAAAACATATTTATACATGGGATCAGTTAGAATGGAATGAAATAGAACAGTTAAAATCATACATTCTATGCACATGACGATAATTTAAAATGCTGAATTTATTCTTAAAAGGACACAAAAATACAAATGAGTAGAACTTTTTAATACTCATGGAGAATGTTTGCATTTTAACAATCTTTTACTTGTTAATTCAGATTTGTTTTCTTGCCAAGCAAACTGTTTAGCTATTCTTTCTTCGTGTCGATTGATAACAGCTTTAAAGTTATTTTAGTCATTGGACAAACTTTAGCTCAGATCATATATAACAGCTGTGACCCAGAAATGCAAAGTAAAAATATACTTTTCATATAAATGAACAAACTCTCTCATTGTTTAAACAAGGTCCTAAATTATTACCAGCCATCCTTCTTTGATGTACGGCTGCAAAGCAAGAAGTTTGGTCTTGCATGGCATACCACAATCTTTTGCTCAACACATTTGGTCCATTGTTTGAAGTACATTGGTGATGTTAGTCTTGATGTGGTTGAGCTATTGTCTTTTAGCACATCTGATTCAGATAAAAGTTACATATGGCTATAATTTGGTTTATGCCACTAAAAGCTGTGCTAAAATCTATGATGTAATAACAACATAAAGTATCAAAATTCAGCATAGTATTTTGCAACTGGTTAAAATTAATTTATCTGCTTAGAACAATGACGGTTTTGTTTCTATTATTGATAATTATTAATATCAACTACAGAACAACCTCAATTATTTGAATGAGACAGGCGGGGAGTATTTTCTTCAGATAACTGATTGTTTGGATAACAGATAATGTTTTTGGGCAAACTTGAGATCTTGTTTGGGTAATCCCAAAATTCGGATAATTGGTGTTCGGATAATCAAGATTGTTCTGTATTACAATTGACATTTTATATATAATATAATTGATCTTGTGTTTCATGGTTTAAGTCCTTTCATGATCATTTATAATAAATAAAGAGTTCAAAAACTTATCCTTAAAATTGTTTATGTGGAACTTAGTGCTCCAATGTAATTTATTTTTGTGTACATATAATTTACTAGCACTACTGAATATGACCCAGGAATATATGACAATGTCTGCATGGTTTACTTTATTCCTGCAGTTGAGAGTATCTCATCCTGAAACACAAATGTTTTGGTAATTAATGCAGTCAAAGCAACCAGGAAGAAAACTGTAGTAAACCTTTAATACATGACAGAACCTTGAGCAAAATATTAATTAAATCCACTTGTTGGCATCAGTTTATTAAATAAGTATCCTGTCTTGTCATTCATTACTTCAGTATGTATGCTTTCAATTAATTTAAGAAAGTCTTGATTTTGGTTGGACTTTAAATATCTAGTTCATCCATTGCTAACGCATATTTGCCCTAATTAATTGCTTTTGACCCTGATGCCACAAATAGATTTTCTGAGGTCATGAGTATTATTTTTCTTAATTGCTTCCAAAGCCTATTTTCATATTTAGTCAGAATGCTCTTCAAATCAGCAACTGCTGTTATTTTAATCACCCTAATCCTCTCAAGGGAATGTTATCAAAATTAAAATTCAGTATATTTTGTCAGTGATGATTTGTCACTGCCTTCTCTCTTAGGAGCAGTGAGGAAGCAAGTCCCAAGTCTGCCTCCACTGGAACAGGAATTGCACTTACACTGTCTGCCTTCTGTCTAACACGGTCCACTTTGAAAGAAGTAACTCTCACAGCTGGCATATAATTACAGTTTCTCCCCTGTTCTCTGTAAGCACTGCATTCCATGTCAACATAGTTGATATTTGCAAAATGTTTGTACTAGTACTACTTCTGAACTACCAAAATGTTTGAAATCAGAAATGTTGTTAAAGAAGCTTTTGTTTCTTACCTGAACTGTAATCTTCTTGGTCTTGCACATTAACAAAAAAAGGCAAAGGTATCAAATTACTTGACAAGTTAAGGGAGCAGCATTGAGCTGCACAACCCAGTGATCATATTGGACAAATTTGATTTTGTGCACATAAAAATTAGTGTTTACAATTTGCCTGCTGCAAGACATCTGTGGATTAGTTACTGTTTTTCACTGTTTAGCAGGAAGTATTATTCTGCTGAGTTAATTGCAACTGTAAAACTCCAACAATAAGTTGTTAGAGTGGTGTATCTCTTTCTGTTGATACTATTTCTGGAAGGAAAAAAAGAGGAAAAGCCAACTTTTACAAGAAACCTCAATACTCTGATGTGAAGAATTTTGGAAACTGTCTGCAAACTCTTCATTTTGCACAAGAGGAAAAATGCTGTGATACCAACTCATTAAGTGAGTAAAGATACAGTTGCTGTTGTCCTACCAGACTAGCCTGTTCCCCCATTAGAGAGGTGGTTGTTTAACCTGAGGGTCTCTGTGCCTCAGATATTGAGGTTGAGAAGGAGAATCTTCAAGTCAGCCTCACCTGGTGTTGGAGTTGAACTCATTCAATTGGCATCACTCTGCATTGTAAACAAGATCTCCAATCAACTGAGGCAACTGGTCCCCCATTAAGGCTGTGATATCAGCTCAGTTGTTGAATGTAGAGGATATTTGTAGCAATTCCTCTGCTAGCAGCAAAAATAATTGCAACAACATCAACAACTTGCCAACAACTTAATACAATAATCCAAGGAATGGTATCAAACAAATTATATTCCAAGCTATCAGGATATAGTGGCTTAGATAAGGTAGACTTTAAGGAACATCATAAAGTAAGAGAAGCAGGGTCTCTTATGATACAGTGGAGGTAGCTGTACCCATGAATCCGGAGGCCTGAGTTCGAGTCTTATCTGCTGCAGAGGTGTGAACATTTCTGTACAGGTTGATGAGAAAAATATTTAAAGGAGGAGAGAGAGGCCAGGAAGGTAATGCCACACCTTAAAATCCAGTCTGCCAATATTCAAACCATTAAAATTAAGGAACAGCCAGGTAATTCTGAAGTTTGTTGAACTGGTGTGTGTTAGAATGATCGGGAAGAGCAATGATATGAAGAGATTTGTAAATAAGGATGAGTATTTTTTAAAGAGGTGCTGAACTACACTTCACAGCTATGCACAAAGATAAATCTATTTGTTTTGAGTAATTGCTGGATTTGATGATTGGAGATCCACTTGTTTTCTTTCAAGAAAAAAGACAAAATGTGGAATCTTCCAGGCATCTGAGTGATATGTCAGAATTGGACGAGAAGTCTGGTGGGACACATTTCAATGTCAAGATCATCTTGCTTCACATCTTTGCCTTTTATAAATATATGAAGAGAAAAAGATAAGTCAAGACAAATGTGCAGTCAGAAATGTGGGAAATTATAATGAGGAACAAAGAATTATCAGAAGAATTAAACATATAATTTGGTAATTCTATTTTCACAAAGGAGAGCACAAATATTCCCTGAAATGTAAGGGAACCAAAGGTCGTGTGAAAGGGAGGAATTGAGAAAAATCAGTAATAGTTTAAAAAAAAACTAGAAAAATTAATAGTTTAAGGCAGTCAAATCCTTAGGGCCTGATAATAAGATGTAGGAGCAGAAGTGGACCATGCAGTGAAATGAGTCTGCTCCACAATTCATTGAAACTATGGCTATTTCATGATCCTCTACTTTCCAGCCTTTACCCCATAACCCTTGAATCCCCTATAATTAGTAAACCAGCCTTAACAGCCCTCTGCAGTAAAGAATTCCACACATTCACTACCATTTAAGAAAAGAAGTTCCTCCTTATCTCTGTCTTAAATGTACAATCCCTTATTTTAAGATTATGCTCTCTGATATAGACTCTCCCACAAGTGGAAAAAAACTTTCTGCATATACATGGGCAACTCTAAGAATCCTGCAGTTTTTAATCAGATCATCTTTCGTTCTTCTAAATTCCAGTGAATTTAGGCCCAATCTACTCAACTCCTCCTCATAAGATAATCTCTTCATATATGATATCTGGCTAGTGAACCTTCTCTGGATTGCTTGCAAAACCAGTTTCTTTCATTATGTACAAATTGGTCAGATGGGCAGATGGAATTTGACACTGAAAAGTATGAGGTCTGAAGAAGAAAAAGGAGGATCAATAAATGGTAACATTAGGAAGCTCAAAGGGATCTTGAGGTGCTTGTCCCTAGATTCCAGAAGGTGGCAAGGAAAGTTGATAAGTAGTAAAGAAGGTATACATTGGCACTAGCCTTTATCAGTCATTGCACAGTTTTTTTGGATTGTTTTGGTACTGTTCAGAACTTTGATTAGGTCACAGCTGGGTTACTGTGTGCAGTTCTGGTCATTGAACTGGAGGGAGTGCAGAGGAGATTCGCCAGGATGTTGCCTGAGATGTATGCTTTTGCAGTGCAAAGGGGCTGGTTAAGCTTGGATTGTTTTCTTTTGAGCAGAAAAGGTTGAGGGGGACACCTGACAGAAGTTATAAAATTTTGAGGGAAATTGACAGGGAGGATAGAAAGCAGCTGTTCCCCTTAGTTTAAGGGTCAGTAACAAGAGGAAGGCAGAAGATTTAGAGGGACTTGAGGGAAAAAATAAATTCACCCAGAGGATTGGAGGTCTGAAATAGACGAGGTGGGAGGATAGTTGAGACAGGTAATGTCACAAACTTTAAAAAGTACTTGAATGAACACTTGAAATGTTATAACATTCAAGGCTATGAGCCAAATGCTGGAAAGTGGGACTCATGTAGATTTATCATAATTTAGGCTCAATAGGGTAAAGGGACATATATGCACTGTGTGATTCTATGATTTGTTTTCTTAGATAAGCAGCCCAAAACTGTTGAACATATTCCTGTTGTGGTCTAACTGGTGCCTTTTATGGTTTTAACAAAGTCTTTCTACTGTTGTGCTCTATTTCCTTTGAAATAAATGCCAGCATTCCATTTGTCTTCCGTATTATCTGCTGAACTTGGACACTAGCTGTTGATGATTCATGTATAAGGACTCCCAAATCCCTGTGTTCTGTCGTCCTTCTACATTTAAATAATCAGTTCCTTTTGTTCTTCATGCCACTTCACATTTTCCCACAGTATATTCCATTTGCAAAGTTTTTGCCTAATTACTTAACCTATCTATAATCTTCTGCACATTCTTTGTGTCATCCGCACCACTTGCCTTTTTGTGTCATCCATATATTTAGCTATACGATTGAAAAAACTCCACAGAGCCCAGTATCCCATCACCAAGTCACCCTTTATTTACATGTGAACAGTTCTAAATATATTAAATGGAAAAGGGTGGCTAAAGTGGATGTAGGTCCCTTGCAGGATGAGAAAGGGGAATTAATATCAAATAATGCTGAAATGGCCGAAGCCTTGAATAACTATTTTGTGTCAGTCTTCACAGTGGAAGATGTGTCTAACATGCCAAAGAATGCTGATAAGAATACAATGGGAGATGAAGATCTCAATTCAATTGTTATCACTAAAGGGGTAGTATTGAGCAACCTTGAGTGTCTAAAGGTGGATAAGTCTCCTGGTCCTGATGGAATGCATCTCAGCGTGCTAAAAGAAATGGCAGAGGTTATAGCAGATGTATTAGTAATAATTTACCAAGATTCACTGGACTCCAGACAGTTTGCAGCAGACTGGAAGACAGCAAATGTCACGCCGCTCTTTAAAAAAGGGTGTAGGCAAAAGGCAGGTAACTATAGGCCAGTTAGCTTAACATCTGTAGTCAGGAAAATGCTGGAGGCTATCATTAAAGAAGAAATAGTGAGACATCTGGATGGAAGGCATTCCATTAGGCAGACACAGCGTGGATTCAAGAAAGGAAGGTCATGTTTGACAAACTTACTGGAGTTTTTTGAGGATGTAACAAGCGCAGTGGATGAAGGGGAACTGGTGGATTTTGTATATTTGGATTTCCAGAAGGTATTTGATAAGGTGCAGTATAAAAGACCCATCCATACAATAAAAATGCATGGAGTTATGGGGAATGTACCAGCATAGATAGAGGACTAGTTAACCAATAGAAAGCAGAGAGTTGGGATAAATGGGTGTTTCTCTGGTTGGAGATCAATGGTGAGCGGGGTGCTGCAGGGGTCAATATTGGGCCCGCAACTGTTCATGATATATATCAATGATTTGGAAGAGGAGACTGAGTAATGTATCCAAGTTTGCTTATGATACTAAACTGAGTGGAAAGGCAAACTGCAGAGGATGTGGAAGGTCTGCAGAGAGATTTAGATAGGTTAGTGAATGGGCAGGGGTCTGGCAGATGGAGTATGCTGTTGGTAAATGTGAGGCTACCCACTTTGGAAGTTAAAATATTAGGTCAGAGTAGCATTTAAATGGTGAAAGATTGCAGCATGCTGTTGTGCAGAGAGACTTAGGAATGCTTGCACATGCATTGCTAAAAGTTGATTTACATGTGCAACAAGTAATGAGAAAGGCAACTGGAATATTGGCTGTCATTGATCGAGGGATTGAATTTAAGAGCAGAGAGGTTCTGCTGAACAAGGAGTTGGTGAGGCCACACCTGGAGTATTATGCACAGTTTTGGTCTCCTTATTTGAGGAAGGATGTACTGGCTTTGGAGACACTGCAGAGGAGGTTCACCAGGTTGATGGGTATAATGCGATGTGGCGAGGTTGAGCTGCCTGGGACTGTACTCGCAAGAATTTAGAAGAATGAGAGAGGATCATATATAAAATTATGAAACGAATACATAAGATAGAGGGAGGCAAGTTGTTTCCGCTGGTAGACTAGGACTAGGGGACATGGCCTCAAGATTAGATTTAGGGCAGAGATGAGGAGAAACTGCTTTTCCCAGAGAGTAGTGAATCTGTGGAATTTTCTGCGCAAGGAAACAGCAGAGACAGCTTCATTAAATACATTCAAGACATAGTTGGATGGTTTTTTTGCATGGGAGGGGAATTAGGGGTTATGGGGATAATGCAGGTAGAAGGAGCTGAGATGATAGTTAGATCAGCCGTGATCTTAATGAATAGTGGAGCAGGCTTAAATGGGCCAAATGGTCTATTCTTGCTTCTATTACTATGCAACCATGAAAGACTTTAGTACCACCTCTTCAGAGTCAGCTATCAGAGAACTAGTTTCTCTGATACTCCTGTTTTATCTGCCAGCCATGGCTCGCTGACTGGGGCTGTAAATCTGGGAACTTATATTCTACAATGTCCAGCTGGCTGGCTAGGTTACAATCACAACATCCCTCTCCTCTGAGTTAAAGGACATAGATCATGTATTGAAAAGAGTGCGTGCAATTTTTCTATTGTAGTGAATGGACACTATATATGTACACCACTTTGAGTGGCTGTCTACAATGACTAAGAATATTGAACCTATGAAAGGATCTGCACAGTCGACATGCAACTAAGTCCAAGGTTTACCCAGTCATTCCTATGGACGCGGGGTAGCTGCTGGCAGTAATTTTTGTTCTTGTTGGTGCTTTGGGCATTGCCCCACCAATGTGGCTATGTCTGCATTCTGGCCTGGCCACTAGACAATACTACTTACCAACATCTTAATTTCAGAGTCTTTTGGATGGCCTTTTGCTCAGTACAATCACTCTTTTTTTCCATAACAATATACCATCCTCTAATGTGAGCTGGTTCCTCCAGGTCCAAAAAGTTTCAATTCTAGTTGTGACAACCCTTTGGACTCCCCCATCAGTATCAGATGGTTCAGTTTTGAAAGGATTGGATCTTTCTGCATTCAAAGTCTGATATTGTCAACTGTGATTTGGAGTGTATCCAGAAAATTTAATGTCATTGCATACTCTTCCAATGCATCCGAATTTGCTACACACTGTCCCAGAGAGTGTTCTAACTTATAGTTGTAAGCACTTAGTCTTAGAGCCCACCGCTGCATAGGGCCCAAAGCTATGAGCAGCACTACCTTGTCCTCTTTCAGCAGACCTAGTCAGGGTTTGTGGTCTGTGATTATCACTAATTTCCATCCATAAAGATATTGGTGCAACTTCCTGACTCCAAATAAGAATATTCATGCTTCTCTCTCTTTTTGGGCATATTTATGCTCTGTATTTGCCGAAGTTCTGGATGCAAACATTGGAAGTTTCTTTCTATTGGGCCACTTATTGCGCTAATACCATCCTGATGCTGTGCAAGGAGGTATCGTATTTCATTGCCACATTTTTCTTGGGATAATAGCTGTTTCTTTATTTCAGTGAAAGCTAGGGCTTATCTGCGCAACCATTTCTAAGGCTAACTTTTTTCTTTAGGAATTGAAGCAAAGGTGACAGGAAAGAGACCAGGTTATGTGTGAACTTTCCATAAGAATTCACCAGCTCAAGGAAAGACCTAAGCTCCTGGACAGAAATAGGAGCCAGAATACCTTTGATCACCATCACTTTATCTTCCAACTGGCTTACCTGGTCTTGTCAACTCTGTAGCCGCTGTAGGTCATTTAGGGTGCTTGGAACATGCACTTTTTTTCTTCTTAGGCACACACCCACCTTGGAAAAACACCTTAGGGCTACATCCAAGTTCTCTAAGTGTTTCTTATTAGTTGTCCCTGTTATTAGAACGTCATCTAGGTAATAGCAAGCTGAGGTAGATCTTGCAAAATATACCCCATCGTCTGCTGGAAGATTGCACAGGCTGACCACACTCCACATGGCAGTTTTATATATTGGTACAAGCCCTTATGAGTATTAATTGTCGCATACTTTTGGGAATCCTCATCTAAATGCAATTGCAAGTAAGTGTGGCTCATGTTTAGTTTTGTGAAGGACAGCCTCCTTCCAGTTTGGTATGTAAATCCTCTATCTGAGAGGTTGTATATTTATCCAGCATTCCCTAGAATGCTGCCTGACCTGCTGCGCTTCTCCAGCAACACATTTCCATCTCCGATCTCCAGCATCTGCAGACCTCATTTTCTCTTGTATATTTATCCAGCCAGGAAAAGCAGTTTAATGTTTGTTTAAAGTCCCCACAATGGTGAACTTCAAAAACGGTATGACTGATTCTTTCCATTCTGCAAATTGGACTGATTTAATGATTCCTTCACTTTCTAGCCTTCTAGTTTCTGCCTCTACCTTTGCCTGCAAAGCAAATGGTACTGGATGGCCCTTGCAGAATCAAGGACTTCCTTCCTGGTCACCATGGAAGATGGCCTTGGCTCTTCTGATAGTCCCTAGACCTTCCGGGAAGACTTCCAAGTATTTAATTAAGACTTCACTCAGGCAGCCATTTTTGAATTGAAAAAGGTGAAGTCAATCTAACTGAATCTTTCTCAACCAATTTTGCCCCATCAAACTTGGGCCTGAGCCTTTGACTACAATCAGTGGTACCTGAACCAACAGCTGTTCATAAGAGACTGGAATCGAAGTTGTATCCTTAATCTGTAAAGGTTTCCTAGTATAGGTACTCAGCCTAGCCGAGGTCTTACACAAACTTAACAGCTGGAGTCCAGAGTGAGTTTTGTTAAAAGCTGGTTTTGTGATCACTAATATGGCCACGCCAGAATCGACCTCCATTGAAACCGAAAACTGATAAAATCAGACATTTATTTTGATTGGTTCTGATCTGAATGTTGCTAAGCAATTTAACTGTTCTAAAGCAGATGTAGATGGACTTTACAGGTTATGAATTTTCCTGGGTATTGGCCTATGTTTTACCTTACTCAGTTTAGGTCTAGTAAGACTGTTTAGTTGTCTTGAGTCTGCATATACTAACAGCAACTACAATGGCTTGCTGGCCAGGATCCTGAAGAAAATGTTAACTATTTGGCAAAGACTTGGCTTTGTTTTGTGATTTTGCTGTGGGCTGACCTAGAGTTCTTCTGATTAGGACATGTTTTGAGTGAGGCTATGCAATTGCCTTCACTCAAGTGATGATCCCCAAGCTCAGCAGACTGCAAGGGTGTCCACTTCCATCGGATTACCCTGCAACTCATATACTCCACTTGCTGCATTTTCCAATGATAAAGCCAGTTGTAGTGCCTGTTTGATGTCCAGTTGGGCTCCAGCTAGTAGGCATTTTTGCAAAGTTATTTCATTAATTCCATATACCAAATGGATTCTAGCCATCTCATTAAGGGTTAAACCAAAGTCATATGCTTCTGCCAGTTGTTTTAACCTAGTCAACAATTCCAGTAAGGATTTCCTAGTTCCCAAAATAATATCATCTCAGAATTAGAGGAGGTTTAAGGGTCATAATATTCCTTAACAATGTCCATCATTTCTTGAAAGATTTAGTATCTGGTGCCTCAGGAAAAGGTTGGCTGCTAATAACAGAAAAAGCTGCAGCCCTACAGGCTGTCCGGAGAATTGCTTTTTGTCTGCCACAATGTTGTTTGTCAGGAAATAATAATTCATTCTTTCCATATACTGGGCCCAGTCTTCGACAACAGGGTTGAGCAAGTCAGAGACGTGACATAAGAAATGCTTATCCTAATTCAAAGACAACTGTTGTGAGTGAATTTCTTCAGGAACATGCTTTACTCTCGTCACCACTGAAATAACTCCATAGAGGATGGTATCCTGTCATCAAATCACCCTTTATTTACACATGAACAGCCCTTGACTTTAGTACTGCATCTTCAGAGTAAGCTATTAGAGTGTCACTATCTCTCTCACACCTGTTTATATCTGTCAGCCAGGGCTCCCTAAGTGGAGCAGATTAATAGCCCGAATCAGGGGACTCATTATGAGGTTCAGTTGGCTGATCTTGTTACATTACTTCCCTCATTCAAGTCATTAACATATCTTGTAAATAATTGTAATATTATAAATAATCTGTTCCCAGAGTACTAAAGGAAATAGCTATGGAAGTATTGAATGCTTTGGTGATCTTCCAAAATTCTATTGACTCTGGAGCAGTTCCTACAAATTGGAGGGTGGCGGAATACAGACCAGGGAGCCTAATATCTGGATTGGGGAAACATTGGAGTCGTATTATAAAAGAAGTGATAACAAAATTCTTGAAAAGCATTAATGAAGTTAGACAAAAGTTAGCATGAAAGGAAAATTCTGCTTAACTAACCTACTGGATGTTTTTGTCAATGTCACTAGTAGATTAGATAAGGAAGAACCAATGGATTTCAAGAAGGTTATTGACAAGGGTTCCTATATAAGGCTAGTGAGCAAAATTAAAGCACACAGTATTGGTAGTATTATACTGAAATGGATTCATAACTGATTGACAGATTGGAAAGAGTCACAGGTTACTTGGGCTCCAGTGATGTACTGTATGTATAAATAACATTGATGCAGGAACTGAATGTAATATTTCCAAGTTTCTGATGACACAAAACAATGTGGGATTGTGAGTTGTGAGGAGGATGCAAGGAGGTTTCAGGGTGATCTAGACAAGTTGAATGGGCAAACACATGGCAGATGCAGTATCACATGAATGAAATAAAGTTATACACTTCATTGTGAAAAACAGAAAGGCTTGGTATCGTGTACATGGTAATATTGGGAAATGTGGACACACAAAGGAATCTGGGTGTTCTTATATATCAGTCAATGAAAGTTAGGAAGGCAAATGGTATGTTGACTTCCATTGCAAGACAATTTAAGTTCAGAAGTAGTGGTGCCTTACTGCAGTTACACAGGGCCTTGGTGAGTATTGTGTGCACTTTTGGTTTCTCTGCTGAAGAGAAGATATACATGCCAGAGAGAAAATACAGTGTAAGTTCATAGGCTGATACTAGGGGTGACAGGTCCTGTCATATGTTGAGATATTTGTTTGACTGGGCCTGTGTCCACTAGAATTTAGAGGACTGAGAAAGGATCTGATTGAAATGTGTGAAATTCCAGCATGGTTAGATGGACTAGATGCAGGAAGGATGTTTCCCTTGGTTGGAGAGTCTAGACACAGAGCTCACAGTCGCAGGAGCGGGACAGGCCACTAGGACTGCAAGAAGAACCTTTATTCACTGAGTGTGGTCAGCCTGTGGAATTTGCTACTACAAAACGCTGTGGATGCTGGGTCATGGGTATATTCAAGAAGAGATTGATACATTTTTAGAGGCGTTCATTAAAGGCATCAAGGAGTATGGAGAGAAAGTAGGAATATGACTTTGAGATAGAGGATCAGTCATGATCATATTGAAGGATGGAGCAGGCTGGAAGGGCTGAATGGCCTACTCCGGCTCCAAGTTTCTATGTTCTTTCCACATTTGTGTTTCTCACAAGTAGCTTGGTGGGCATCTTGCTTAACAGCACTGAGATGACAATTGACAGGAATTAATGTTTGTTCAATGCCTTGGTAATGGCACACCTCACCTCATTAACATTCAGCCTCCCATGTTAAATTCACTGAGCATACTCGATATCGGGAAAGCTCAACAGGAAAACAGGGCATGTACCTCGCAGATTCAGCTCACCACTTGCAATAAATGACCTTTATGTTTCTTATGACTAAATTGCAACCAGGGGCACAATCAATAGGAACAAGGCACACACTCACCTCCTCCATGGACATCTGTGAACCTGTCATAACCATCCTGGTACCTTGAACATGCACAACAAGTATGCTTTGGAAGAATAGACTTGCTTTGCAGGATTCATAAACAACTAGCATTGAAAGGTTGCAATGGGGTAATTTTGCACACAGGAACAGGCACCCAGCTCACACACTGGAATAGATTGCATCTCATGGATTCTCACTTCCTCTCTTAGCACTTGCTTACTTAGCACATGCTTACTTAGCACCTACCTGCATGTTGACAGCATTCCTGCCTTGCCTTGCCATGCCACCTAGTGCAGTCATAAAATCAAGCAGCTAGTCTTGCTGCAATGCAGACCTCAGTTTAGATGGCATATATCCTGTACAACTGCAGTGTGCTATGTCAATCTTACACATACATCATGTGCCAGTAGCTTATGTGGCAAATACACTGCGTGAGCAACAAGCAGGCAGTCATATCTCAAATTCTATGGAGAGTTGTCCTCAGTGATTCCATGGAGGCATTCATCTATCAGGGGATCCTGGCACAGTAAGTCAAGGGTAGCCTCCAATAGCAGTCAAGGAAATTGGCCATGGTTAGGCATCCAGTCATGGTTTTCTAGACCACAGGGTCCATGCTTCTGCAGTGCAGGATCAAAGTAAATCCATCAACTCCATTGCATCAAGTTTGCGAGGTAGGGCTGCTGCGGTTGGGGACATGTATAGTTACTAGTCAGCATTCTGGCTATGTGTTTCCCAGGGCTCTGTGATCATGCTGGTTGACATAGTGGGCCATAGCTAGCCCTTCAGGCCCATTCAAAGAAACTATGCTGTGGGACTGTGTGTTGGCAATACTGTTTGGTACTGAGGGCTGTATGCTCTGCCTAACAGCTGTGAAGGGGCCAGCAAAATTTACAAGGGTAGATATGGTGGGTGGGAAAAGTGTAATGGGGGAAGGGGCGAGTTGTCCACCAGCAGGAGCACCCTGGCTTCAACTGGAAGACAGTAAATGACCACTCCAGGGATGGTCACCTCATGTGCCATGGGCTTGCTAGGCAAGGTGAGCAGGTGTTTGCAGGACTAAGGGGATATGGATGTTTGTAGGCTTACCAGTATATGCAGGCTGAGGTTGGAGGTCACTGACAGCAGAACACTCACAGTTGCATTCCATCAACTGGAATCAAAAGTGTACATTAGGTAAGAGTTTTGTTCTGACCACACTTGGAGCAGGCAGAGTGACTCAAGGAAGGAAAGCTCATTTGTCACAGGCCCAAGTAGTGTAGAGCACACAGGCAAGTGAGTTGTCAACTATCATAGAGGAGGTGATGGCTAAGTGTTATTATCACTTGACCATTAATTCAAAAAGTTAGCTCCTGTCCTAGGGACCTGGTTCAAATCACCCTGTGGTGGAATTTGAATTCAATTTTTAAAAAGCTGGAATTAAGGGTGTAATGATGACCATGAAACTATTATCGATTGTCAGAAAACATTTTTTGTTCACTAATGTCCTTAAGGGCCTATATGTGACTCTAAACCCACAGCAATTTGACTCTTAACTGCTCTCTGGGCAACTAGGGATGGGCAATAAATGCTAACCTAATCAGAGATGCCTATGTCTCTTGACTGAATTTTAAAATAAACTCCCCTAACCATCCTATATAGTATTGGCCTGTATGTTGCACCTCCCTAGCACTTTGTCAGATACACCTTTATGCAAAGAAGGATTCAAACAAGGAGGACCAAAAGATATCACCATGGACCAGTGCCCTAGATAGAAATAGAAGCAGGAGATGATCAGCCATAATTGTGTCAAATAGCAGAGCAGGCTTGAGGGGCTAAATTGCCTAGTCCTGCTCCTAGTTCTGATACTCTTACATTCTTAATCAATCCCTTTGTCTTCCTTTGCTGAAATCTCAACTGATTCCAGTTCCCAGGTCTGCTGCTTTGTTTGGTCAATTTGTATGCCCCTTCTTTGGATCTAATACTGTCTCTAGTTTCCCATGTTAGCCATGGTTGAGTCAACCTTCCTGTTTTATTTTGTACCAGACAGGAATGAATAATTGCTGCAGTTCATCCTTGCACTCCATAAGGGTTTGCCATTGCCTGTCCACCATCATCACTTCAAGTAACATTCCCCAAATTATCCTAGATTGTTCATACCTCATCGGATTCTGGTTTTCTTTATTTAGATTCAGGTTCTTAATCTCAGTGCCATGTGTATATATCACCCTGCCTCTGTTCCTCCCCCCATCCCGTTTTGAGATACTGCAGCAGGTTCTCCATTCACTCAGTCTCTTCTGTAGTAATGCATTTTGTGAAAATGCATTTAGCACCTACACAGAACCTCACAAACACATGAAAATTAACACAAGGAATATTTCTACATAAACTGAGAGTGATTTACAATCCTTTTCACCTGGGCCACCAGAGTGCCCTCAATAAGTTTCTTCTTTCTCTCCCTCCCATTACGTCTTAGTTTTGTAGCTGGGATGGAAGAAGCCTGCTTGGCTGTTGAGCATGTGAGCCCTGGAGCTTTAGTGGGGGCAACCCTGGGGCTGCTTATGTTTGGACATGCTGAGGGTTTTCTTACCTAAGGTAAGTTGACCCTTCTCTATTTGAACTTCCAAGGATCAGAGGTGCGCAGGCATGGTACAGATGGGGGGGCCCAACTACTTCTGTAGTGGTCTGGTGGGAAAGTGCAGAGAGGCCTATTTGTTGTTCTACCTCCAGCTGGGTACATCCTGGCACTTCTTTGTCTCTTTGTAAGGAGAGGATCCACTGTTAGCTGATGGAGTGTAGATGTGTATGCATTGTCGTCGATAATGATGGTGCTATCTTCCCCTTCTCTAACCTGATCAGCCTCTGTCCTTGACTGGGCAAAGGTGAGCTGAAACTTTATTGCTGGAACAGCACAGCAGGTCAGGCAGCATCTAGGGAACAGAAGATTCGACGTTTCGGGCACATGCCCTTCTTCAGGCAAAGGTGAGGACTACAGATGCTGGAAACCAGAGTTTAGATCAGAGTGGGGCTGAAAAAGCACAGCAGGTCAGGCAGCATCCGAGGAGCAGGAAAATCGACGTTTTGGGCAAAAGCCCTTCATCAGGAATAGATGATGAAGGGCTTTTGCCCAAAACATCGATTTTCCTGCTCCTCGGATGCTGCCTGACCTGCTGTGCTTTTCCAGCACCACTCTGATCTAAACTTTGTCCTTGACTGAGCAGGGCAGCTTTGGCTTGTCAATACTTGTAAAGGTGCACGATGGGCTTTGAAGATGGTGTGAGTGCAAGGGATGCCAGTGTTTTAACAGATATCCACTGAGTGGTGAGTTGTGTGGGAATGACTCATTGTAAAATGGGATAGAAGTCAGATGTGAGAGATACTGTCGGAATGTGGTAGGTAATTAATAAGATGAATTTGGTAAGATAAGGTCTCACAGGATTTCTCACCTTATGATAAAAAAAGTTAAAAATCACACAACACCAGATTATAATTCAACAGGTTTATTTGGAAGCACTAGCTTTTGGAGCGCTGCTCCTTCATCGGGTGATTGTGGAGAATAAGATTGTAAGACACAGAATTTATAGCAAAAGTTTACAGTGTGATGTAACTGAAATTATATATTGAAAAAGGCCTGGATTGTTTGTTACCTCTCATCTTTTAGAATGACCATGTTGGTTTCAGTTCTTTCATAGTAAATCATAAAACCTTTTTTAAAAGGTACATTCTCAAGTGCACTTTAACAATTGGTGCCATGTCGGCCCAGATAAGGTATTGAAGGTGTTAACTCCCTGTGAGGCTGTCTGTGCCACAATGGTCAGACTGATTCTAATCTAAAAAAACGGATTTACAGAATAATGAGCATATGAAAGAACGGAATAATGAGCATATGAAAGAACGGAAACCAACATGGTCATTCTAAAAGATGAGAGACTTAACAAATGATCCAGGTCTTTTTCAATATATAATTTCAGTTACATCGCACTGTAAATATTTGCTATAAATTCTGTGTCTTACAATCTTATTCTCCACAATCACCTGATGAAGGAGCAGTGCTCCGAAAGCTAGTGCTTCCAAATAAACCTGTTGGACGATAACCTGGTGTTGAGTGATTTTTAATTTTGTTCACTCCAGTCCAACACTGGCATCTCCAAGTTATGGTGAAAAGCTCTCCAAAATATTTGACAATGATTGGACTTGGCCAAAAATAGTAGGATTTAGTTCTTAAGCTATAAAGTTTGAAATATCTGACCATAGAGCTAATGATTTATTCTCTTGAAGTGGCCACAACCCTAGTCATGCTGTTCAGTGTACACTAGCATCACCTCAAAAAAGTACAAAATTGCTCAGGAACATCCCATCCATGAAAAGAAAGACAAATACAGTTTGATTGATTACAGCCCCATCAGTTTACCCAAAGCATCAGCAAAGTGGTAGAAGATGACATTGACAGCGTTATGAAGCAACTCTTACTTGTTTGGTTTTAGAACATAGAACATTACAGCACAGTACAGGCCTTTGGTCCTCGATGTTTTCACAGGTCAGTGCAACAATCTGTAGTCCATCAAACCTACACTATTCCATTATCATCCATATGTTTCACTACGGCTAGTTGGCCCAGTCCTCATTTTAGCTTTGCTTTACATATTGAGGAGCAGATTTCCACAGATGAGGAGAGTGATTACCCTTGACATAAAGTGACTTTAATCACATTTTCTTGTCAACAACATTCTGGAATTACCATTGATCAGAAATGTAAGTGAATCAGCACTTAAATACTGTGGATATAAGACTAGGTATTCTGAGGTCATTGTGGCTTAAAAATACAGCTTGAAGAATAATAGTCACAACAGCACTGAAGAAAGCAATTCTGTCATCAAGGCTGGCACATTTTACCATTTCTTCATCATCATTGTGTTAATACTGCCTTCATAACATCACTGTTTTGAAATACTCACACCAAGTTGACTGTCGAGGTTCAACAAGAACAAGCTTCATGTTCTTGAATAATTAAGAATGAGTAATAAATACTGGCTTTGCCATTGAGTCTACATTCCTTGAACCAATGAAAGATTTTCAGTTTATTCAGCAGATTCAAATTTAAATGGCTAATGGGACAACGTTTTTTGGCAAGAGACATTCAGATCCATTGATTTCAATGGAAACAGGTAACATATGTATTGATCTTTAAACTGAACAATGAGCTGTTTGTGAGCAAAGCTAAATCTTAAATTTGGAGTGGATTGCACAATGGTATTGCAACAGTTCAGAATTTAATTATGTCTCAGATCTAGAATTTTGAATGTGATTGATTAATGTGGATTCAATTGAAATTAAGTTGCTCACACTTGTGTCTGGAATGCTGTGAGTGTGCTGAAGGAGAAAGATTATAAACTTCAGCCCGACGCAAGTGGTCAGTGCAATTCTCAAGATAAAATTTAATGTTAACATAAATACTTTATAATGTAATATTATGATGTATTGTTTTGTCACTTTTTGGGAAAGTAACATGAGAATGTGATAAAACCAAGAAACTCCAATTTTGGAACGATTTCTACTTCAAGCCAGGATATGCTAGATAGTTAGATTTTCTGAGACAGAATATGTGGGCTATGCAGGTTTGTAATACAAAACTAAAAATATTTCAATTTAAAGGAACAGAAAAAGCTCAGAAGTTGGTGATGGGATTTTGGTGCAGTGACTTCCAAGTCTTGCATCTCTTAACAGAAAAGATGATGAAAGCCATTACGAGAGAAGATGCTTTGATTGTTTCTGGATTCAACAAACTATTTGTAACTTGATAGCAAAATTTGTAAGCTCGGGGAAAATGGGATAAATTTCAGAAATTTGAAATAAACCCAATAACTTATAAACACTCAAGAGACCAGGTAGCATCTGCAGAGATATGGGGAAGAATGGGTTCATGTTTCAGATTCATTAATTTATGTTAACATTAAAACAAAGTAATAGATGGACATCATGTCTATCGGTTACCTTACCCTCTCACTGCTAGTACACACACCTGCCACCAAGGCTCATGATCCACACTCTTACTAATGCACACATCATTTTAGATCACTCACTTCCACACACCAACTTCCCCAAGACTGCTTACCCTGCATGGCTTCAGTAATGCTTACCCACTCACTTGGGATACCTATGCATCTTTGCTCTACCTGCGTCAGCAGGGGAGAAGAAGAATATTGGGAACAAGAAGAAATGCAACCACATAAGAATATCTGTAAAGTGGACTGTAAATTAGGTCAGGAGGATCACTTTGTAGATCATTCTTCTTCCAGGACCTAATTAGGAAAGTATACCGGGTCTCTATAAGCTACTTAGTTTATTAACATAAAAATGCAGCAAATAAATATAAATTTTAAATAATTATTTCCAATAATTTGCATGTATTCCAAGTTGCTGGTATAGGATATAATGAGGACTGCAGATGTTAGAGAATCAGAGTCGATAAAATGTGGTGCTGAAGAAAACACAGCAGGTAAGGCTGCATCCAAGAAGCAGGAGAATTGACATTTCGGGCAGGACCCTTCATCAGGACTGGTATAACTGATTTATGGAGCTGAATTTTACCTGAATACCAAAGTCAGTCTTAACGGGTTTATGGAGTGTTTCTCTCCATGAGGCCAAATGGGATTTTTCATACTATCTTCCCAAAATTCGCCTCATCAACTATCTACCATGCTTCTATTGTTGCCCTGTTCATTCTGTTCTCTCATTCTCCCCAGACATGGCACGTGCTACTGCTGATACATCCTGGTGCTGGCATCACATTTAAAAGGGTCAAGGGTGTGTTGGGTCAAGAGCTGGCTGACCATTTGCCCCTTACGTTTCAGAGAAAGAAAACTTGGCACCTCATTTTGTGGACAGGGACCTGGAGGTCCTAGTGGACACGGTTGTGTAGAGGAGGGCTGTCCTGTTTCCCTAGGACCAGCAGAGGAGACCATGGCACCAGACTCTGGCCATTGGTCCAAGGTTGCCGTTCAGGCCATTGCAGCTTTGAGGATCTGGAGAAATGCCTAGCAGTGCCCCAAGAGGGTCAAGAACCTTATGTGCTCAATGATGGTAAGGAAGGAAGGAAGGAAGAAAGAAGAGGAGGAGGCAGAGGTGAGAGCTTTTGAGTCTGGGGCCTACCTTTGGAGCTGCAGCCTGGGCCTCACCAAGGTCAAGGGAGTGTTGTTGCTGACCTGGGGCCCACTCCCACTGCTGGTCTCTGGGACCCCACCCGGACCTGCCTCAGCTGTTGCTGCTTGGGGCCTGCCTCACTGCTGTTGCCTGGGACTTGCCTTGGGGCCCCTCCCAGGACTTCCACCACTGCTGCTGTTATTAGAGGCCCACCTCCACTGCTGCTGCCTGGGACTAAATTTTGGGGCTGCCTGGGACTTGCCTTGGGGACCCTCCCCAACAGGTCTGCCCACACCGCTGCGGCCAAGGGCCTGCCTAGGACTTGCCAGAGGCCTGCCTCCACCGCTGCTGTTGCCTGAGGCCGGTCTCCACCGTCGCTGCCTGGGACTCGCCTCGGGTGACTGGCCTTGGGCCAGGACTTCCGCCACTGCGGCTGCCAGAGGCCCACCTCCACCGCTGCTGCCTGAGACCTACTAACATCTAGCAGCAGAGTATGGCGAGCCTGAAGGTCGCGGGGCCCAGCCGCACCTACGCTGGGGTAGCCGCTGCGTTAGGCTCGGCGTCCCAACCCCGGCCGCAACCACAACCCCCTTCAGGCACCTGGGGTAAAGGCCTATCCCCACCCCAATATGTCCATCAAGACCTGCAGCAAGGCCATGGCTAGTGTGGTCGTCCCACTGGCCATCGTCGCTGCGGCCTGGATATACGGGAAGGCCATTTTTTTTCCTAAAGACCGAGCAGGCAGTCCACCTGGCTGTGGAGAGGGGGCTCACTGTGGGTGGGACACATTTGCCCGTCGACCCTCCAGGGGACGAGCCAACGGTGCCTCTTGACTGTCCCGCACCGCGGCCCGACCTACCCAAATCCCCAGGGGCTACAGCAGGGCCTCCTGCTGCTTCAACTCCTCCGACCCCTGGGGAGGACTTTAACAACCACGAGGACCGTGGTGCAGGCGACAACGGAGGACACTCTGCTGGGTCGTCGAGCGGTGGAGGGGAGGAAGGTGTTATCCTCGCTCCTCCCTCCCAGACTGTTTTTCTGGGGGCCTTGGCCCTGGGGGAGGACCTTTTCCCCGAGGAGCCGGGCGTCCCGGTGTCGGGAGAGGAGCAGGGCCCCGAGCCTCTGCCGCCCGACGACCCGAACTCGGGGCGTTCCGGGAAGGGGTGCGCCGAGGAAGATACCGCCGGTGACCCTGGGGGTGGGGTCGCCGGGGGTTTGAAGCCAGTTGGCGGTGCCAGACCAGCCCCCATCCTCTCAGTGGGGGAGGGGTCGGTGATCGAGGGCGACCTCCCGGAGGAGGGTTCAGGATCGGCGGCGGACATCGGGGACGACGCGGACTCTGTCTGCAGTGACATTTTCGAATCCTAGGTGCCCCCCACCGATCTCCCCCTCATCCCCCTTGAGGAACTCCGGGAATTTGTTGAGGAAACTCGGAGTCGCTGGGATAGAGCCCAACTGGCGCTCGACCGCTGGAGCACCTTTGAAAGAGTTTACTGGTCGGCCCACGCTGCTCGCCAGGCGCCTGGGCTCTGTCAGTGAGCGAAAGCGAGTCAGGAACTTCCTGGGGGCACTCCTGGTGAGGGCGAGGGACTTTTGTGCCCCTCCCTCATCCTCCCTGTAAATGTGTATATAGGTTTTTAACTGTACTGGTGGTGGTTGCACAACGCTTCCGACATGGAGACAACTATAGCCAGCCTCAACATCAACGGCAGCAGGGAGTCACAGTGCAGATTCCAGACCCTCTCGGTCCTCCGGGACGGGAGGTATGCGGTGTGCTTCCTGCAAGAAACCCACACTACCCCGGGAGACGAAGCCACCTGGCTCCTGGAGTGGCGAGGGGGGGTCTACATGAGTCACCTCACCCGCAGATCTGGCAGGGTGGCTATCCTGTTGGCCCCGCATTTTCAGCCAGAGATCTTGGGGGTCAGGGAGCCCGTGCCAGGCCGTTTGCTTCACCTGAGGGGGCGCGGTGCTTCACTTGGTGAACGTCTATGCTCCCCTGGCCGGGCCGAGGCAAGCGAGCTTCTTTGAAAAAGTGTCCACTCATCTTGCTTCCATCGACGAGAACCAGTGCGTTGTCCTCGGGGGAGATTTTAACTGCGTCTTCGAGGGTAGGGACCACGGCGGTGCCCGCACTGGCTGGGCATCGGGGAGGAGGTCGGGGGACTTGGTCAAGTCCTTTGACCTGGTGGACTTCTGGTGGAATCTTCATCCCGACTCCATCGCCTTCACCTTCGTGAGGCCTGGGGTTGGAGTGTCTAGAATCGACCGCCTGTACGTTTCGCGGGCGTACGCCTCCTGTTTTCCGAAGGCCTCCACGCGGCAGGTGTCGTGCACGGACCATCACCTGGTGTGGGCGGAACTCCTTCCGTTCGGCGCCAGGCTCGGCTCCGCATACTGGCACTTTAACAACCTGCTGCTGGAGGACGAGCGGTTCCGGGACTTGTTTCGTCGTTTCTGGGCCGGCTGGAGAAGGAAGCGGGGAAGCTTCCCCTCCCTGAGGCTATGGTGGGACGTGGGCAAGGCTCACGTCCGCGTCTTCTGTCAGGAGTACGCGAGGGGGTCGACGAAGAGGCGGAAATCCAGGAGCGGGGAGTTGGAGAGGGATATGCTCGACCTGGAATCACGCCTCGGTCAGCCCGACGCAGACCCGGCCCTGCGCGGGGCGTACAAAGAGAAGAAGGCCGCGCTCCGGGACCTGTAGCCCTTCGGGGCTCGGGGCGCATACGTGAGGTCGCAGATCCAGCTCCTCCAGGACCTGGACCGCGGCTCCCTCTTCTTCTACTCACTGGAAAAAAGGCGTGGCACCTGTCAGCAGCTCCTTGTGCTGCTGGCCGATGACGGGTCCCTCGTCTCGGATCTGGAGGGTATCAGGGCCCACGTCTGAAACTATTACACGGCTCTGTTCTCTCCGGATCTGTCCAGCGAGGATGCTCGCAGAGTTCTGTGGGAGGACCTCCGCAGCTCGGCCCGGAGGACGCCGGAAGGCTCGACGCTCCCGTCACTTTAGAGGAGCTGACCAGCGCCCTCGACCGGCTCTCGTGGGGCAAAACTGTGGAGTTCTTCAGGGCGTTCTGGGACAATCTGGGGAGCGACTATGCACAGGTCCTGGGGGAGTGTCTAAATGCCAGAGAGCTGCCCCTTTTTTGGCGCAGGGCGGTCATCGTCCTGCTGCCAAAGAAGGGGGACCTTCGTTCTTTGAAGAACTGGCGTCCGGTCTCCCTCCTCAGCACGGACTACAAAATCTTCGCCAGGGTTTGTCTTCTCGCCTGGCCCACATGAATCACCCGGACCAGTCCTACACGGTCCGGGCCGGAGGATACACGACAACGTCCACCTGGTCCGGGACCTGATCCATTTCTGTCGACGGGCTGGTCTGCCTTCCTGTCTCTCGACCACGAGTACCTGCTCGGGTCTCTGTGGGCATTCGGGTTCGGGACGCAGTTCGTCGCCCGGATCCGACTTTGTATGCCGCCGCAGAGTGTCTGCTTAAGGTTAACGGGTCCCTGACGGCGCCCCTTCGTTTCGGGAGAGGAGTGCGTCAAGGCTGCCCCCTGTTCGACCAGCTGTATTCCCTGTGCGTGGAGCCTTTCCTGCGCCTCTTGTGGAGGAGGTTGTCGGGGCTGGTTTTGCGCGGCGCGCGCTCAGGGGTGGTTCTCTCGGCCGACGCCAACAACATGCTCCTCACTTTCACCGACCCGGCTGACCTGGGGAGGATGCGCGAGTGCCAGGCCATGTACTCGGTAGCATCTTCCCCCAGGATCAACTGGGCCAAATGTTCCAGACTATTGGTCGGTCCGTGGCGGGTGGACTCTCTGCCGGAGGAGTTACGGGAGTTCAGCTGGAGTACCACCCATCTCCTTTACCTGCGGGTCTACCTCAGCCTGGCTGAGGAATCCTGGGCGGCCAACTGGCAGGAGCTGGAGGCCAAAGTCTCGGCTCGCCTAGGCCGTTGGACAGGACTGCTCCGAGTGCTATCTTGCAGGAGTCGAGTGCTGGTCATAAACCAGCTGGTGGCCACTATGCTGTGGTACCGGCTGGTCACTTTGGTCCCTCCTCCTGGCTTTGTCGCTGACATCCAGAGAACGTTGGTCGACTTCTTCTGGGACAAAAAGATGCACTGGGTCGCCGCGCAGGTTCTGAGTCTCCCTATTGAGGAGGGCGGTCAGTCGCTGGTGTGCGTCCGCACCCAGGTCGCGACATTCCGCCTTCAGACCTTGCAGTGATACCTTTACGTCGAGCCTCCTCCTAGGTGGTGCGCCCTGGCGATGTATTTTTTCCGCCAGGTGTGTAGCCTCAACTATGACACGCAGCTCCTGTTCGTCGACCGTGATGGTTTGGACGTCGCCCTTAAGACGCTGCCTGTCTTTTACCAGGACCTGATCACTGTTTGGAACATGGTCGAATCGTGTTGCGCCTACCCTCCGGCTGGAGTAGCGGCTGTCGTCAGGGAGCCGTTGCTCAGGAATCCGCACCTCCGTACTCGCGGGTTCGAGTGGCTGTCGGAGGGGAGGCCCGTGGCGGCGAGGGTGCCCAGGTTTGGGGAAGTGCTGGGTGCCGGGGGCGTGGGCTGGACGCTGCCGCAGGACATAGCGAGCAGGGCAGCGGTAGACGTCCGGTACGTGGCCACCGCCATCCGACGCCTTAAAATGGCGGTGCTCGGACCCAACGTAGTGCACCAGTTGGAGGACGCTCAGGTGTGTGGTGGGATCCCGTCCGCGCTCACCCCAGCCTGGACGGAATTTCACATTGGCCCCAAGGTCCCGTACTTCCCGCGGGAGTCTATGCCCCACAACCTGAGCCGCCTCCGGAATCTTAATTCTGTTCCCTTCCAGGGGGTAAAAAGGCGGACCCTATATAGACTGCTGCTGCACACCGTCCACCTCTTCTCCCTCAACCACTGTCCGGACACGCCTTAGCGTGCCCATTTGCCACCGGGCGTTGGGGATCCCCAGTGGAGGGCTCTCTAGGCGGAAGTCCTCCTCCTTTCTCTCGGGGATCTGGGGTGGAGGGTGCTGCACGCAGTGGTCCCCTGCAACCGCAGATTGCGGTGGTTCACGGACTCCCAGCCCAACTGGTTGTTCTGTGGCGCTGTGGAGTCCATGGACCAAGTGTATATTGGGTGTGGGCGTTTGCACTCCCTTTTTGACTTTCTGAAAAATCTCCTCCTCTGCTTTTGGTTGCACTTCAGTCCCACGCTCCTGATCTTCGGGCATCCGGTACGGAGGAGGGAGGGCAGGTCTGAAGACCTCCTCGTGGGTCTGCTCCTGGGCCTGGCCAAACTGGCCATCAACTGGTCGAGGCAGTGGGCCGTGGAGGGGGTCGTTAGGGCCGACTGCCTGCTCCTCTTCCGCGGTTACGTAAGAGCCCGGGTGTCATTGGAGAAGGAGCACGCGGTGTCCACCAACACCCTGGAGTTGTTCAAGGAGAGGTGGGCGCCGCAGGGAGTGGAGTGCATTATTTCCCCCTCCAACTCTATTTTGATTTAGTCCCTACCCTCCCCTTCACTGTGTTTGTCACTGGCCACTCAGGTGTTTTCCTATCTTCCTGGTGGTGGAAATTGAATAAAGATTCGTGCACCTTGTGTCTCTCACTGTGTCTCACACCTGCACACATACATGGGTGCTGGGGAAAATATAAGCACTACTGCAGTTAGGTGGTAGTGTGGGGGAAAAAAAATAAAAAAAACAGAAAAAAATAAAAAGATAAACAGGAGATTGCATTGCCCTTTGTGAAGGGCACTGCTTGTCACTGGCCACTCGGGTGTTTTCCTTTCTTCCTGGTGGTGGAAATTGAATAAAGATTTGTGCACCTTGTGTCTCTCACTGTGTCCCACACCTGCGCACACACACAACATGGGTGTTGGGGAAAGAATAAGCACTACCACAGTTAGGTGGTAATGTGGGGGTTAAGTAAAAAAAAGAAAAAAATTAACAAAAAAAATTTTAAAAATAAACAGGAGTGTCAGAGGTTCGGTTCACTCTGAGTGCTGGCTCTGAGGGAGCTGGATCAGTGTGTGTGCACAAGGACTCTCCTCCTTGAAGGTGTCAGAGGGGAAGGGAACTGTCCCTGGACCAGCTGCCCCACATCCGGAGAGCTAGAAGAGTGAGAGAAAAAAATAAACAGGAGTCTCAGAGTCTGCTCATTCTACATCCTGGCTCTGAACTAGCTGGTCAGAGTCGGTGTTCTGTGCACATATAAAGGGTGACTTGATGATGGGATACCGGTCTCTGTGCAGTTATCTCAGTGGCAACAAGAGTGGGATTAATTCCGTAACCATTGCAAAAAAGCCTATTAACTGAAGCCCAATGGACTTCAAACAAGCACAAAAACTTGCCTTGCCATTAGAGAATGTGGCAAGTGGAGTATATGAGCTACACAGTATCCCAGTGGAAGTGGACACCCTCACCTGGCTGACCAAGTTTGGGAAACATGCAGGTGATTGCAGAGCCTTGTGCAGAGTATATCCTGAGCAGAGGGACTCTTGGTCAGCCGACAGCAAAACCCCAAAATAAAGCCGAACTTCATATAAATGGCTAAAATGTTCTTCAGGATCCTGGCCGGCAAGCCATTGTAGTTGCTGTCAGTATGTGTACTCAAGACAGCAAAGATGTCTTATGAGGCCTGACTTCTGTAAGAGAACTCATAGGCCGGCATCCAGCCCTGGAAAGTCCACAGGTGTGTGATTTGGAATAGTTGAATTGCTTAGCAACATCCAAATCAGAACCAATAAAAACAAATGTCTGATTATGTGGTCACCCAGTTCTAATAGAGGTCAATACTGGGGCAGCTATATCAGTGGTCAGCTGTATCACCAGAAACGGTCTTTACCAAGAATCACTCTGGACTCTAGTCCTTAAGTTTGCACCAGTCCTTGGCCAGACAGAGAACGTTTACCAGGGAACCATTACAGATTCAGGATATGACCTCACTTCTGGTCTCCTATGCGAAGCAGTTGGTACAGTTACCACTGTAGTAAAAGGCTCAGGCCCAAGTTTGATGAAGTGGAATTAGTTGAGAAACATTCACCTTAATTGGCTCAATGTTTTTGATTAGAACATGATTGCCTGAGTGAAGTCTAAGGCAACCTTACATGTTGACCAGGAAGCAATACTTCAAGGCCTGGCCAGTGCCATTTGCCTTATGTGCAAAAATAGAGGTGGAAATCAGGAGGCTGGAAAGCAAAATAATTACCAAACCAGTAAAGTTTGCAGAATGGGCAGCACCAGTTATATCAATTGTGAAGCCTGATGGGTCAGTTTGTGGGGATTTTAAACAAATGATAAACCAGTTGCAGCTGGATATATGCAAAACTGGCAGGGTGGGCTTTCCTTCACAAAGCTGGACACGAGCCATGTGTATCTGCAATTATGACTATTTGAGGAATCCCAGAAGTATGCCACAATTAATTCACGTAAGGGTCTTACTAATATACAAGACTATCTTTTGGGGTATCATCAATCTCCACTGCTTTTCCAGCGGACAACAGAGAACATTTTGCAGCATCTCCCCAAACTGCCTTTATTTGGATGACGTGCTAATAAAGAGAAGACTGATAAAGAGTATTTAGCAAACTTGGACATATGCTTAAACTTTTCACCCAGGCGGGGATATGTCTTAGAAGGACAAAATGTGTGTTCCAGTCACCCAAGTGACCTTATTGGACTACAGAGTTGACAAGGTCCAATTACCACCATTTGGAAGATAATGTGTGGATGATCAAAGGTGCCGTGGCTCCCATGTCTGTGCCAGAACTTAGGTCTTCCTTTAGGTTGGTCAATTATTACAGAAAATTCATACCTGACCTGGCCTCCACCTTGGACCCTTACACCTGCTATTGGAAAAGGGTCAACATTGGAAATAGTCACCGAGCCAAGAAGTAGCCTTTATGAAAATGAAAAAGCAGCTATCATCATCCAAGGTGTTGGCCCACTACGATCCGAAGTAAGAGGTAGTGCTGACGTGCAATGCCTCCCCATATGGTATCGGAGTAGTGTTGGCTTACCGGTGGCCCAACAGAATGAGTATGCTTCCCGGACTTTGGCTAATGGGAAACGCAAATATGCCCAGATAGAGAAGGAAGATTTGGTAGTCTTCTTTGGTGTGAGAAAGTTCCACCAATAACATTACTGATGTAAGTTTGTAGTACCAATGGACTACAAATCCCTGCTAGGGCTACATAAAGAAGACAAGGCCGTGCCACCCATAACTCAGTTCGAATTCAACATTCGGCTTTTATTCTCAGTGCATACATTTACAAGTTGGAACACCATCCAGGAGACCAAGTAACTAATGCGGATGCTTTGAGCTGCCTCCCATGGGCAGATACACCACTGGTGAGGCCTCTTCTGGAAGAGTCTGTTCTAGTTGTTACCACTGACAATACCGATTGTGGACACAAAAGGATTCCATTCCGGTAAAACTAAAACAGCTGGTAGTGATGAGAAAAAGAAAAGGACCATCACAACAAGAATTCAACCTTTGTGGACCCAATGAGACCAGATTACTGCCGAGGACAGCATATTATTATGGGGAGCTAGCGTGATTGTCCCGAGTAAAGATCACTGTCAGCTTCTGACTGAACTTCTCCAGGGTCATCCAGGGGTTTCCAAAATGTTGTCAAAATGCCTGGTGGCCAGCATTCAATGCTGACATATCAGTGGGGTAGTGCCCACAAAAATTAATGTTAGCAGCTCCCCCCCCCCCACCCCCATTCATAGGAATGACCAGGTAAACCCTGGACTCAGTTACACATTGACTCTACTAGTCCTTTCATGAGCTTATTGTTCTTGGCCATTGCAATGCCCAATGTTTGGGCATGCATAGAGTTCATTCATCAAACTCAGGGATGACAGTTGAAGAGCTATAAGTATCAGTCATGCTACATGGAAGTATTGGTGATGGATAAGAGAACATCATTTACCAGCAGGAATTTCGAGTATTTCCTAAAGTTAAATGGCATTCAAACATGTTCAGAAAGCTTTATACCATCCATCATCCAATGGTCTGATTGAAAGAGCAGTCAAAATGTTGAAGACAGGCTTAAAGAAACAGTCCATAGGTTTGCTTAATGCCAAACTGTTCCAGGTCCTATTTAATTAATGGAACACTCTTCATGTAACTAAAAGAATAGCTGCAGCAGAGTTGCCTATGGGGACAAGACTCCAATTTGATCTTTCCGGACCTGGGAAGGAGATTGAAATAGCATCAGGAACGCCAATGCCATTCACATGTCTCCTCTAAGCAATGGAGACAGTTTACTTCAGAAGACAACGTTTGGTGTCAAAACCATGGAAGTGGCCCTGTATGGGTACAGTGTGAGGTCAGTATGGGGTCAGGTCCTGTGACACACAAAGTTTGGGGAGGTGAGGCAGTCCTGAACAAAGATGCATCACATGATAGCTGCTACCTTGCAAACGGGGCAGGACCAGAAAGGCTGTCAGAAACCATCTGCTCTCCTTCTCCATCTAGCATCAAAGAAGCCTCAGAGTCTGAGTTGGATGCAGCCTCGATTCTGTTACTACCTGAAGAAGAGAAGAAACAAGAGACTGGCTACGGTCCAGCATATGCCACCCAAGTCAGAGTCAGAGGAACTGGACCTGGGCTGAAAGGAACTGGCCTACATCCCTGGATCTAGAGTGGGGACGGATGTAGTGATGAGAAAGAAGTTGGCCAGATGGATCTTCTTGAGTTTAAAATCCCTGTTAACTAGCTCCAATCAAGGAGTTCTGATTGACAGACATAAACAGAAGTATCAGAGGTTCTGTTCACTCAGAGATGGCTCTGAGCTAGCTGGTTAGGGTCAATGTAATGTGTATGTGTAAATAAAGGGTCATGGATGATGGAATACCGGCCTCTGTCCAGTTATTTCATAGACCTAGTGGAAGAGAAATGAAGAAGACATTTTGAGGGTGTATATGTGACATTGGTGACACTTAATTACAAATAAGTTCTCACATTTGTAAATAAATGTTCACTTTTCATCATTAACTATGTGAATGAATGTCTTTCTTGCAGCAACTGTAATATTGAAGGTACAAAACCATTGTTTGTGCTACACAAGAATTTATGGTCCAAGGTGAGAAGTGAGCAAATCCTGCACATGTGCAGATTTGGGAGGATGCAAACTGCTTGCAGCCTTGGCAACTAGAATAAATCTTTCCTGGCATCAATACTTGTTTGTGCATCACTGCCATTAACAGGATTGATCCATGAAGTCATATGATGTGAACAACAGCGCTCGGGGCCAGGATTTGTGGTCCACATGGTAGCTTAATCTCTTAAATTTCACATCTTGTGTTTAATGCTCATAGATGTCTTTCATCTATACTGAACGTGTGCTGTGCAATGCTGTTGCCTTTTGAAGGCCTCATATTGTTTGAAAGTGAAGCCTCCTCTGAGAGAATGAAACACTTACCATCCCATTCTGTATGGTTGTAGATATTTTCAGTTCTGTTGAGCACTTGTTATTAGCATCACCATGAAAGGAATCAATGGCTGTGCTTCAGGCAGTGAGTCTTCGGCTTAGTCTCTTACCCTTGGTGCTTCCCCAAATGTAAGCCCTTCCTGTCAATCTCTCCCTGACTGACTTAATGCAGTTCCCCAGAAAGTTTGCACTGAACCCACAGTGATGATGTATGGCACATTTCCCGGAATATAGAGGTGTGGACCCCGTGATCACCCAAAGTGGTTGACTAACCTGGATTGCTTTCGGACGCTGCCCTACTCTGGTTGTGCCAGGATCCCCTGACTGAAGATGTATCTAGTGACTTGAATGAGGTCTACTCCCTTTAAGACATGGTCATTTGGTTGACACACATGCAGAACTTTTGCTGTGTAGGCTGCTGACGCGCAGTGCAGGTGTGAGATTAACACCACTCAGAGCAATATAGTAACATATTTGCCCCCTTGACCGATGACTGCTAACAACCATGAGAAGCTGGTAGCTTAAGACTACCTTTAAATAAACTAAGACAGAAGTACTGTGAGACTTTAAGCTCTACCTAAGGGCAAAAAAAAGCAAAGCAAACATGGTGTGAGCTTCCAAACAGGTGCAAAGAAAGTGAGTATTAAGAGAGCAACCAAGTATCTCCGAGATCCACACTGGTCAATTCCATAAGATATACGCTTGACCTTGTGTTCATAGGATGAGAATGTTGCTGAATAGGCAAAGCATTTGTTGCCCATTCCTAATGATCCAGAGGGTTAAGAGTCAACCCCATTGCTTGGGGCCTGGAGTCACATGTAGGCCACACCAGGTGATGATGGCAGATTTCCTTCCCTAAAGCACATAAGGACCAAATGGGTTTCTATGACAATAGTCAGTGGTTATATGGTCAGCATTAGACTAGCTTTTTTGTTATTCTAAATTGTTATTTGAATTCAAATTTCACCATCTGGTATGGTGGGATTCAAATCCATGTCTTCAGAACATTAGTCTGGGCTTCTGTATGACAAAGGTCAAGAGTGTGGTGCTGGAAAAGCACAGCAGGTCAGGGTAACATCTGAGGAGCAGGAGAATCGATGTTTCGAGCAAAAGCCCTTCATCAGGAATAACAAACTCAGTAACATTATCAGTATGTAGATGTGCCAAATCATCTTGCAGTTGGATTGGAGATGAGCCATGATGGAATGACGTTGGTATAAATTTAATGCCAATGTTAGTGAACAAGGGATAAATGTGGTTGCTGTTTGGGGAATGTATCTAGCATGATGGTGACTGATGTCCATGATGGAAGCCTAGAGGAACAAGCGTCAAGCTTGAGCCACCAGCTAACCATTTAGACTTTCATATTGGGATTTTTTATTGTCTAGTTTTCATCTGGCGGATGGGAGAATAGGAAACTGTGTATCAATAAAGCGAATAAGATATCACTGCATGCAAATAGATAACTTGACGCTCATGAACAAGAATCTCCTCATTTTTCAACAATTCATTGGATGAATTGCTCTTGATGTCAAGAAGCTCCTCACTGTCCATCTCATGTGATTTCCAACTTTCTCACCAACCCCACATTGTTCAATGCCTAGGAAGATTCTACCCATTGTTTTGTTATAAAGTGCATTCGCCAAAAACAATGACAAGAAAAATATCTCTTTGCAAACATCTTGGCCCACATAAACTAGCAAATAATTTAAGTACGAAAATGCTAATTTGTCTGCACATAAAAAAGAGTTTAAACCATTGACATAATGACTGATTCTTGGCAATTTATTCCAAAAGTATGCATAACTTCTCCTTTAGAAGGAATTCTGTTTTATTGACCTTTAAATGACCCACCATTGCATTGGCTCCATTCCGTGAAAAAAATAACTTCAGCATCTGTTATGTAATTTATTTTTAACTCAATACAAATGTGAGAAAGTATCGACAGTAACAATTTTGCAATAAGGAATTGAACAAAACTGAATTTGTTTGTTGTTAGCAGAAATTTTGCAGTGATCTCGAATAAATAAAATCCACAACTTTAGTCATCATAGCTGCCTATGATCTGTATAAAAGTTAGACAGAGCAGAAGGGTCTGACTGATGTAACTGTGCACATTATCACAGACTATTCTTAAATTTGAAGTAGCTTAGAAGCAATTTAAAATTGTAATGGACTTTTATAGCATATGAATAACACCAAACTGTTTCCTATAATTTACTTTGTGCAATTCTCAGTGAACATCCTAAATTTGTTCAGCACCATTCACAACTCCTCTGATACTGACACAGTCATGTCCGTAATCATCAACACCTGGACAATATCCAGGCTTAGGCTGATAAATAACAAATAACATTTGCACCAGACAAGTGCCATGCAATGACCAACAACAATACCAGAAAATCCAACAATCACCCCCTTGACATTCAATGGCATTACCATCACTGAATCCCATACTACCAGCATCCTAGGGGGCGGTTACCATTGTTCTAGAAACTCAGCTGGACTAGCCATATAAATACTATGGCTAGAAGAGCAGGCCAAATTCTGTCTACTATTTATAATACACAAATCAGGAAATGTATTGGAATATTTCCCTCTTGCCTGTACAATTGCAGCTGAAAATGTGTTGCTGGAACAGCGCAGCAGGTCAGGCAGCATCCAGGGAACAGAAGAATCGACGTTTTGGGCATAAGCCCTTCTTCAGGAATGAGGAAAGTGTGTCCAGCAGGCTAAGATAAAAGGTAGGGAGGAGGGACTTGGGGGAGGGGCGTTGGAAATTCGATAGGTGGAAAGAGGTCAAGGTGAGGGTGATAGGTCAGAGTGGGGTGGGGTGGAGAGGTCAGGAAGAAGATTGCAGGTTAGGAAGGTGGTGCTGAGTTCGAGGGATTTGGCTGAGGCAAGGTGGGGGGTGGGGAAATGAGGAAACTGGTGAAATCCGAGTTCATCCCTTGTGGTTGGAGGGTTCCTAGGCGGAAGATGAGGCGCTCTTCCTCCAACCGTCGTGTTGTTGTGGTCTGGCGATGGAGGAGTCCAAAGACCTGCATATCCTTGGTGGAGAGGGAGGGGGAGTTGAAGTGTTGAGCCACAGGGTAGTTGGGTTGTAGGCGGCCTGTCTCCCCAATATAGAGGAGGCCACATCGGGTGCAGTGGATGCAATAGATGATGTGTATGGAGGTGCAGGTGAATTTGTGGCGGATATGGAAGTTTCCTTTGGGGCCTTGGAGGGAAGTGAGGGGGGAGGTGCGGGCGCAAGTCTTGCACCTCCTGCGGTTGCAGGGGAAGGTGCCGGGAGTGGAGATTGGGTTGGGTTCTCTTTCCAATCCTCCCACTTCCTCCAAACGAAAGGAGTAGCCATGGGCACCCGCATGGGTCCCAGCTATGCCTGCCTCTTCGTAGGATATGTGGAACAGTCCATCTTCCGCAATTACACTGGCCCCACCCCCCACCTTTTCCTCTGCTACATCAATGACTGTATTGGCGCCGCCTCGTGCTCCCACGAGGAGGTTGAACAGTTCATCCACTTCACCAACACCTCAAATTCACCTGGACAGTCTCAGATTCCTCCCTCCCCTCCCCCCACCTTGTCTCAGCCAAATCCCTCGAACTCAGCACCGCCTTCCTAACCTGCAATCTTCTTCCTGACCTCTCCGTCCCCACCCCACTCTGACCTATCACCCTCACCTTGACCTCTTTCCACCTATCGCATTTCCAACGCCCCTCCCCCAAGTCCCTCCTCCCTACCTTTTATCTTAGCCTGCTGGACACACTTTCCTCATTCCTGAAGAAGGGCTTATGCCCGAAACGTCGATTCTCCTGTTCCCTGGATGCTGCCTGACCTGCTGCGCTGTTCCAGCAACACGTTTTCAGCTCTGACCTCCAGCATCTGCAGACCGCACTTTCTCCTGTACAATTACAGCTCCAACAACATTTGAAGCTTGACACTGTCCAGGATGAAGCATCCTGCTTGATTTGCATTGCATCCACAAATAACCGTTGCTTCTAACAACAACAACACCAGTTGCAGCAGTACAAACTATTGGCAAATTCAGTACATAAATAAACTAAGGATCCTTAAACTGCACCTTCCAAACCCATTACTATTTCTATCTCAAAGGGCAAGGGCATCAGGTACATTAGGAACATAACTGCCTGCATGTTTCCCTCCAAGGCACTCACCATCCTGATTTGGAAATGTATCACCTTTCTTTCATTGTCACTGCATCAAAATCTTGGAACTTTCTCCTCAAGGGACTGTGAGTACCCCTGCACTCCAGTGTGTCAAGAAGGCAGCTCAACAACATCTGGTTGGGTTGGATTTCGGATTGGGTAATCTGGTTGGGTTGGAAACTCGGATTTCACCAGTTTCCTCATTTCCCCTCCCCCCACCTTGTCTCAGCCAAATCCCTCGAACTCAGCACCACTTTCCTAACCTGCAATCTTCTTCCTGACCTCTCCGCCCCACTCCACTCTGAACGTGTGGTTGGGGAACTGGTGCAGGAAGCAAGGATTTAAGTTCTTGGATCACTGGGGTATATTTTGTGGTAAACATAAATTCTACAAGAGAGACGGCTTGCACCTTAATAGGTTAGGGACCAGCATTCTGGCAGGCAGGTTTTCTACTGCAACACCGCTACATTTAAATTAAGTAGTGGGGGAGAGGGGACAAGCTGGATGTTTAAAAAGGAAATTGAAGGGAAAGTTAGAACAAGAGAAGTCAAGAAAGACAACTGTATTAATGAGGCAGAAAACTCGGAAAGGCATCATGCTGTAAGGTTGAGTGAAATAAGGGTTGATGGGAAGGGTGAGAGCAGTAACAAATTAAAAATACTATACATGAATGCACGAAGCATTAGACATAAGATGGATGAGCTTGAGGCTCTTTTGGAAATTCGCAGATACGATATTGTGGGGATAACTGAGACGTGGCTTCAAGTGGACATGGCCTGGGAAATGAATATTCAAGACAGACTGACGGGCAGAGGGGGTGGGGTGGCCTTGTTGGTAAGGGACGATATTCAGTCCTTTGCGCGGGGGAACCTAGAGTCAGGAGATGCAGAGTCAGTGTGGATAGAGCTTTGAAATACTAAGGGTAAAAAGACCCTCTTGGGAGTCATCTACAGGTCCCCAAACAGTAGTCTGGATGTCGGATGTAAGTTAAATCAGGAGCTGAAATTGGCCTGTCGCAAAGATGTCACTACAGTTGTTATGGGGGATTTTAACATGCAGGTAGACTGGGAGAATCAGGATGGTATTGGGCCACAAGAAAGAGACTTTGTGGAGTGCCTCAGAGATGGATTCTTAGAGCAGCTGGTGCTGGAGCCGACCAGGGAGAAGGCAATTCTGGATCTGGTATTGTGTAACGAACCAGAATTGGTCAGAAACCTCGAAGTGAAGGAGCCATTGGGAAGTAGTGACCATAATACAATAAGCTTCAATCTGCAATTTGAGAGGGAGAGGGTACAGTCGGAAGTGACAGTACTTCTGTTGAATAAAGGGAATTATGGAGTTATGAGGGAGGAGCTGGCCAAAGTTCAATGGTGCAATACCTTAGCAGGGATGACCGTGGAGGAACAATAGCGGATATTTCTGTGTATAATGCAGAAGTTGCAGGATCAGTTCATTCCTAAAAGGAAGAAAGATCCCAGGAGGAGGCAAGGGGGGCCGTGGCTGACGAGGGAAGTAAAGAAACATATAAAGTTAAAAGAGAAAAAGTATAACATAGCTAAGATAAGTGGGAAAACTGAGGACTGGGAAGCTTTTAAAGAGCAACAGAGGATTACTAAGAAGAAAATACGCAGAGGAAAAATGAGGTACGAAGGTAAACTGGCCAAGAATATTAAGGAGGATAGTAAAAGCTTTTTTAGGTATGTGCAAGGCAAAAAAATGGTAGGACAAAAATTGGGCCCTTGAAGACAGAAACAGGGGAATATATTACTAGGAACAAAGAAATGGCAGAGGAATTAAATGGGTACTTCAGATCTGTGTTCACTTGGGAAGACACAAGCAATCTCCCTGAGGTAACAGTGGCTGAAGGACCTGAACTGAAGGGAATTTATATTTGCCAGGATTTGGTGTTGGAGAGGCTGTTAGGTCTGAAGGTTGATAAGCCTCCAGGGCCTGATGGTCTGCATCCCAGGGTACTGAAGGAGGTGGCTCGGGAAATCGTGGATGCGTTGGTGATTATTTTCCAGCGTTCAATAGATTCGGGGTCGATTCCTGAGGATTGGAGGGTGGCTAATGTTATACCACTTTTTAAGAAAGGTGGGCGAGAGAAAGCAGGTAATTATAGACCAGTTAGTCTGACCTCAGTGGTGGGAAAGATGCTGGAGTCTATTATAAAGGATGAAATTACTGCACATCTGGATAGTAGTAACAGGATAGGACAGTGTCAGCATAGATTTATGAAGGGGAAATCATGCTTGACTAATCTTCTTGAATTTTTTGAGGATGTAACTATGAAGTTGGACGAGGGAAATCCAGTAGATGTAGTGTACCTGGACTTTCAGAAAGCTTTTGATAAAGTCCCACACAGGAGGTTAGTGAGTAAAATTAGGGTGCATGGTATTGGGGGCAAAGTACTAGATTGGATTGAAAATTGGTTGGCTAATAGGAAACAAAGGGTAGTGATAAACGGCTCCATTTCAGAATGGCAGGCAGTGACCAGTGGGGTTCCGCAGGGATCCGTGCTGGGACCACAGCTTTTTACAATATATGTTAATGATATAGAAGATGGTATTAGCAATAACATTAGCAAATTTGCTGATGATACAAAGCTGAATTGCAGGGTGAAAAGTGATGAGGATGTTACGAGATTACAGGGTGACCTGGACAAGTTAGGTGAGTGGGCAGATGCATGGCAGATGCAGTTTAATGTGGATAAATGTATAGTTATCCACTTTGGTAGCAAGAACAGGAAGGCAGACTACTACCTCAATGGAATCAATTTATGTAAAGGGGCAGTACAGAGAGATCTGGGTGTTCTTGTACACCAGTCAATGAAGGCAAGCATGCAGGTACAGCAGGTAGTGAAGAAGGCTAATAGCATGCTGGCCTTCATAACAAGAGGAATTGAGTATAGGAGCAAAGAGGTGCTTCTGCAGCTGTACGGGGCCCTGGTGAGACCACACCTGGAGTACTGTGTGCAGTTCTGGTCTCCAAATTTGAGAAAAGACATTCTGGCTATTGAGGGAGTGCAGCGTAGGTTCACGAGGTCAATTCCTGGAATGGCAGGATTACCTTACACTGAAAGACTGAAGCGACTGGGCTTGTATACCCTTGAGTTTCGAAGATTGAGAGGGGATCTGATTGAGACAAAAAAGATTATGAAAGGATTGGACACTCTGGCAGTAGGAAACATATTTCCACTGATGGGTGAGTGCCGAACCAGAGGACACAGCTTAAAAATACAGGGTAGACCATTTAGGACAGAGCTCAGGAGAAACTTCTTCACCCAGAGAGTGGTGGCTGTGTGGAATGCTCTGCCCCAGAGGGCAGTGGAGGCCCACTCTCTGGATTCATTTAAGAAGGGGTTGGATAGAGCTCTCAAAGATAGTGGAATCAAGGGTTATGGAGATAAGGCAGGAACAGGATACTGATTAGGAATGATCAGCCATGATTATATTGAATGTCGGTGCAGGCTCGAAGGGCTGAATGGCCTACTCCTGCGTCTATTGTCTATTGTCTATTCAACATCATGGATATCAATTCTTTTATCAAGTGCCCATTATGTATTTATGAGCCTTAATGGTAATTTCTGGCAGAAAATGTGAAAATCATCACAAATGAATCAACTTAGTCACACAACTTATATTCAAATACTAATTTTCTAAAACTTTTTGGTATCAGCCAGAATATCTTTCCAATACATGACAAATAATTGAAAACGAGTAATAATTGTCCCATCCCTATTACTTCTGATACAGATAGCACACATTTTTTGCTGTCTATTAGTTAGCATGATTGTTACATGCAGCCAGTGACTGAATGCTGGGCGTGCAAAGTCATAAGAAATTAGCACAATGTAAAGGTAGCCTGCTCCTCATTAGCTGGGAAGTGCAATCTGGCTGTAATAGGTACTGGTAGTGGCTGAGTAAAATAATCTGAATAGGAATCACATTGAAATATTGTGCAACAAACCAGACAACGTGTTCTGAGATCCTTTGATGCCGTACCAAAGGTCTTGATACAGCAGGTAGACAGAAGAAGTGGTGTCATAAGTACAAAAGTCCAAGAAGTCATCCCATTGTAAGGCCAGTAGGAGCCGATATGTACCACAATCAAGCAATGTAGTCCTGAGGATGAGGATTCAATGATGTAAGAAATTTTATCATGTCACATAAGTTATCAAGACCGGTGAATGCATTTTCAAATAGCATATGCTTATAAACAAACAGTTAGCCTCATTATTGCTCAGTTCACACTATATGCCACTCACTTATTAACAATCTGAACTAACATTGACACATGCCTCATATTTGTTACCTCAACTGCACATGATAAACACTCCTGGAACACCTGCAATTCTCAGCTTGCACTTACTACCAGCAATTCAATTATGTCAGATATATTATCCACACTCACTGAAATACTTCCCTTTTTCTTTCAGGACATGACAGAACATAACAACATCAAACAGCAGCAGCCAACTGATAGGAAACAGTCTAAGCTACAGGAGTCAATGCTCACCACTATTTTAGTAGCTATGAATGTGGCTGGCAATATGATTAAAGATGATGGTATTCACTTACCAGTCCTCTTTTCACATCCCATTTCTCTGTCATCGCAGAAACATTTGATTTATAAGCTGCAGAAAGCATGATGTGCTATTCTTGCCTTCCCTGCATCTTTTGCCCCACAATAACTCTACTCTTGTGCCTTTCTCTATTCAGACATCTAAAAGCTTCAATCTGGATAAATAATAATGCAGAACCAAGATGTAGAAGACAAAGGTGAGAGTAGTGGCAGAAGTAACATTGCACTCAGTCTTACATTCATATCCACCAGTTCAGATATTAGTGTTTAACATATTTCATTGGGTAGATTAGAGGTGTATGTTGCTGTGCATGGTGAGACACTGGCAAATGGAGTCTGCAGGAAACCAGGACTAAATGGTGCAAAACTCTGCATTACAGGGACGCCTGTTGCCCTGGAGACCTCTTCTATTGTAACCACATTGCATGCTTCCACTGCCTGATACTCTCTGAAAAGACATAACCTTTCTCTTTGCATGCTGAGCACTAGTGCCTTTTTTTAAACAATAGTGAATAGCATGCTGGAGGAATGTTAGAATGTTTCTTGTTCCACTCTGCAGGAATCAAGATGACAAGAAGGTCTTGGATATGGTCACCTTTAAAATGACTGGAAGTGCCACCTTCGCCTGGCTTTGAGGCAGCAGGTCTGCTTCTTGCAGGTTTCAGTGAGCACCTGAGTGAAATGGAGACATTATCCACATTGACAAAAATCTTTCAGTCTCCAGATTATTGGAAGCACAGGATTAACGATGCATGTCAGAACTCTAAAAATCTTAATGTGCTACATTTTGTGGAAGTTACCTGGACATTTGAAATTTCCGCTGGGAGATTTCCCTGCTCCGTGGGACCCTACGTAATGTCTCTGAACTGGACAGTTCCAAAATACTTAGCTGGATAGTTATCCATGAAATGTTAGACAAATTAAAGTTACTTACCCTGGGTAATTAAGCAATTGATTCTCCAATTATTCACACTGATCCTCTAGACCACCTTATCAGCCATTCCTTCCAGCTCTCCTGTCCCTTGGGTATCCCTTGTGCTGTGTATTTGCATAAATGATGAATTGTCACTTTGGTGTCAGATCACATAATGTAATAATGATTTCATTGGCTGCCTAAGGTGAAAAACAGTTTAGTCTAACTTTGCTGCCTTGTCTCCATAATAAAGCCCCTGCCATTTAATGTTTTGGCCTCCTACTCTTTCTTGGAACTTAACACAAGGATAAAATCGAGTTCAAAAACCATTTGAGTCATTCCATTGATTCATTGAAAAAAGAATTGTGGTCCTCACTACAGATCTTGAAGGTGCTTTGATAAGAAGAAAAGAAATTAAAAGGTCTCATTGTCAGTCTGAAGCAGGTAAAGTCAGTGAAAAACAGAATTCACCCCCAGGGAAGAGGTGAACAGTATAGAAGAAGCTCGTCACCTTGAAGGAACCTGTGAGTTACCTGTGAGTAACGAGTACGCCACATGGAGGGAAATGTTTTAAGCTAAGGGTGTAGACTCAGCAAGAAACAGGCAGAGCTATAAAGTTTGTGGTGCAATGCACTATGCAGACTCTTCCCATTTAAATGAAATGTTATAAATGTTAGAAATGTTGACACTATCAACTATGTAACAAAAATGCAGAGAGCTGGAACTGCTAAACAGTGACTTCATTATTTTGTTCAAGCTAAAAACATTGAAGCAGACATAGTTATCTCTGCATTTTTGAGTATTACGGTGGGGGGCAGAGGGGGTGGGGGGGAGAAACCTTTAACTTCATTTCCCATTCTAAATGGGATCCAAGTCGATGTGTTTGTTGATTACTCACTAATGCAACAGACCATGAATAGACAGACACAGTACAACAAGCCATAGATATTGGACAGCGACAAACACGGAAAATGAAAAAAACTAGACCTGCAGAAAAAACTCAACAAACTTACACAAAATAACAACACTGACAACACAGAAGCATGGATAAAAAACTTACCTTACCTGAAGAAGGGCTTATGCCCGAAACATCGATTCTCCTGTTCCTTGGATGCTGCCTGACCTGCTGCGCTTTTCCAGCAACACATTTTCAGCCCTTCTTTTCCTTTAATATACATAAAATACCTCTTTTGATTCACCTTAATGTTGTGTCTCCTTTTTGCCCTCCTGATTTTCTTCTTCTGTAAATTCCTGTATTTCCTGTATACCTCCAGGCATTCCCTCAATCCCAGTTGCCTGTACCTGAGCGACACCCCCTTTCTTTCTGGTCAAAGCCTCAATATCTCTTATCATCCAGGGTTCCCAATTCCTACCAACCTTACCTTCACCCTCACAGCAACATATAGCTATCTCACTTTTAAAGGCCACCTACTTGCCAGAGGTCCCTTTGCCTGCAAACAAACTACTTCAATCAACCCCTTACAAGCTCCTGTCTAATGTCATCAAAATTCACCTTACCCCAATTCAGAACAGTGGACCAGTTTTTACCTCTCTCCATAAGTATTTTAAAATTAATAAAACAATGGTCACTGGTCCCAAAGTGCTCCTCTACAGTCACCTGTCCTGCCCTAGTTCTCAAGCGTAGGTCGAGTTTTGCCTCTTTCCGAGTTGGACCCTATATATACTGCTTGAGGAAACTTTCCTGAATACACTTAACAAATTCCACCTGTCTAAGCCCTTAATGCACTGGCACTCCAGTCTATGTTAGGAAAATTAAAATCCCTTACTATGCTAACCCTATTTCTCCTGCAAATCTCCCCATTTTCCCTGCATATTTGTTCCTCTAATTTTTGTTGACTCTTTGCAGGCCTATAGTACAACCCTAATAACATGACTACCCCCTTTTTATTTCTTAGTTCCACCCACAAAGCCTCACTGGATGATCCTTCGATTATTTAATCTCTGATTACTGCTGTGATACTCGCCTTAATCAAAAATGAAATTACCACTCCTGTCCTTCTACCACCTCTGTCCCACCTAAAGCACCTATACCCGGACACTTTAAGCTGCCAGTCCTGTCCCTCGCTTAGCCATGACTACTCCAGGCCCTCTGCTTTAGGGAGGCGTCTACTGAATTCACAGTTGCCTGGGTGACCTTTGAATAGGTGAGAGTGATACCATATCACCACAGAAACCACTAGAGAGCTAGAGGAAGTGGAATTTGCTCTAGGGGAGGGGAGGGCTTGGTGATCTTGCAAAATGTGATCTGAATCTACTCTGGCATCTCTCCCAAGTGGTAGAGGTCACAGGTTTGAAAGCTGCTGTCTAAGGAACATGAGTCAGTCACTGCAGTGCATGTTACACACTGCTGCTCCTGTGATTTGAGGAAGGGAGTAAACATTTAAGATGTTGGATGGGAGTGCCAATCAAATGGGTGGCTTTGTCCTTGATGGTTTGAGTTTTTGAGTGTTGGAATTATACTCGTCCATGCCAGTGAAACAAATGCCAAAAAAAGCTGCAAAACTATTAAGTTTAAACACAGCTTTTAACTCATCTTGCAATACTTTGCTCTGAATATCTACAAAACATCCTCAAATAAAACTCTCATCTTGGAAACTAAGCTGTCCAGCGTTTCCTTGCAAGTTGAAAACACTAAGCTGTCTTTTTTTTATTCAAATCCATCCATTCTTGGACATTGTTAAAAGTTGTATAAAACAAACTGTCACAGATACTTCCCTCAAAGAGCCTTACTATTGTGTATTACTTAAAATATTTTCCAAAGACATTTCTTCCTATTATCCTTATACAACATTTTTTGTACTTTCAAGAGACTCAAACTGGGTTAGTTTAACCTACAGCCCCCTGCGCCCCCAACAGGACCTAATCATCGAGGTCAATTGATTTTGTCTACACTCTGTGAAACAAGCATAAATACACTTGGTTTATGCATTAATAGATTTCTAAGATTTGGGTTCACTTTAACTTTAATGTAAGACCTAAGGCAATTACAATTATAAACTGAGTTTGAGAGAGGCTATCTAAAGGTTTACTAGTCCTGATTAATTACAAGATGCATTCCAGGTACACTTATATTTTCACAAGTTTAACAAAATTTATGTTTACCATAACGAGCACAAAATAAATAATAATTGATAAAAGTAACTACTTTTCAATCAATCGCTTTGGAGTACCATTACGCAACACTGATTGATTGGTCACTGTCTTCTGTTTATTGAGTGAAGTTATCTTCCTATCTTCAGTCTTTGTTTATACAACAAATTATTGAGAATCACTTTATTAACTGTTGCTAGCCACTAGTCTTTGTGCATGATCAGAGATATCCTGAACTCTAATTGTTTGTTATTGCAAGAACTGTGCTTGAACATGATTAGTGTTGGATTGGCTCAGTAATGTCTGCCCAATTTCTGATCAGTTTCTTTAACAGAAATGGTCATTTTACTGATGACACTTCCTTGTGTCTCCTCATTCAGCCTTTGAGAATTGTTTTGCCAATCACTTGGTCAGGTCATTGTTTGATCGCAGCTTGTCCCTCTTAATTTATCAACGACGTCAAGTATGTGTCACCTTGTAGTGATTAGCAATCATCCCAAATGTCCCAAATGATACATTAAAAAGATCAAAACATCCACAAAACTCTAAAAATCTCTCAAGAACCTAATTACAAAGTAATATAGAGAAGATGTGATTTGATAAAGATGTTGAAAATCATGAGTTTGGATAGAGCCAGTAAAAAAATTGATTTTCCTCTCAACTTTGTTCCATTCTATGCCAAATATTAAGATTTCTTTTGCGTTTGGGACAATCTAACATTGATTTTTTTGACAAATTGAAAACTTGGCAATGCAGAAATTGGCTACATGTAAGGGTTTTCTTGTAATCATAAAATCATGGAGGCTTCCAATCTCTAGTGTATTCCCATAGCAACACTCTCACTATCAGAATCTACCTGCCTGGTTTAATATTTAAAATTGTCAGTTAACTGTTCTTGCTGCATCTCCACATCAGTGATGGTCAATCAATCACCTCTTTTCATGCTGTGTAAAATGATGTCCCTTCTTTCACATCGGTTTCTTGTGTCATAGTCCTGATAAGTGCAAGATAAGATGCTTCAACTTCTTGTCTCATTTTAGCAATGTTTAAGTTCTGTGTTACGAAGTAATTAATTAGTCGGCACTGAATTCAAATCGTCAGCCAGGAGATAAAAGGATAATTGTATGTGATAATTTTATAATATGGTTTGGTGATTGAATCCATCACTATTGGCATGAAGTGACTTGATAGCAAATTGTTATATTTTTTAACAGTATATATGGTTCAATAATTAAACCAGGCTTGGTAATTATTAAATATTTCTGAATGTTGGTACAATGGAACTGGATAAGGACATATTTTGCATTGAAAGCTGTATGCCAGACAGCTTGATGTTTCTTTTGAACAAAACACTACCTAGCAATTTATCATGTATGATTGTGATATAAGCATCTTGTGAAAATTTCTTAATCAATGCCACACTTGTAACTCTTGAATCTTTCTTTTCTGTTTACTTTTTCTGAATCTGCTTTTGAAGCATCAGATAAACATGGCTGGAAGCAATGTGCATTCTGCCTCATTGTCAGTGATAAACAACATTGCGTAATAAATCATTCTTATGAGTGCATCTGCTTTCATTTCTTCCCTTTGACAAACATACCTGTTTCTAATTAATAACTTTGAACTGAGAACTTTTATTTTTCTTGTGACAACTAATGATTGTTTCCTATCTGCCAGTGTTTCCATTGAAACATGTGATGTGTCAGCTTCCTTGTAAACACTTGCAAGAAACCTAATTACAACAAATTTCTTCTGTATATTCAGCCACATTGTCAATATGTTTAAACTAGATTCTGGCTAAAGAAAACCAAACTTTTAAGTTATTATTGCAATTACAAAATTTGCTTTGAGATTGTCACTATGAATTTTTTTTTTAATGCTGAGCATACATTTTTGCAAGAAGAAGCTAAAGATATTGAAAAGAGAGATCGAGTGCAGGAGAGGTTAAAAGAATTCCAGAGCTTAGGGCCGAAACAGCTGAGAGTACGATCGCTGATTTTAAAACCAATTAAATCGGGAAGCCCTTGAGACTAGAAGTAGATGTATACTTATTTCTTGGAGGTTTGTAGGGCTGAAAAAGATTTCAGAGATGGAGAAAAGTGAAGTCATGTAGGGATTTGAAATAAGGTTGAGAATTTTAAAAGCAAAATGCTATCACGAGAGTCAACATAGGTCCATGATTTCAAGGGGACTCTTTTATGAAGGTTCTCAATCTTAAATTTTTTGGTATCCCTTCATCCATGACAGTTGGACAGAAAATACATTTAATTGGTGTGTCATAATTTACTGTATCTTTGTTGGTGGATGTGAATGTTGATCCATGAGAGAGAGTTTCTGTCACAAGCACTACACATGCAGCAAAGTGATGACTTTATGGATCATTGTTTACAGCATTGATACCTGTTTCCAAGCTGATATAGCCACTGGTTGTTGTAGTACTGTGTGCCAGCACACAAGTAATGTTGTCAGTTACCTTTTTCTGTAGCAAGCAACTTCCAGCTGCTATAATCAATCTTTAGGACCTCCATATCAGAATTGCTTGCATCCCTGAAGTGGGGCCTTGGCATCTTGTCATCTGACATTAGCTCCCTCACCATACAGAAGGTTCTTGGACATGGATTATCTTCAATTTAATGAACAACTTCAACAAAGCTACCTCTGTTATATCAATATAAATGCATTTGGGAGCTCTGCCTTTTGCAAGAATGCTACATAAATGATTTTCCCTAATTAGTATATACCCATAATGTGCCTTAGATACTGAAGATGGAAATTTTTAAGCTTCTTATTCTGATGGCAGTATGTTGCCAGTGTTTCACAGCCATATAATAAAGTATTCAGAACACAAGCCTTATAAACCATTAGCAATGTTCTGTGAGTCAGCTTAATGTTATCCCATAGACTGCATATTTGGCCACACTGGGCCACTAGGTAAAGCCACTCATACATCCATCAAACTGGAATGATATTTTTATACTTGTATGCAGCATTAAACAAATAAGCTCATCCTAAGTTTGATGTACAAATAATTATAATGTTTTTCACTATTATAGTGAGTTCAGTTAACATGAGTAGCAGTTCATTGCTGATAGGATCATTAAGAAAAGGTCTTTGTATAGCTCAGGGTTGCACTGACAGAAGAACTGACAGAGTGCCATGGAATACCAGCCATTCTTGATCAGACAGTGCACTGAAAAACTTTGTTTTTTTTATTGTGTGGTTTGGTGTTACACTATGAATTTGTAATTAAGACATAACAGTCAAGGAAAAGTTAAAACTGTTTTCAAACTTACACTTCTAAATGACACGACAGGCTGAATCTTACTTTTTTGGCTAGGTGTAAGTTGTGCTTGGTTTCTCATCCCAAGATTAAGTGAAATTTCTTACTGTATCTTGCCAAGCCCATTTCATTAACTATCTACCCCTGTGACATCCATCTCATCCAATTCTATTCTTACTTACCATAAATTGTTCTCTGAATAACGTACTGTTCAGCATCTCTGGCTTGTGCACCATATTTTAAAGGCCACTGTGTACCTGGACAAGGACTAGCATTCAAGGACAGATGTGTATCCATTTCAATGCAGGGATCTATATGTAATGTTATTTCCCTTTCAAGCAGCCCACTCCCTCACAGGTTGAGACTCTAGGTGTGGACATAGTAATTTTCCTTCCCATCACATACTTTTCAATTCTAGCATGATGGAAAACAATAGTGACACTTTTAGGCTGGTAGATTCCAGCTTCTGTCTCTGTGTGCCAGCGAGGCTCCAAATATCCAGATCCCCCTCCTGAAGGCATATCCAATGAATCCTATGGACTTCACACCTCCCAGGTCCCAATGCAACCCATCTACATGAGCTCATATCTGCCGATCTTTCCCTCCCTGCCCTGTCAGGTGTGGTCATACACTAACCCCCACCCCCTCCAGCCCCGGTCTTGAAGCCAGGCTGTGCCTGACTATGGGCAAGCCCTCTTTCCACATTATCCCATTCCCACCTATACTTTATTGCACACCCTTCTTACAAATACAATTTACAGTTACCATTTTACAATTTTCAATACAAATGCTTTACAATTTTCATTCCTTTCCCCCAATCTATTTCCTCCAATCCCAACAGATAGATACCCAGATCTCCTTCCTATGGCAGCAGCTGTCTTTGTTTCTTCTTTGCACCTCCTCCTTCCCCCTGCCCCCCCAATCTATTGTTGTTGAGTTTCTCTGAGACTCAATGGACTGACCATGACACTGAGTTTCAGTTGCTGAGTTTGTGTGGGGGTGCGTAGCACAGCATAGTCAGCATTGGGGAATTCTCTGATTGGGATGCAATGTATTTTTATCTTCACTTTCAGTCTTGATCAATTAGAGCTTGCTATTTGATCTAGTGTTCAAGTAAACACCTTCCATATCTGCAGACAGGATAAAAGTTAGAAGCATGGAAAAGCCAGGCAATTTCATCTCAAATGTATTCCAAAGTGTAAAACAGCTGTCCTGATCACATTTTAATCTCTTCACCATTTCAAATACTTTGGTAAAGACTCTCCTAACCCAGGTTTCTGATCTATTGTGTTATAAGTCCTTTTAAATGTGATATTAGTCTCGAGACGCTATTCTGAACTTCTTCCATACACTCTATATCTGAGCAGAGGAAGCCAGAACTGAGTGCATTATTCTAGATTTTTTAAATTCATTTACATCATGTGGGTATCATCAATTAAACCAGCATTCATCAGCTATCATTAATTTATTTAAATTCAGTAGTTTATTCAGCCACTTCATTGACAGTTAACACTCAACATCTTTGCTATGGGTCTGGAGTCATTTCCAGCCCATCCTGGGTGTTATGAAGATGTGGGTGTACTGTACCTTTTAAGAGAGGTAAAAGCTAGCAGAACTACCTGACAGCACCAAGTGTTCTGAATAAGATATAATGTAAACTTTTCGTCCAATAGCTAGGGTAGCTGGTTGCCTAGAAATGACAAAACAAATTTGAATTAAGCCTATCAGTTTAAATTATACCCCAAAAAATACCAAACTCCATTCAAGTTTGAATTTAATATATTGACAATCTTAAAAGCCAGTGACACAATCTGATGCTTTAGGAGTATAAGACCAGGGAAAATTGAACAGTTGGGAGGAGGACTGCGAATCCACCAGCATGTAGAGATAGCCTGAAAAATAGCTCTCTTAAAGGTACTTTTATCAATCGGTAACCTGTGAAACAGAAATCCCTAAGAAGAAGAAAAGAAGATCGAGGAAGAGAAGATTCAACAAGCTGGTTTTGAAAACTTGAATTTTTGATAAATCTTAACCAGAGTATTATTTAGACTAGTATTTAGAAGGTGAAGGTAAAAGATAGGTTAGAGGAAGGAGTTATAAATAGATTAGATTAGATTACTTAGTGTGGAAACAGGCCCTTCGACCCAACAAGTCCACACCGACCCGCCGAAGTTCAACCCACCCAGACCCATTTCCCCTACATTTACTCCTTCACCTAACACTATGGGCAATTTAGCATGGTCAATTCCCCTAACCTGCACATTTTTGGATTGTGGGAGGAAACCGGAGCGTCTGGAGGAAACCCATGCAGGCACGGGGAGAATGTGCAAACTCCAAACAGTCAGTCGCCTGAGGCGGGAATCGAAACCGGGTCTCTGGCGCTGTGAGGCATCAGTGCCACAGTGCCACCCATAGTTGTTAGTTAATTGTTCTCTGTTATACCTTAAGAAATAAAGTTGTTAATTTTTACTTTAAATAGTTCTTGACCTCTCAAATTTTCACAGATTACTGCATGGGATAAATCTTTTCTATGTTGCTGGTTTAAATGAAGCAGGAGGGTTTCTCCGTGTCATAACAGTGGGTAAGGACAGTAAATTTCTTTTCTTGAAGGATATTCATGAACCAAACGTATTTTCATAACGATCCAGTAGTTCTTTGGTCATAATTACTGATACCTTTAAATATTTAAAAACTGAGCTTTTGTGACTTGGTTAGGGTCTGTAGCTGTTCCTGCCCTCCCTTAAAACTTTAGGCCTTTGGTCTTAGATACCATGTACAGAACTTTAGTGGATATCTTCCTTTTTAGTATCCCTCCCACTGAAAACCTAAACAGCCCATGTTGAAAATTAATACTAAATGTTACCATTTGTGACAAAATAGTTAAGTATTTGATAAGTATACTATAATTAATTGAGATGTACCTTAATGACTAATGGCATTGTTGCTGATATCACATTGTGCGTTATACTCATTTTGCTGGGAGGAGAATCATTTCTGTAATGAGTTAAAAATTGCACAACACCAGGCTAGAGTCCTACAGGTTTAATTGGAAGCACTACCTTTCGGAGCGCCGCTCCTTCATCAGGTAGTTGTTCATCAGGTCCTCACAACGACCTGATGAAGGAATGGTGCTCTGAAAGCTAGTGCTTCCAATTAAACCTGTTGGACTATAGCCTGGTGTTGTGTGAATTTTAACTTTGTACACCCCAGTCCAACACCGGCATCTCCAAATCATTTGTGTAATAGTGATAAAACATAATCTTGTTCAGCCAAAGGCATAAAAGCATGTAATGTTTAAACAGTTTCAAGCAGTATGAGGTAGCTAGTATCTTGAATTCATATTTTATTAATTGTGAAGCTAAGAAAATCCCTGTAGCAGTACTATATTAATGATTTTAAATCATAATTGTTAATTTGGGAATCATCAAGTTGAAGGAGCAACATTTAGATTTTCCAACTGCTACAAAGTATTTCTGGGAAATTGAAAGAATAAGATTTATGAAGTGGTATGAGTGTAAGAATTCACCAGAATTGTTTTCAGGTATTTTCCTATTTAGTAGATTGTGCTAATTAATGGTCTCTTGATTATTCAGTGAGTTAGAAATAATCAAGTTATACTGGCAACTAAAATAGTCTTTTTGATTTATTAACCCACTATTATGACTGTACTTTTAATGACCATGTTAATGTGGATTAGAATTCAGTAATACAATTCCTGGTGACTTTTCTCAGTGTATGTATTTGTAATATTTTTCAATTTGCAATACAGTATAAGGATCCAGTTTCAATGGCTGGATCTTTTGCAATGTAAAGCTAAATTGAACTTTTGTACTGAAAATGAGCAACTGGTCATGTACAAAATAAATAGATTATGTCAGGATTTGAATAAGCCATGGTTTCCTCCAATTAAATATCAAGAAGACCAAAATATGCCATTGTGTCCCACCACAAAACCTGTTCCCTTGCCCATCTCTTCCTTCCCTCACCGTATTCATCATCATACTTAATGAAGAGTTCACTGAAGGGCAGGGATACAATGCTTTTTTCTTTTTTTCCCCAGCTTTCAACATTTATTCAAACTTTGTGCTGAAGAAGGAGCAGGTAAATTAGTAACTAGCATTATTAGAAACTCTAAAAAGTTTATTCACAGTTGAGTTATTGCAAGGCGTAGGGTGCATTAATTATAAACAAAGTAACTGAGTATTGTTGAAAGAAAGACACATTTTGTTGAAGTTCTCCATCTTGTGCTCACGAGGACATTTTAGCAAGATTATAACTGCGGACATTGAGTTTCTGACCATTATGCATAAAGTAAACTTCTATCATGAGAGATCTATCCCTGGTGGCATCAACATCCAGGGGTTTATCACTGACCAGAAACTGAACTCGACTCACCGTATAAATGCAGTTTAGAAGAGTAGCACAGAGACTAGGCATACTGCAACAAGTAATCCATTTCCTTGCTCCCTACAGCCTATTCGTTGTCTCCAAAACTCCTTATACAATGCATTCCAAACCCATGACCATTACCATTGAGAAGGATAAGGATAGCTGATACATGGGAACACCATCATCTGCAAGTTCCTGACCAAGCCACTCACTATTCTGACTTGGAACGATAGCATTGTTCTTTCATTGTCATGGGAGCTCCCATCCTAAATGGGTTGTAGCAATTCAAAAACCAGATCACCACCACCTCCAAGGGTAATTGGATTGGTCTGTAAATACTGGGCCAGCCAGTAATATTTCCTCTGAATGAGTAAAAAGAAACAACCATTCATACTGTGTCAGTTAGGACAGTTGAATGGATTGTAACCTTCAACATCAAAATATAATTGTTTCCCCAATGTACAGACAAAAATAAATCCTTCTTAAATTTTTTTATGACAAAGACTTTAGTCTTCTCTTCTAATATTTGGTTCTTTGACTCTGTGGAGAAAGTGAGGACTGCAGATGCTGGAGATCAGAGTTGAAGAGTGTGGTGCTGGAAAAGCACAGCCGGTCAGGCATCATCTGAGGAGCAGGAAAATTGATGTTTCGAGCATAAGCCTTTCATCAGGAATGTGGCTTGTGGACCAATGGAGCTGAGAGATAAATGGGAGGCGGGGTAGGGCTGGGGAAAAGGTTGGCGGAGTGGGAGGGTGAGTTCAAATGTTCGGTCACTATATGGTCAGGTTGTTTAGTGTGTGTGTTCCAGAGATGTTCTCTGAAACATTCCACAAGTTGGTGTTCTGTCTCACCAACAGACACAGCAGATGACGTGTGTTGAAGTGCAGGTGAGAACATAAGAAGTGGGAGCAGGAGTAGGTCGTCCGTCACTTCGAGCCTGCTCTGCAGGCTCTGTCGTATGTGGAAGGATCCTTTGGGGCATTCTGGGATAAGGTGGAGGAAGGGGAAATGTAGAAACAGTCTGTGATAAGGTGGGGGGAATGAGGCTCCAAGGATCCTTCCACATCTGACAGAGATTTACCTGTACATCCACACACGTCATCTACTGTATCCATTGCTCCCGATGTGGTCTCCTCTACCTTGGGGAGACAGGACGCTAACTTGCAGAACACTTCAGAGAACATCTCTGGGACACATGCACCTGACAACCCCACCACCTGGTGGCCGAACACTTCAACTCCCCCTCCCACTCCGCCAAAGACATGCAAGTCCTGAGGCTCCTCCACCACCAAAGCCTAACCATCCAATGCCTGGAGGAAGAATGCCTCATCTTCTGCCTTTGGATCCTCCAGCCACATGAGAGCCATGTGGATTTCACCTGTTTCCTCAATTCCCCTCCCCCACCTTATTCCCAATTCAACCTTCCAACTCGGCATTGCCCTCTTGAACTATCCTACCTGTCTATCTTCCTTCCCATCCATCCACTCCACCCTCTTCCCCGACCTATCACCTTCACCCCACCTTCATCTACCTATTGATTTCTCAGCTACCTGCCCCCCAGCCCACCCCCTCCCATTTATCTCTCAGCCCCTTTTGGGCTGGAAGCCTCATTCCTGATGAAATGCTTCTGCTCAAATCGTCAATTGTCCTGCTCCTCGGATGCTGCCTGACTGGCTGTGCTTTTCCAGCACCACACTCTTCGGCTTCTTTGACTCTGTGTAAATTTTCCATCTGTTTATGCTCCTGTGAAATAACTTGTTGAGTGCTTTATTACATTATGAATAATATTTAACTATCTTTGGTTGCCAGTGAAAAAGCTGCAACAAAACGAGTCCTGTTCTGAGGAACTTGTGATGTTCTTGATGTGATGTAATATTTCTTTAAAATGTGGTTGTTATGTACAGTGCTTTTGTCTAATGTATGATCCCTTTCCTTTCTTTAACATGTACTATTTATCATGGAATACAACTTGTGTGATACATTTATAAAGTTGCAGGCTGCAGTGGGAGCTATGTTGAATAAACTTTGACAAGTAGAATGATATCTCATATGGCTTAAAACAACTGAAAATAGACATTTTATAATCATCACTTTATGCCAATCATAAGTAGATGGAGGAGGCCTTTTGATATTGATGATAAATAAATCCCACATACTACATTTTTAAGTCAAGAAAAGTGTACATCAGTATTCTTTGCACATCAGTATCTTTTAACCATTCGAATGAGTTAACACATACTGAACACAAAATTGAAATTGAATTTCAATTCAATTTCAAACTTAGCAGAGCTTTGCTTCTTTTCTTCATTACTTATTGGATATGGTCTGGCTAATATCTCTGCAGTGATATTGGATATACTGGTAATAATCTTCCAAAGATCTTTAGATTCTGCCAAAGTCTCAGTGGATTTGAAACTGCCAGTGTAACTCCATTACTCAAAAAAGGGAAAGAGACAAAAAGCAGATAACTATAGGCCACTGCTTAACATCTGATATTGGGAAAATGTTCATGTCTATTGTGAAGGATGTAATAGCAGAGTAGTTAGACATACAGAATATAATCAAGTAGGATCAGTATAGCTTCATGAAGGGGAAATCATGCCTGTCAAATTTATTACAGATTTTTGAAGAGGTAATAAGCAGGATAGATAAAAGGGAACCACCAGAAGTAATATATTTGTATTTCCAAAAGGTACTTCATAAGGTAACACACATAAACCAACTTAAGATAGTAGCATATAGTGTTGGCGATAGTATTTTAGCATGGATCGTGGATTGGCTAATGTATTCATGACAGAGTTGGGATAAAGGGGGCATTTCCAGGATAGCAGCCTGTAAATAGTGAACTGCCATAAATGTCCGTCTATGTCACAATTATTTGTGTGTTTTGCACGACCAAATTGAGTGTACTACCACCAAGTATGTGGATGTCACAAAAGCAGATGGAAAGGCAATAGTGAGGATGATAAACGTAGACTGCAGAAGGATGTAAACAAGTGGATAAAACTTAGCAGATTGAATATAATGTGGAGTATTTGAGGTTGTGCACTTTGACAGGAAGAAGGGAAGAGCTGTATATTATTTGAAAGGCTGGAATACTGAAAACAGTTTTATTCCCTTTACCTCAGGAAAGATATGTTGATATTGGAGGCAAGCCAGAGAAGATTCACTAAGTTGATCCTAGGCATGTAGGGACATCTTATGAGGAGAGGTTAAAAAGTTTGAGCTTATCCTCACTGGAGTTTAGAAGAATGAGAAATGACCTTAATGAAATGTATAAGATTCTTAGATGGCTTGGTAGGTAAATGTTGAAAAGTTGTTTCCATTGTGGAGGGTCTAGCACCAGAATGCATATTCTCTATTTACGACAGAGGAGGATGATTTGTTTCTCTCTCAGATGGTGGTGAATCTGTGGAATTCTTTGCTGCAGATGACAGTCAAGGTTGCATCATACTCAAGGCTGAGATTTCTAATAATTAATGTTAAGGGGAAAAGGCAGAAAAGTGAAATTCATGATCGTTAGATCTGCAATCAATTTGTTAAACGGTGGAGCAGACATGATGGTCCTATGTCTTATGGTCTTGCAACAATTGCACAGTTGTGAACATTTGGATATGTTACATTGACCTGTGTTATACAGCTTGACACTTGTAATTACAGACACGAAAAAACTGTTGCTTAGTTTTCATTGTCAAGTTGAAAGGTTTGTTTATTATTTTACGTAATTCTAGTTATGTAAATATTAAAGCAAATGAGAATTGCTGAGGTATCACATTCCATAGTAAAAAATCATATTCTGCAACTTGGCCTGTTAGAACACTGGCCTCTCAATGGGATGTCTTTCAACAAGATGCTAATAATTCTGAATCCATTCAGTGTAAATCTTAAAAGTTAGCTGTCTCCATATAATTCTTTTGAGAGGAGTGCCCTTGACATACATTTACCAGACATTTATTTTTAATAATGATTTCAGGAGAGGTTTAGGGGTCCAAACAAAATTTGAAGCTGGCTCAGTTGTTTATTAATAAAGATTTATGGCAAGTTTTAAATGGTGAAATGCAGCTACTTCTCGCAGATTCAATATATTGTTTATATCCTCCTTTATGAACACAGAATCAAAGTATGTTTTCGAGTGGTCATGCATTTCTTTGTTCCCCACTATAAATTTCCCTGTCTCTGACTTCCTTCATTAATCCTTTTCGCTTTGTATATTTATGAAGTTTTTACAGTCAGTTTTAATATTCCATACAAGCTTACTCTCACACTCAATTTCCCCTTTCTTAACCAGTCCCATGGATTCAGACCCCTTGCTCCAAACCGTCCATGGCAACCATAATCCCAACTAAACTAGTCCCATCTTCCTGCGCTTGACCCATATCCCTCCAAACATTGTTTAAAAGACATTTGGATAAGAATGTAAATAGACAATGTAGCTGAGAATGTGTTGCTGGAAAAGCGCAGCAGGTCAGGCAGCATCCAAGGAACAGGAGAATCGACGTTTCGGGCATAAGCCCTTCTTCATTCCTGAAGAAGGGCTTATGCCCGAAACATCGATTCTCCTGTTCCTTGGATGCTGCCTGACCTGCTGCGCTTTTCCAGCAATACATTCTCAGCTCTGATCTCCAGTATCTGCAGCCCTCACTTTCTCCCTAAATAGACAATGTAACCATACCTACATCAGTTGCTTCCTCTGCAAGTTAATTCTGCACATGAAGCACTCTCTACATATAAACTAAAAAATTACCATTCATGTTTCTTTTGAATCTTTCTTCCCTCACCTGAAAATTATTGCCCCCTCGTCTTGAAATCCCCCACCCAAGGGAAAAGACATCTGCCTTATCTTTGCCCCTTATGATTTTACTAATCTCTATAAGATCACCCCTCAACCTCTTACAGCCCAGTGAGAGAAGTCCAACCTAACCAGCCTCTCCATGTAGCACAAGCCCCTCATTCCTGACAACATCTTAGTAAATCTCTTCTGAATCCTCTCCAGGTTAATAATATCCTTCCTGTAACAGAGCAACCAGAAGTGGACACAGTACTCCAGAAGACACCTCAACAACATCCTGTCCAACCTCAACATAATGAACCAACTCCTATACTCAAAGATCTGAGCAATGAAGACCAGTGTGCTAAACACCTTCTTAACCATTCTATTTATGTGAAGCATATTTCAAAGAATTATGTACCTGAAACCAAAGGTTTCTCTGTTCTACAACACTACTCAAGGTTCTACTTTTAATTATATAAGTCCTGCCCTTGTTTGTTTGACCAAAATGTGCCACCTCACATTTATCCAAATTAAACTCAATCTAAAACATTTCAATCCATTGAGTTGAAAAGTATGGCTCTGGAAAAGCACAGTAGCATCTGAGGAGCAGAGAATTTCGGGCATAACCCCTTCATCAGGAATATGGGGGGGTGGGGGTGGTGGGTGGTGGAGGCATATTCCTTATGAAAGACTTATGCCCGATTCTCCTGCTCCTTGGATGCTTCCTGACCTGCTGTACTTTTCCAGCGCCACACGTTTTGACTCTGATCTCCAGCATCTGCAGTCTTCACTTTCTCCTTCAGTCCATTGACCCAATTGATCAAGATTCCTTTGGTGGTATAGTGGACAGTACTTACAAACATCTGCAAACTTACTAACTATGCCTTCTGTATTCTCATCTAAATGATTTTCATAAATGACAAACAAAAGTTGACTCAACACCAATCCCTGTGGAACACCACTAGTCACAGGCCTCCAGTCCAAAAAATCAACCTTCCACCATCACACTGTCTCCTGCAGTTAAACCAATTATTTTTAAAGAATTGGTAATTGAATCCCATTGATCTAACTTCACTAATTGGTCTACCTGCAGAACCTTGTCAAAGACTTTACTGAAGTCCAAGTAAACAATGTCTACTGCTCTGCCCTCATCAATCTTCTTGGTTACTTACTCAAAAAACTCAGTCATGTTTGTGAGGCATGATTTCCTTCTCACAAAACTGTGCTGACTATCCCTAATAATTTCTTACCACCCTAAATGTATATAAATCCTGTCTTTCAGCCTCACCCCGAGCAACATCCTGCTTTGCTAAATTCTAAACTGCTCCTGCTCCTCAGCTCTATTGCTTTGAACTGGCCAATGTATGTGTCTTTCTTGGATCTAATTGCATTCCTAATTTCCCTTGTAAGCCATGGCTTAGCTACCTTATGAACAATTATTGCAGGTCACCCATGCATTCTTTGAATGTTTTCCATTGTCATTCCATCATCTTCTCTTTAAGTAACATTCTAGAAGCCACTATGGCCAATTCACATCTCATTCTATCATAATCTCCTCTTTTTCGATTCAGGACGCTCGTTTCAGAATCAACAACATCACCCTCCATCTTGATGATGGTCATATTATTGGTGCTCATCCTTAAAGGGCCTCGCACAACTAGGTTACAATTACTCCTTTCTAATGACACAATACCCAGTCTAGAATGGTCTGTTCTCCACATTGGTCCAAAAAACCCATCCTATGTACACTCTAGGAATTCCTTCTCTATTCATTTGATTTGCACAATCAATGTGCAGATTAAAGTTACTCATAATTACAGATATTTCTTTATTGCATGTACTTCTATTTCTTGTTTAATGCCATTCCTAATACCACCCCCTACAGTTTGGAGTAATACATACAACCCCCAGTAATGTATTTGTCCCTTGGTATTTTTCACACAGATTCCCATACAAATTCCACATATTTGAAGCTATTATCTTTCCTCACTATTGTGTTAATTTCCTCTTTAAACAGCAATGTAACTCCACTGCCTTTATCATCTTGTCTGCCATTCCCAAATATTGAATACCCACAGATATTCAGTTCCCATCCTCGTCATGCTGCAGTCGTGTCTCTGTAGGACTGACTCTATCATGCCTATTCTCATCTATTTGCACGAATTATTCAGTGACAGGTTATTGTGAGTGCTCCACATATTAAGGCACAAAGCTTTAAGGCTTGTCTTTTTATCATTACTTGTCTCATTCCCATCATTTTTTCACTGTGATCCTGTTTGATCATGATTTCTCTGCCTTTCACTTTTCTTATTCCTGTTTCTGTCTTTTGTTCTTGTCCTTGATTCCCCTTCCTCTGACTCCTTGCATAGGTTCCCAAACCCCTGCCATTTTATTTAAAGCTAAGCTTGCAATATCAATATCCTGTGAAATTAAAACATTTCCCTTCTTGTTCTTTCTCTCAAACATATCCATCAGACTAAGTTTGTAAAGTTAATATCAGTAACATAAGAAGCTATTGTCCATGGGCATTAGCAATAGGATAATGCAAATTGATTGTGAGAAAGATTTTCACTCATGACTCTCCAGATCAATTTAAACTGATTCTGAGATATTGAAAGAAACAACATGCATTTCTTGCAAGTTGTTGAAAGCTTTTCCTAATAATATATTGTCCCTCATTTTCTGAGAAGCATGCCAACAAGTAGATAGATAGATAGATAGAACAGTACAGCACAGAACGGACCCTTCAGCCCACGATGTAGTGCCGACCATTGATCCTCATGTAAGGTAAACCTAATGTATGAACCCTTAAATTTCTGTGACCATATGCATGTCCAGCAGTCTCTTAGATATCCCCAACGACCTCGCTTCCACAACTGCTGCTGGCAACACATTCCATGCTCTCACAACTCTGTATAAAGAACCCGCCTCTGACATCCCCGCTATACTTTCCGCCAAACAGCTGAAAACTATGACCCCTCATGTTAACAATTTCTGCCCTGGGAAAAAGTCACTGGCTATCAACTCTATCTATGCCTCTCCTTATCTTGTACACCTCAATTAGGTCCCCTCTCTTCCTCCTTTTTTCCAATGAAAAAAGTCCGAGCTCAGTCAAACTCTCTTCGTAAGATAAGCCCTCCATTCCAGGCAGCATCCTGATAAACCTCTTCTGAACCCTTTCCAAAGCATCCACATCTTTCCTATAATAGGGCGACCAGAACCGGACACAGTATTCCAAGTGCGGTCTAAACAAAGTTTTATAGAGCTGCAACAAGATCTCACGGTTCTTAAACTCAGTCCCCTTGTTAATGAAAGCCAAAACACCATATGCTTTCTTAACAACCCTGTCCACTTGGATGGCAACTTTAAGGGATATATACCTGCACACCAAGATTCCGCTGTTCCTCCACACTGCCAAGAATCCTGTCTTTAATCCTGTACTCAACTTTCAAGTTCGACCTTCCAAAATGCATCACTTTGCATTTATCCATGTTGAACTCCATCTGCCACCTCTCAGCCCATCTCTGCATCCTGTCAATGTCACGCTGCAGCCTACAACAGTCCTCTATACTGTCAACAACACCTCCAACCTTTTGTGTCGTCTGCAAACTTGCTAACCCATCCTTCAATCTCCTCATCCAAGTCATTAATAAAAATTACAAAGATTAGAGGCCCAAGAACAGAGCCCTGTGGAACACCACTCACCACTGACTTCCGGGCAGAATACCTTTCTTCCACTACCACTCGCTGTCTTCTGTCGACCAGTCAATTCTGTATCCAGATAGCAAAATTTTCCTGTATCCCATTCCTCCTGACCTTCTGAATGAGCCTACCATGGGGAAGCTTATCAAATGCCTTGCTGAAGTCCATAAATACCACATCCACCGCTCGACCCTCATCAATTTGTCTAGTAACATCCTCAAAGAACTCAATAAGATGTGTGAGGCATGACCTACCCCTCACAAAGCCATGCTGACTGCATTTAATCAAGCCATGCTCTTCGAGATGGTCATAAATCCTATCCCTCAGAATCCTTTCTAACACCCTGCAGATGACATACATGAGACTGACTGATCTGTAATTGCTGGGGAATTGAAGAGAGGAATTACATTTGCCTCCCTCCAGTCCTCAGGTACGACTCCGGTGGAGAGCAAGGAAGCAAAGATCTTTGCAAGCGGCGAAGCAATCACATTTCTCGCTTCCCAAAGCAGCTGAGGACAAATCTGGTCTGGCCCTGGCGACTTGCCAATCTTAATGTTTGTCAAAATTTTCAGCACATCAGCTTCCTCAATCTCTATCCGTTCCAGCATTCTTATCTCAATGGTTTCATTCACTGTAAGGTCCTTTTCTTTAGTAAAGACAGAAGCACAAAACTCATTTCGGGCTTCCCCTCCCTCCTCAGACTCTATACACAAGTTCCCTATGCTATCCCTGATTGGCCCTACTCTTTCTTTGATCATTCTCTTATTCCTCACACACGTGTAAAATGCATTTGGATTCTCCCTAATCCTTCCTGCCAAGCCTTTTTGTGCCCCCTCCTGGCTCTCCTCAGTCCATTTTTGAGCTCCTTCCTCGCCTGCCTGTAATCCTCTAGAGCTGAGCAAGAACCTTGCTTCCTCCACCTTACGTAAGCTGCCTTCTTTCTTTTGACGAGAAGCTCCTCCGCTCTCATCATCTAAGGTTCCTTTATCTTACCCCTTTTTGCCTGTCTCAGAGGAACCCATTTATGCATCACTTGCAACAACAAGTGTCTCCACAAGTGCCCTTTCCATGGAACAATTGCTCCCAGTCCATGCTTCCCAACTCACATCTGATAGCATCATAGTTTCCTTTTCCCCAATTAAATATCCTCCCATTGTGTCTGCGTCTCTCCTTCTCCATAGCTATGTAGAATGTGAGGCAGTTGTGGTTACTATCACCAAAATACTTTCCCACCGCAAGATCTGACACCTGCCCTGACTCATTGCCGAGTACCAAATCCAAAATGGCCTCTCCCCTCGTGAGCCTGTCAATGTACTGGGTTAGGAAACCCTCCTGAACACACCTTACAAAAACTGCTCCTTCCAAACCATCTGCTCGAAGGAAGTTCCATTCAATATTGGGAAAGTTAAAGTCACCCATTACAACAACCCTACTACATTCACACTTTTCCAAAATCTGCCAACCTATGCTTTCTTCAATCTCCCTGCTGCTATTGGGGGGCCTATAGTAAACCCCTAATGAGGTGACTGGGATTGTATTCATTAGAGTTTAGAAGGTCGAGGGGAGATCTAATAGAAACTTACAAGATAATGCATGGCTTAGAAAGGTGGATGCTGGGAGGTTGTTTCCGTTAGGCGGGGAGACTAGGACCCGTGGACACAGCTTTAAAATTGGATAGATGTCAATTTAGAACAGAAATGAGGAGACATTTCTTCAGCCAGAGAGTGGTGGGCCTGTGGAATTCATTGCCACTGAGCACAGTGGAGGCCAGGACGTTAGATATCATCAAGGCAGGGATTGATACATTCTTGATCTCGTAAGGAATTAAGGCCTGCGTTGATAGTGCGGGTAAGTGGAATTGAAACGCCCATTAGCCATGATTGAATGGCAGAATGGCCTTGCTTCCACTCCTTTGTTTTATGGTCTTAATCTTTCTTCCCAAAATTATTCCAAATGTTTTGCTGAACATCTATCTTCTTTCAACTCATTTTCTCCAGGCATCATTGAAATTAAAATCAATCTCTTATTAAATTTCTTCTTTTCTAGAACTACGAAACTGAGAAATTGATTGTCTATTTGAATACTTCTTTCTTTCAAACTACAATATTTTAAAAGCTTACTCGAAGATTAAACTAATTTGCTCATTACCATTAAATTGCCTCCTCTTCTATTGTGTTTAACATTGTTGTCTTATAATGTACTTTAGATGAACTGTGGCATGTATTTAACCATCCAACTACATTAGTTCAGAGAACATAATGGTATATCAGATCAGTGATGCCACATCAGTTGAAACAAGTAGTTTTGTTATCTTACTATGACTTATTGAAAACTAGAAAAAACTGTGGAATGAAGATGCCATCAATGTCATTTTCAAGCAGCAGTGACTCATGTAGCAACAAGGCCTTTCAAAAAATTATTGAATTTTGCAAATATAAGTTCCTAAGCAATTGCCACTTCTTAGAAAGGGTGCAGTCAGAAGGAAAAAATTGGTTTTCAAATAGTCAAGAACACAAAGGAAAGATCATGTAACTTGTAGTTGGCAGAAAAGCAACTTAGGAGACAGCATAATAATGATCAAAACTGAATGAACTGCAGATCCTGTAAATCAGAGACAAAAAAAGAGATTGCTAGAAAAGCTCAACAGGTCAGGCAGCATCTGTGGAGAAAAATCAGAGTTAATGTTTTGGGTTGAGTGACCTTTCCTCAGAACTGATGGTAGCTCGGAAAATGTCAACTTATATATAGGGTGGGGGGGGAGGAGTTAATGAGTAAACAATAGATGGGGATAGGGCCCAAACAGAGAGAAGAGCAGTTAGACAGACAAAGGAGTAGATAGCAATCTGGCAAGGATGGTGAACGGCTATTAATGGGGACTGTCAGTGGCTAACAATGGGTGATGTTTAATAGCAGACTGCATGGTAACAAGACCTGATTGTGGGGTAAGGACATGGAAGAACTCAAACCCTAAAGTTATTGAACTTGATACTGAGTCCAGAGGGCTGCAGGGTTCCCCAGGCAGAAAATGAGGTGTTTTTCTTCCAGCTTGTGCAGAGCTTCACTGGAGCACTGCAACAAGCCTGAGATAGAGATGTTGGCCAGGGAACAGGATGGTGTGTTGAAGTGGCAGGCAACTGGAAGTTTTTTGTAAACCGCGCGCAAGTCTATGCTTTGTTTCACCAATGTAGAGGAGACCACATTGTGAGCAGCAAGTGCAATAGACTAGATTGTGTGAAGTGCAGATAAAGCACTGCTTCATCTGGAAGGTGTGTTTGGGTCCTTGGATGTTGAGGAGAGAGGAAATAAACAGACAGGTGTTACACTTTCTGTGATCGCAGTGGAAGGTGTCATGACAATGTGTGGTGGGGTGGGGTTATTGGGAGTGAAAGAAGAATGGACTAGGATGCCATGGTGGGATATGACCTGAAGAAAATGAGGAGTGCAAATAAGCTCGGCCAAACATATATTCCCCTCCCCTCCCATTTCAGCTTTCCGCAAAGACCGTTCCCACCGTGCTGCATCCTGGTCCACTCTTCTTTCTGTTGGTTGGTGGATGGAGACAGTTCAGGTCTTTGCTCCAGGAAGAAGCAGAGAGCCCTGAGGTCACCCTGGTGGGGGATGGATGTGTAAAGGGATTGCCCATCCATGATAAAGAGGAGGCTTCTGGATCCTGCAAACTGGAAATTCCGAAACTGGCATAAAGCATCCGAGGAAATGCGGATATAAGTGGACATAGGCTGGACCAAGGAAGAAAAGACTGAGTCAAGATAGGAAGAGATACATCCGATGGGGCAGGAGTAGGGAGAAGTAATGGGTCTGCCTGAGCGGTCCTGTTTGTGGATTTTGGGAAGGAGGTAGAAGTGAGCTGTGGAGGGCTAGGAGACTATCAGCTCGGAGGCAGTGGGTGGGGGGGGGGGAAGGGGGGAGGGGAGATCGCCAGATGAAATGAGGTTATTGGTACAATGGCCTGATGTTGTACCATGGGGTCATGGTCTCGGGGGAGATAGCAGGAGGTACCTGAGAGCTGACACTCAGCCTTTGCAATACAGAGGTCCATCCACCAGACTACAACAGCACCACCCCTATCCAGCAGGCTTAATTATCAAATCAAAGTTGGATCTGAGAGCATGCAATGCGGTCATTTCCTGGGAGAATAGGTTGGAATGGGTAAGAGAGGGCAGAGAAATTGAGGCATAATAATAATAATAATAATAATAATAATAATAATGTTATTGTACTAGTGCTTTGGAATTTTGAATTCAAATACCAACTTCACAGCTGGGAGACTTTACATTCAATTAATTATTCAGGAAACAAAACATTAATTTATTTAATGGTGATGGATCAATCGAGTTGATTTTTAAAAAATTGTGGTTTATCTTCAGTGGAGGAAATCTGCTGTTCTTACCAGACAGGAATTGAGAGTATCTTTTCACCAAGAAGATGGTGAGGGCTTGGAACTGACTAAAGGTTGATCTGGGCAGAAACCCTCATTGCATTTAGAAAACACTTTCGGTCTGCATTAAAATGTTTTAACATTCAAGGCTGTGGACTAACAGCTGGATCAGACAGAAATATTATTTTACAGCATAATTGCTTCCTTCTGTACTCTAGTCAGCCAATGACTCTATCAGAATGGTAATTTAAGTGCATTTCTCATTGTCACTTCCAGAAATTATGAACACAGTTGAAGTTAAATTCATTTGCCTGTAATTTTTCAGCTCTGCACCCCTGCCCTTTCTAAAATTTGGCCACTTTCCATTTCATGGGAACAATCTAAGGTCCCGGTGGGCTGTTAAATATGTCAGCAAGGGGCTAATATTGTGCACTCTTCATTTTTTAAGCACCCTCAGGTCAATGCTGTTAGATTCATCGGCCTGATTTGTATCCAGGTCCCTTATCCTAGCCAGTATATCTACTCTAATTTACATTTCAACTTTATCCTTTGGAACACTCAACTTCCTCAGGAATGATTTTTTTTTCCCTAGAATGCTGCGTTGTTCTCACTGTTTACACTCTTCCACCACTGCTTCAGTTCCATGTTACTAATCTTGAGATGTTTTTCATCTACCGATATACTATTCATTAATTAGTTTTCTATTGTCCAGTGTTCAGAATTGGTGATGATCATACTTATTTCATTCACTTTGAAACACTCCAGAGCAGTGAGAGTGGAAATTAAGGAATAATGTAACACAAAATCTGAAGCCATTTTAAACAGAGTGAATGAAATAACTTATGCAACATGGAGTTGATGAAAGAGCTCCAATTTACTTATTATATCTCTGATTGTCTGCCTGAAGGAACATTTTGTTTTGTTGTTAAATTTTATATCACTCTTTTGGCTTGACCAATGCTTTGAAGTCCAGTTTCTGAGTTTTAATTTCAGAAGTTCTATTAATGTAATTAGTGTAGTTGTTAATGACAGAGATATGCTTAGTTCTGCAGTCTGAAAAATGGTGCACTAAGAACAACTTAGCTCTCAATGCTAGCAAAACCAAAGAACTCATTATTGACTTTTGGTAGGGTGTTATTCATGTTCTGCTACACATTAACAGCACAGAGGTGGAACGGGTAGAGAGTGTCAAGCTCCTGGGAGTGGTTATCCACAACAAGCTTTCGTGGACTCTTCTTGCGGATGCACTGGTTACAAAGGCCCAACAGCGTCTCTTCTTCCTCAGGCAGCTGAGGAAATTTGGCATGACAGCAAATACCCTTGCCAACTTTTATAGAGCATAAGAGACTCTGTCTGGATGTGTCACTACCTGGTATGGCAACTGTACAATTCAAGATCGGAGATGGTTACAGAGAGTAGTGAACTCAGCCCAGACAACCTCCCATCTATAGAATCCATCTACCAGGCCCGTTGTCAAGGAAAGGCCACCAGGATTCTCAAAGATCCATTTCATCCTGGCAATGTTTTTCTACAACTTCTACCATTGGGGAGAAGGTACAGAAGCCTGAACATACGCATCAGCCACTTTCAAAACAACAGTTTCTACCCCACTGTTATTGGAATAGTGAATGGACTCACAAGCTCTTAACATTCACCTGTACCTGTGTTTTTGTTTTTACCGCTGTTTACCTATTATTTACCTATATATGCTACTTAACTCTGTGATCTGTCTACATTGCTCGCAAAACAAAGCTTTTCACTGTGCCTCAGTATACGTGACAATCCAATTCAATTCAGTCAATAAACTTGTGTTGCACTTCATGTTTACTGATAAATAATGGAACATGTAATTTGTCCATAAAGATACTGCAATAGCCTTCTGAATAAATTGGATTTTTGGGAGTTATGTAGTTATTTGCAAGCACAGTATCAATGTATGATGTTACAATGAAAAAAAAGCTTCAAAAATTGTTTTGCAAGCCACTTTTTGTTTGTTGTCATATGACAGAAGGATTGAATTTTCAATTTAATAAAAAGAAAGAGGAAATGGTGCTAACAACTGATAAAGATTGCATTTACTCTAACGGAGAGTACTATTTTTTAATTCTATCATTAAGTCCTGATTTTCATTAACTACCTTTTTCATGCTATCCCCCATTTGTATCCTCCCAAAACAGGTGAACAGCCAGGGATATTTCAATAAGCTTTGCTAATGTTGTTGTCTATCAGCTATGAAGGATGCTTCATTTTTTCTATGCATCCCATTAGCTATTTTTCTGCAGGATATTAAGGACTATGTCAGTTGATTTACAAACACTCCTTTCAAACTGCAAATGGATTCAAAAACACCGTGAGTTCAAACCTCTTACTTAATTCACTTTGTTGTGTATAATCATGGACAAGTATCCTCTTAATTTAAAGTCAAAGTAATGTTTTCCTTATGTGAACTTTAGATATAGCCCATTTGGTAATTTAGTGACCACTTTCTAGTCATGTGCATAGCAGCACATTTATATCCTTAAAAATTTATTGTTTCTTCTCTGTGAATAGATCCTTTTTCCAAGTATATATGTTTCATACCAAGTTCTAGCCAGTTACTTCCTTAAAGGCTTCTCAGAGCTAAAAGGAACTCTCTCCTGATTTTATTCTGCATATATAATTTGATCTAAAAGATATTAATGATACATGAATAAATTCTATATATTTTGCCTCTGCTATTTCATATGAAGTAGACAATTGATGAAATGATGTGTTTATACAAAACAAAGTTGACAGTATTTAACAAGAATCTACTGGGATCAGAAATAATGTTGAGAAGACTAATTTTAAGAAGCATTAGGAATATCTAGGGGAAAGTATACTTTGAGGTGAGTACTTAAATGATGAGGATGTGTAAGAAGGTTATAATCTGCTGAATTAGATGGATTCGCTAGCCTTTTAATCTTTACTATTACCAACAATTTCCTGGGCTTGATCATGTGGCTTATTTGTCTGAGTGCATTGTATTACCTATATGCAAACATTGAAGAAAATATGCTATAGTGTGATTTAGTATGGCAGAAAAATTTCACATCACGGCATCTTTTACAAAGCATGTCACATAAGAGAGACACAGTGATTTTGTTCCTTGCCATCTATTTGCTTATCTCAGTTGGACTGTTAAACCTCAGACATCTGGTGTTATTTGGGCACTTTCTGCTACACATGGCTCCAGCAGAGAGTATTCATTCTGACTGATAGAGTAATTGTGACTTGAAAGTTTGATTTTGTTTATGAATATGTAAGTAGGAATTTTCTTTGTTGTTTATTCCATTGAGATGAGGATAAGCTTCTCAAGGTACTTGTTCTTTACTCAGAATGATTCTTTGTTGCTGCAATGCTCTGTTGCCTTTAATTGATACATATTTAAATCAACACTAAGTATTGGGACAGAATTTCTTTGGTGTGCCAGGAACTCCCATAGACGTAGCTCCTTGATGTAGGATTACAGGTGGAAAATCCTTCTCTTGCCCCTCCACCCCTCCAACTAGAATGTGCAAGTCTCCTCTCTACTAGGCATCATGGCAGTATTAGATTCCCTCACACTTTCTAGTCCCATCCTTTCCCTGAGATTTGTTCTGGAGATACATCATCATGCAACCTATGATCAGGCCTAAGGCTTTGAGCAAAATATTCTTGAAATGATGTGGACGATGGTGAAAAATTTGAGAATTATGTGAGATGTTGATTCCGGCCTTTCCCAACACCAAGACCAATAAATCACTTTCTCAAAACAAATCCTGAGCATCAAGATGAGATTCTGTCTAGTGAGTAGTGAGAGGACTACTTATAAGGATTATCACTCATAATCACCCTCATTACTGCCTAATCTAAACTCAATGTCTTGCAGTCTCCCATTCTCCCACCCACTCGAACAAAACTAAATTAATTAAATTTCTGTTGACAGTGTGGTGCTGGAAAAACACAACAGGTCAGGCAGAATCTGAGGAGCAGGAGAATTGATGTTTCGGGCAAAAGCCCTTCATCAGGCCTGTTGGACTTTAACCTGGTGTTGTGTGATTTTTAACTTTGAACATCCTTGTAGATTAGATTAGATTACTTACAGTGTGGAAACAGGCCCTTCGGCCCAACAAGTCCACACCGACCCGCCGAAGCGCAACCCACCCATACCCCTACATTTACCCCTTATTACCTAACACTAAGGGCAATTTAGCATGGCCAATTCACCTAACCTGCACATCTTTGGACTGTGGGAGGAAACCGGAGCACCCGGAGGAAACCCACGCAGACACGGGGAGAACGTGCAAACTCCACACAGTCAGTCGCCTGAGTCGGGAATTGAACCCGGGTCTCTGGCGCTGTGAGGCAGCAGTGCTAACCACTGTGCCACCGTGCCGCCCACTGGTTACCAGTCACCAAAAACTGAACTGGACTAGCCACATAAATACTGTGACTACAACAGCAGTTCAAAGACTAGGACTGCAGTGAGTAACTCACCATCTGACTCCCCAAAGACTGCCTGTCATCTACTATGCACAAATCAGGAGTGTGCTGGAATAGCTTCCGCTGACCTGGATTGATAACACTTGGACAACACTCAAGATGTTTTGACACCATCCAGGATAATTTGTAAACATGATATCAAGTGTCTAAAACAATTGTTTGTCTAGCCTAATTTATTTGGACCACCTTTGCCTTTCATCCTCTGGCTTCCTCCCCACTTAACCCCACCTCCCAGCCACAAATTTCTCTCCAGCTCCTCAATCTTCATCCCATTGTGCCTGCCAATTTGGCATCTATTCCACCACTTTCTTTCCCATATAAGTGAATTGATCAGAGTGAAGAAGCCAGTCTGTGAGTGAAAGACCCCTCAGCTCCTTTCAAAATGTCAGTTCCACATTCAGAGCAATTATTTTCCGATTGGTCAGTGCGCAATGCATTTCCTCCTTAAAAATACAGCTAGTTCAGGGTTGGTGGATTTTGTCTATCACCCGTGTATCTTGAGCATTGTCATAATGGCTCCAGGTTTCCATTACTGAGTTATGCTTTAAGTTGCAACAGATTTCAGATGGTGGTTCATATGTGGAATGAACTGTCAGAGGAAATGGTAGATGCAGGTACAATTGCAGTATTTCAAACATAGAACATAGAAAAGTACAGCACAGAACAGGCTCTTTGGCCCACGATGTTATGCCAAGAATTTTTCCTAATCTAAAATAAAATAACCTAGCCTACGCACCCCTCAATTCACTGCTGTCCAAGTGCATGTCCAGCATTCGCTTAAATGTCCCTAATGACTCTATTTCCACCACCATCATTGGCAATGCATTCCATGCTTTCACAACTCTCTGCATAAAGAACCTACCTCTGACATCTCCTCTATACCATCCTTCTAATATCTTAAAACTATGACCTCTCGTGCCAGTCAATCCTGACCTGGGGAAAAGTATTTGGCTATTGACTCTATCCATGCCTCTCATCACCTTGTATACCTCGATCAGGTCACCTGTCTTCCTCCTTCTCTCCAGAGAAAAAAGTCCAAGCTTAGTCAACCTCCCTTTGTAAGACAAGCCCTCCAGTCCAGGCAGCATCCTAGTAAGCTTCTTTGCACCCTCTCCAAAGCGAACGTATCTTTCCTATAATAGGGCAATCAGAACTGGACACGATATTCCAAGTGTGGTCTCACCAGGGTCTTGTAGAGCTGCAGCGAAACCTCTTGAATTCAATTCCCCTGTTAATGAAAGCCAAAACACCATATGCTTTCTTAACAACCCTATGCACTTGGGTGGCAACTTTGAGCGATCTATGCACTTGAACACCAAGATCCCGCTGTTCTTCCACACTGCCAAGAATCCTGTCGTTAATTCTATATTCAGCATTCAAGTTCAACCTTCCAAAATGCATCACTTCACATTAATCCAGGTTGAACGCCATCCGCCAACCCTCAACCTCCTCTTCCAAGTCATTTATAAAAACTACAAAGAGCAGAGTCCCTGCGAGACACCACTCACCACTTACCTCCAGGCAGAATACTTTCCAACTACAACCACTCTCTGCCTTCTGCCAGCCAACCAATTCTGAATCTCTTTGTATCCCATACCTCTTGACTTTATGAATGAGCCTACTATTGGGAACCTTATCAAATGCCTTGCTGAAGTCCATATACACCACATCCACTGCTTGACCTTCGTCAACATGTCTTGTCACCTCCTTAAAGAACTCAATAAGATTTGTGAGGCATGACCTGCCCATCACAAAGCCATGCTGAGTGCCTTTAATTACGCTATGTTTTTCCAAATAGTCATAAATAATCCTATCCCTCATAATTCTTTCCAAAACCTTGCTGACCACAGACGTATGACTGACTGGTCTATACTTGCCAGGGATTTCTCTATTCCCCTTCTTGAAAAGAGTAACAACATTCGCCTCCCTCCAATCCTCCGGTACGACTCCCGTGGAGAGTGAGGAAGCAAAAATCTTTGCCAGCGGCTTAGCAACCCCCTTTCTCGCTTCCCAAAGCAGCCTAGGATAAATCTGGTCTGGCCCTGGGGACTTATTAATCTTAATGTTTTCCAAAATTTCCAGCACATCAACTTCATCAATCTTGATCTGATCAAGCCTGTTTTCCAGCTCCTTGAAATTCTCATTCACAACAAGGTCCTTGGTGAAAACTAAAGCTAAAAACTCATTTAGGGCTTCCCTGTCTGCTCAGTCTCCATGCGCAGGTCCCCTATGCTATTCCTGACTGGCCTTACCTTCTCCCTGATCATTTTCTTATTCCTCACATATGAGTAAAACGCCTTTGGGTTTTCCCTAATCCTTCTTGCCAAGCCTTCCTCGTGCCCCCTCCTCGCTCTCCTCAGTCCATTTCTGAGCTCCTTTCTAGCAAGCCTGTAATCCTCTAAAGCTGTGCTAGATCCTTGCTTCCTCCACCTTATGTAAGCTAACGTCTTCCTTTTGATGAGAAGTTTCTCTGTTCTCGTCATCCAAGGCTCCTTAATCTTACCCCTTCTTGCCTGTCTCAGAGGAACAAATTTGTGCATCACTCACAACAACTGCTCCTTAAACAGTCTCCACATGTCTGTTGTGCCCTTTCTGTGGAACAATAGCTCTCAATCTGTACTTGCCACTCCTGTCTGATAGTGTCATAATTTCCTTTTCCCCAGTTAAATATCTTCCCTTGGTAACTGCTCCTTTCCCTCTCCAAGGCTATGGTAAATGTGAGGCAGTTGTGGTCACTGTTACCAAAGTGTTCTCCCAACACGAGATCTGACACCTGTCCTGGTTCATTGCCGAGCACCAAATCCAAAATGGCCCCTCCTCTCATAAGTCTGTCTACATACTGAGTAAGGAAACCTTCCTGAACACACCTGACAAAAACGGCTCCGTCCAAACCATCTGCACACTAAGGGGGTTCCAGTCAATATTGGGAAAGTTGAAGTCACCCATAACAACAACCCTGCTATGTTTGCATTTTTCCAAAATCTGCCGGCCTATGAGTTCTTCAATCTCCCTACTGCTATTAGGGGGTCTGTAGAAAACTTCCAATAAGGTGGCTGCTCCCTTGCTGTTCCTAACTTCCACCCATACTGACTCAGTAGACAAACCTTCCTCAACAACCTTCGTTTCTGTAGCTGTGATGCACTCTCTCATTGGCAATGCTACACCCCTCCTCTTTTTCCTCCCTCCCTTTCCATTTTAAACATTCTAAACCCTGGAACATCTAGCAACTATTTTTGACCCTGTGAAACCCACATCTGTTATGGCCACAACATCATAGTCCTAAGCACTGATCCATGCTCTAAGTTCATCACTCTTATTTCTGACACTCTGTGTTATAGCAGACACACTTCAACCGAACCCTTTGTTTAGTCACGTGAAAAACCTTCCTGATAGATTTACTATGTCCTGTCACTGACCCCATCTCAGATATGTAGCTCTGGTTCCCACCTCCTTAAAATGTATTTAAAAGACATTTGGACGGGTACATGAATAGGAAAGGTTTAGAGCGATATGGTCACTGACAGTCCCTTAACATACTTGAGCAAACTTGTTTTGATTTTGTTTTGTTTAATCCTTCCAGAGCACATTGTCAAAGGCAAATAAGCAAAGTAACAGTACTAAACAGACTATGCTTTTTTTGCTGCTATTGGTGCTGATAGCAGTGGGATAAATTCACAGTAAAGAAAATTGATTATAATTTTAAATGTGTATATTGATTATGCTATTCCAGAAAATTCAGAATTTCCTTCAAATGATACTCAAAAATGCTCCAGAAAAACCACAGTTTATTTTTCATTTCTACCTTTTAATGCAAGAGTAAGCAGTTAATATTCTCCTTGATCAAAGATGGATATATTTCTTCAAAACTATGAGGTGCTTGATTCGGGACAGTGATGCTGCACTTGGAGCTTGCTGTTATTCAGACTTACTTATATTAGAACCATTCTGAACTGGGGGGGGTTGGAGGAGAGGCTCTGGAGCATGTCTTCAGTACTTGCCAGAATGTTGTCATGCCCGTAGCCTTTGCAGTGTCAAGTGTCTCCAACTATCCAATCATAAAAAATGATTATATTGCAATACAAATCATAAAAGACATGCACTGTCCAAATTTGTCTTGGTCTTTGTAGATATTTTCTAATCAACCTGTTTAGATGTATTGTTACACATCTGAGGCAGGTGAAACTTGAACTCAGGTCAGAATAATGCCACTGCACCATAATGGTTCCCTTCATTCATTTAAGTAGATATTTTCTAATCAGCCTGTTTCAAGATATTATTCTATACCTCTAGAGCAGATGGGACTGGAACTTGGGCCTCCTGGCCTAATGGTAGGGGCCTTATCACTGTGCCATAATAGCCCCCAACCCCAGTCTTTGTCATATTTGGAAATTGATATCCTGGTTATATCATGATGCTCAATTTTGGAAGACAGTTCAAGTTGTCGTAGACTTACCAGTCCATAGTAGAGAGTGTGGTGCTGGAAAAGCACAGTTGGTCAGGCAGCATCCGAGGAGCAGGAGAGTCGATGTTTTGGCTTATGCTGTGCTTTTCTGGCACCACACTCTCAACTCTGATCTCAAGCATCTGCAGTCCTCACTTTCTCCTTGATGACCCTTATCAGACCACAGGGCTACTTTCTCATTAGAGAGAAAGAGCTGCCTGTGATTTAACCTGAGGGCCACCACACCTCAGGTGAGAGGAGAGGTTGAGAAGGAAAGTCCTTCATGGTAACCTCAGCTGGTTTGGGAATTAAATCTACACTGGTGGAAGCAAACTACTTCGCAAACCAACTGTCCAGCTAACTGAGCTAAACCAACCCTCATTTTGGAAGTATACAGGAGGCATCAGACAAACATTTGCAAATCTGACTGGTTTTTCCTTCTGGAATCCATCATTCAGTTATTTATTGCAGATATTTTCTGATCAACATGTTTATCTTGACCTTTATAGATATTTTCCTGATCAACCTAGTAAGATATGTTATTACATACCGCTGAAGCAGATGGGATTTAAACTTGTGCCTCGTGGTTAAGAGACAGGGACAGTACATTGTAGCACAAGAGCCCTCCAAGACTGATATTTTTAATCAACCCATTCAGAGATGTTATTCCACACTTCTTCAGTTGCAGGTACTTGTCCTCAGGTTTCCCAGCACAGAGGAAAGGATGCTACCACTGCACACAAAAGCCCCTAAAGCTTTAACTTTTTGTTTCTTTTCATCAACATTCAATGGTTCAATATAGTTATTTTAATCAACCTTTCCAAACATGTTATGTTATCCAGTTCAGATACCAGATGGTGGATTCAACCTGAGGGTCACCTCACCTCAGCTGAAGGGCTTGGTTAACCTGAGCCAGTACAGGAATTGAACTTGCACTGTTGGTATCCTGCCAATTGGCAAACAAGCCATCCAGTCAACTGAGCTAACTGACTCCATAAAATAAATCATTTGTACTTATGATTGTAAAAGTATTTATTCCTCTCCACATGTAGAAACTACAATTGTTATGTATTTGTTGTAAAATGAATGCAATAGCGTACCGAAAGCTGTCACATGCACATCAGGTTAGTTAAAAAGCAGAAAGACACTGCTGAGGTTCAAACTATAGATCTCCTGTGTATAGGGCAGGTGCATCAACCCACGAAGTCATGGCACCAGCTTTTTTAAGCACCTCTGAAGCCAGTGGAATTTGCATCTCTGCCTCCTAGCACAGAGATACAGATATTACCATTGTGACACATGAGCCCTTTCTTGGAATTTGTGGAATATTTTCTAATCAACCTATTCAAAGCTGTCACTACACACCTCTGGAGCAGGTAGGACCCAATCCTGGATCTCCTGGTCCAGAGATCGGGACAATATCACACTGGCACAAGAACCCTAAAATCTTTTGCTTCCATCCTCTTGGTCTTTGCAATGAAAGTTGCTGTAGTCCTACTTGAACAGAAGGCCGCTCTTTCATTAGAGAGTGATGACTAGTGGTAGCTTAACCTGAGGGTCACCATGCCCCTGGTGAGGTGAGAGGTTGAGAAGGAGGTTCTTCATGGTCAGTGTAGGAATTGAACCCATGCTGCTGGCTTCACTCTGCGTTGCACACTAGCCATTCATTCAATAAATCCAAGCAATTTCTTTAGGCATTTTTCTAATCAACTTGTTACGTGCACCTGTGAAGTAGGTGGAACTTGAAAACTCGGCCCTTCTGGCTCAAAGGTATAAACACTATCACTGAACCACAAAGGCCTACTGACCCCTGTAAATTTGTTAATTAACTTATTTTTCTAATCAACCTGTTCAGAGATGTAATTATATACCTCTGGAGGAGAAACCCAAGTCTCTTGATGCTGGGGTAGGGATGCTATCACTCCGCCACAAGAGGGCCCCCTACCAACCCCTGTATTTATTTTCTGATCTATCTCTTCAGAGACATTGTTACGCCTCTGAAAAAGTGGGACTTAAGCTAGGGAACTATTAGCCCAGCAGCAGGGACATTATAGAACATAGAACATAGAACATAGAAGAATACAGCGCAGTACAGGCCCTTGGGCCCTCGATGTTGCGCCGATCCAAGCCCACCTAAACTACACTAACCCACTATCCTCCATATACCTATCCAATGCCCTCTTAAATGCCCATAAAGAGGGAGAGTCCACCACTGTTACTGGCAGGGCATTCCATGAACTAACGACTCGCTGAGTGAAGAACCTACCCCTAACATCAGTCCTATATCTACCCCCCCTTAATTTAAAGCTACATTACCACTGCACCATTATAGTTCTCCTTATAGACCCCAGTTTTTTTAGTTTTTAATATATTTTTCCTAATCAACCTGTTCAGAGATGTTATTAAACCCCCGCAGAGCAGGTGGGACTTGAACCTGGGTCTCTCAGTCCAGGGGTAATGACACTGCCGCAAAGGGTCCTTTTTCAACACCTGGAATTGAAAGCTACTCGATAAGGCACACCTGGAAATGGAAGCTTAGAATTAAGTCACTCCTCCGTAACCACTATCTAATTCAGGAAGATCTGCAAACCCTGTTGATAATGGATTAACCAGTCTGGCTCATGAATAATACCTGCAGAGATCGATCTGCAGCTGGTATTCTCCACGCTGAGCTCCAAATAAGTACAATTTCAAAATTTATGGCTGGCACCAGTGCATTGTGAGATGGATAAAACTGACAAGCAAAGCTCTAAGATTGTGGTGCTAGAAAATCACAGCCGACTGTGCTTTTCCAACACCACACTCTTTGACTCTGATCTCCAGCATCTGCAATCTTCACTTTCTCCCTGAAAAACAGAGCTGGTGGGTGGAATCTTCTAGGGATTTGAGCAATGTGGACAATGGCAAGATTTATGATAGAATTGGATGAAAAGCCCATCTCTACTTTTGGGAGCATCCTATTTGCTTTTGGCACACAGTAGGGTAGGCAGTGGCGAGTTGCCAGTTAAGGGAGATTAATGTTGCTTAAACACCTTGTTAACAGCCCAGCTTACCTCATTAGTATTTAACTTATAATTTTAACAAATATGCCAACCAAGTCAGACATTGAGAAAGCCAGTAAGGAAAATTGGGATTGATACCTGGTAACTTATTCTGAAGGTACCTGGCAACTTATTCTGCTTATTCTGAAGGACTTTCATATTGCTTAGGAACAAGCAGCATCTCATGGCACAATCAATGTGCACCAGCAGCATGTAGGCCTTAACCATGGACATTGATAAAAATCACACAACACCAGGTTATAGTCCAACAGGTTTATTTGGAAGCCCTAATTTTCAAAGCGCTACTTCTTCATCAGGTAGTTGTGGAGCAGAATCATAAGACATAGAATTTATAGCAAGAGGATTGCAGTGTCATGGAATATAATATGAAACAAATTTAGCTTAAGTCTTTCATCTTTTAGAAAGATAATACTAGTTTCAGTTTCTTCATATATAAATCCCAGAACTTTTTTCAAGTTACATTCTCAAGATAGCTTTAACAATAGGTGCCATCTCAGCTCAGATAGACAATAGACCCTTCGAGTATGCACCACCATTCGTTATGATCATGGCTGATCATCTACAATCAACATCCTGTTCCTGCCTTATCCCCACAACCCTTGATTCCACTATCTTTAAGAGCTCTATCCATCCCTTTTTCGAAAGTATTCAGAGACTTGGCCTCCACTGGCTTCTGGGGCAGAGCATTCCATATATCTACCACTCTCTGGGTAAAGAAGTTTCTCCTCAACTCTGTTCTAAATGGCCTACCCCTTATTTTTAAACTGTGTCCTCTGGTTCTGGACTCACCTATCAGTGGAAACAAGCTTCCTGCTTCAGAGTGTCCAATCCATTAATAATCTTATACGTCTCAATCAGATCCCCTCTCATTTTTCTAAAATCAAGTGTATACAAGTCGCTCCAATCTTTCAACATATGATAGTCCTGCCATTCCGGGAATTGACCTCGTGAACCTACACTGCAGTCCCTCAATAGCCAGAACGTCCTTCCTCAAATTTGGAGACCAAAACTGCACGCAGTACTCCAGGTGTGGTCTCACCAGGGCACTGTACAGCTGCAGAAGGATCTCTTTGCTCATATACTCAATTCCACTTGTTATGAAGGCCAGCATGCCATTAGCTTTCTTCACTGCCTGCTGGGCCTGCATGCTTGCTTTCATTGACTGATGTACACAAACACCTAGATCTCGTTGTACTTCCCCTTTATCTAAATGGAGTCAAGTTAGGTCGTAATCTGTCTTCCTGTTCTTGCCACTAAAGTGAATAACCACACATTCATCCACATTAAACTTCCATTGCCATGCATCTGTCCACTCACCTAGTCTATCCAAGTCACCCTGTATTCTCGTAACATCCTCGTCACATTTCACGCTGCCACCCAGCTATGTGTCATCAGCAAATTTGCTAATATTACTTTTAATAACTTCATCTATATCATTAATGTATTTTGCAAACACCTGCGGTCCCAGCACCAAACCTTGTGGTACCCTACTGGTCACCGCCTGCCATTCCAAAAGGGACCTGTTTATCACTACTCTTTGCTTTGTGTCAGCTAGCCACTTTTCAATCCAAGTCAGTATTTTGCCCCCAGTAACATGTGCCCTAATTTTGCTCACTAATCTCCTATGTGAGACTTTATCAAAGGCTTTCTGAAAGTCCAGGTACACTACATCCACTGGCTCTCCCTTGTCCATCTTCTAGTTATGTCCTCAAAAAACTACAGATTAGTCAAGCATGATCTCCCTTTCGTAAATCTATGCTGATTCTGACCTATCCTGTTACTGCTATCCAAACAAGTCGTAATTTCATCTTTTATAATTGACTCCAGCATCTTTCCTACCACTGACGTCAGGCTAACCGGTCTATAATTCCCTTTTTTTCTCTCTCCCTCCCTTCTTGAAAAGTGGGACAACATTAGCCACCCTCCAATTCACAGAAACTGATCCTGAGTCTATAGAACTTTGGAAAATGATCACCAACGCAACCACGATTTCTAGAGCCACCTCCTTAAGTACCCTGGGATGCAGACCATCAGGTCCCGGGGACTTATCAGCCTTCAGACTTGACAGTCTATCCAACACCATTTCCTGCTTAATATAAATTCCCTTCATTTCATCCATTACCCTAGGTTCTTCAGTCACTATTACATCTGGGAGATTGCTTGTGTCTTCCCCAGTGAAGACTGATCAAAGTACCTGTTCGACTCTTCTGCCATTTCCTTGTTCCCCATAATAAATTCACCCGTTTCTGTCTTCAAGGACAGAATTTTAATCTTAACCATTTTTTTTTCTTTTCACATACCAAAAAGGCTTTTACTATCCTCCTTTATATTTTTGGCCAGTTTGCCTTTGTACCTCATTTTTTTCTCCAGGTATTGCCTTTTTGGTTATTCTCTGTTGCTCTTTAAATGTTTCCCAGTCCTCCAGCTTCTCGCTCATCTTTGCTTAGTTATATTTTTTCTCTTGTATCTTTATACAGTCCTTAACTTCCCTCGTCAGCCACGGCTGCCCCTGCCTCTCCTTAGGATCTATCTACCTCTTTGGAATGAACTGATCCTGCACCTTCTGCATTATATCCAGAAATACCTGTCATTGTTGTTCCACTGCCATCTCCGCTAGGGTATTGAGCCATTGAACTTTGGCCAGCTCCTCTCTCTTAGCTCCATACTTCCCTTTGTTCAACTGCAATACTGACACTTCCGATTTTCACTTCTCCCTCTCAAATTGCAGATTAAAACTTATCATATTATGGTCACTACCTCCTAATGGCTCCTTTTACTTCAAGGTCCCTGATCAAATCAGGTTCGTTGCACAACACCAGATACAGAATTGCCTTCTCCCTGGTAGGTTCCAGTACAAGTTTTCTAAGAATCCACCTCGGAGGCACTCCACAAACTCCCTTTATTGGGGTCCAGTACCTTCCTGACTCTCCCAGTCTACCTGCATTTGAATCCCCAATAACAACTGTAGTAATACCTTTGCGACAGGCCAATTTCAACTCCTTATTAAACTTACACCCTACATCCAGACTACTGTTTGGGAGCCTGTAGATAACTCCCATTAGGGCCTTTCTACCCTTAGAATTTCTCAGCTCTATCCATACTGACTCTACATCTCCTGATTCTATGTCTCCCCTCACAAGGGACTGAATATCATTCCTCACCAATCCCCTCTGCCCATCGGACTGTCCTTTCGATAGCACATATAGCCTTGAATATTCATTTCCCAGGCTCTGTCCACTTGAAGCCATGTCTCAGTTATCCCCACAACATTGTACCTGCCAATTTCCAACTGAGCCTCAAGCTCGTCCACCTTAATTCTTATGCATCGTGCATTCGTATATAATATTTTTAATTTGTTAATCCCCTCACCCTCCCTATCAATCCCTATTTCACTTGACCATACTGTATGATCCCTTCTTGAGTTTTCTGCTCCATTGATTCTGTTGTCTTTCTTAACTTTTCTTATTCTCACTTTCCCTTTAACTTCCTTCTTAAATTTCCAGATTGCCCCTCCCTCCCCACCCATCCCCACCCCCCCAACTTCTTACCTTAAACACACCTGTGTTGCAGTGGCAAACCTGCCTGCCAGAATACTTGTCCCCCACCTATTAAGGTGCACGCCCTCCCCCTTGTATAATTTATCCTTGCCGCAAAACATACCCCAGTGATCCAAGAATTTAAATCTTTGTTTCCTGCACCAGTTCCTCAGCCACACATTCAAGTCCATTAACTCCCTGTTCCTGTCCTCTCCAGTCTAAGGAACTGGAAGCAAACCGGAGATAACCTCCCTGGAAATCCTGTTTTTCAGCCTTCTTCTGAGTTTTCTGAAGTCCCGTTGTAGAATGTCCCTCCTCTTCTTCCCGACCTTATTTGGACCGACATGCACCACAACCTCTGGCTCTTCACCTTCGCCCTTGAGGATTCCCTGCACTCTGTTGGTGACATCCTGGATCCTGGCAACACACCATCCTCAAATCCCGCCTGTTGCCGCAGAAACCCCTTTCAGTCCCCCTCACTATGGAGTCCCTATATGATGTCTGACTCCTCGGCTCTCCCTCCACGCCAACTTTCGATTGGCAGACCTGTCCGCCTTTCGGACTGGCAGTGCCATCTGTCTCGCCAGTTTCCAAGAGATTCAACCTGTTCACAAGAGGTACTTCCCTCGGGGTCTCTTGTACATCTCTTCATTCCTCATCGTCATCTCCCTTTTTCTCTCTTCTGGTATGCTCGGTGTAATGACCTCACTGAAGGTCCTCTCCAGAAAATTCTTGTTCCCTCGGATGAGCCTGAGGTCATCTAGTTCTTTCTTCAGTGCTGCAATATGCTCCTTAAGAAGCTGAATGTGTACACATTGTCCACAGCTAAAGGAGCCAGAGACAACATCACTGTCCATGACCTCCTACGTCATGCGTGCAGCATGCTGAATCAGCTTGGCAGTCATGTCTTCACCCTCTCCAATTGTGGATAATGCATTGAAGGTGTAAGGTTAAAGTCTGTCTATGTCCCAGTGTTAGTTCAGACTGATTCAATTTCTAAAATTGGATTTACAGAATCTTACATGAATTTATGTGGTTTTTAAGCAAAATAAAATGTAATTCTTCAAGTACAAATTCACTCCACAAACTTATGTGTGCATGTGCAGGGGAAACTGAGTGAGTTTGTGCATGTGGGTGTGTGTGTGGGAGTATGAGTGTGACAGAGTGTGTGTTTGTGTATGTGTATGAGTGTAATGGGGTATACGTCTGTGAGAGGGTGTGTGTGGATGTGAGAATGGAGGCTGTATGTGTGACTGTATGAGAGAGAGCTTGTGTATGAGAGAGGGTCTGTGTCAGTGTTTGGGTCTATCGGAGTGCATGTGTGTACATGTGTGTGAGAGACTGTATAGTGCAGTGGGTTACCTGTAGTGTGACAAAAAGCCAAGGTCCCCAGTTGAGGCCATCCTCATGTGTACCAAATTTGGCTATCAGCCTCTGCTCGGTCACTTTGCATTGTTGCCTGTCCCAAAGTCTGCCTTGGAGAATGGTCATCCAAAGGTCCGAGGCTGAATGTCCTGTACCACTGAAGTGTTCTCCAAATATGAGGGAACACGCCTAGCTGGTGATTGTTGTGCGGTGTCCATTCATCCGTTGCTGTAGCCTCTGCTCGGTCTCAACAATGTGCCATGCCTCAGGGTATCGTTGCCTGCAGCGTATCAGTCAGACAATGTTGGTCGAGTCACATGAGTACCTGTCGCGCACATGGTGGGTGATGTCCCCACATGTAATGGTGGTATCTGTGTCGACACTCTGACACATCTTGCAGCATCTGCCATGACAAGGTTGTATGATGTTATCCTGAAGTCCGGGCAGTTTGCTGCGAACAATGATCTGTTTGAGGTTTGGTGATTGTTTAAAGGCATGGGGAAGGTCTTGGAGAGGTGCTGATCCTCATCGATAATGTGTTGCAGGCTGTGAAGAACATGGTGTAGTTTTTCAGCTCCTGGGAAGTACTGGATAACAAAGGGTAGTCTAATGATTGCAGCTCATGTCTGTCTCCTGAGAAGGTCAGTACGGTTTCTCGCTGTGGCTCATTGGAACTGGCGGTCAATGAGTTGAGCATTGTACCCCATTCTTATGAGGGCATCCTTGAGTGCTTCCAAGTGCCCATCACATTCCTCCTCATCTGAACAGATCCTGTATATGTATAGGGCTTGTCCACAGAGGATGGCAGTTTTAATGTTTTGTGTGGAAGCTGGAGAAGTGTAGCATTGTGAGGTTATCTGTGGGTTTGTGGGAGAGTGAGGTGCGGAGGTGCCCATCCTTGATGGAGGTGGATGTATCCAAGAATGAGACAGATACTAAAGAGTAGTCCATCAGAAGACCCACACACACACTCACACGGACCCTGTCTCATACACAAGCTCTCTCATACACTCACACCCATACATGCACCCTCTCACAGACTTATACCCATTACACTTACACACATACACATACACACACTCTCACAGACATCACACCCTCACACATACACCTACATGCACACACTCACTTGGTCTCCTGCGTGCGCGCACACAAGTTTGTGGGGTAAATTTGTACTTGCAGAATTACATATTATTTTGCTCAAAAACTGTATAAATCCATGTAAGATTCTGTAAATCCCATTTTAGAAATAGAATCAGTCTGACCTAACATTGGGAACACAGACAGACTTTAACCTCTTACCGTCAATGCATTATCTGAGCTAGGATGGCACCTATTTTTAAAGATTTCTTGCGAATGTAACTTTAAAACGTTCTGAGATTTACATATGAAGGAACTGAAACTAACATGATATTTCCAAAAGATGCAAGACTTAAGCTAAATTTGTTTAATGTTATATTCCATGACAGTGCAATCCTGTTGCTATAAATTCTGTGTCTTATGATTCTGCTCCACAACCACCTGATGAAGGAGCAGTGCTTCAAAGGCCAGTGCTTCCAAATAAGCCTGTTGGATTATAACCTGGTGTTGTGTGATTTTTAATTTTGTCCATCACAGTCCAACACCGGCACCTCCAAATCGTGACTTCCATGGATGTTGGCATGTCACATTTACCAATCTCTTATGACATTTGTGATGCTACTCCAGTACACTTATAGGCTGATCAGCAAACAAACCTTTTATTGCAGAACACACCAGCAACTAACATTGAAAGGCTGCAACAGTGACATTTTGTGTACACCTACAGGCAGTTCACAGCTTGGACGAGGGTACATTTCGGCTACTCATTTGCCCTCTTAATGCTTGCTCATCTACGTTCTACCTGTATGCTCATGGTATACATATCTTGCTGTGCCGTAGCAGATCATGTCATGTCTGTCAGTATGTTGGAATTTCTGCTAGAGCCAAAGGCTCTCAGGACTGTTGAATTGGTTTGATCTTTAGGGCAGACACACTGACAGAATGTTTGTCAGTAGGGTTCTATCCATTGTGGAGGGGTGGGGGTCATTTTGTTGTATGCACACTGAAACATCAATCTAACACCTAAAGGATGTGCCAACTGGCTCTGTGCCAAATACACTGTGTGTATTCAACTAAATAGCCATGATGGAAAACTTTCATCTTTTATAAGTTTTAGTCTAAAATTATTTACTGTATCACATCTCCATGACACTGGACTCCTTTGACTACAAATTCTGTGAACATGATCTTAACCTCCGCAACCACTTGATGAAGGAGCAGCACTCTGAAAGCTAGTGCTTCCAAATAAACCTATTGGACTATAACCTGGTGTTGTGTGATTTTTAACTTTGTACACCCCAGTTCAACACCAGCATCTCCAAGTTATTCAAGAATAAGACTAAAACTGTGTACATTACTCTACTCTCGGTGTAGACTCACTAAATCACAAAATGATAGCAATAATTCCTTCCATTACCAGTTCCCTTACTATAAAGGTCAACATACCATTTGCCTTCTTGCTTGCTGTAAACACATGCTAACTTCCCATGCGCTGTGGCATCCCACAAGTTGCAGCCTGCCAATTTGAACCTGTACTATTTATACGATTCTTTGCTTTCTGTCTGTTAACCAATTCTTTATTCCTACTAATTTATAATCCCAACCATATGAGCCCTTACATTTTATTATAATCTTTTAGATAGTAACTTATTGAGTGCATTATGGAAATTCCACCAGTTCAGCTTTATCTATCTTAAAACATTATTACACTCAGCAGATATGATTTCCCTTTTTTGAGACAAGACCATTTTGCTTCTGCTGACTCCTGATTTCCTAAATGTTATTAGTTAAAGGTCCTTAATAATAGATTCTGGCATATTCTTAATGACTAACGTCAAACTAACTGAAATGTAATTTCTGATTTTTTTTTCCTACTTTCTTGAATAGGAGTATTACATTTGCTCACTTTCAACCCACTGGTACTGTGCTGGGATCAGGCGGATGGTCCTAGATGTTAGTTAACTGGAAGCTTAATGTTGTTGCTTTGTCGTGGTACTGTTCATTAGTCCTGTTACACAAATTTTGTCACTAAAGCAAAGCTGCTCATCCTTGCTTAAACTTGTTTGATTTGGCAGTTCCTTATGAAAGCAAGGCATGCAGTCTGTCTTGGGCATTTTTGATACAGAAATTCTACTTAGGGAGACTTCTTAATCGTTTGGTGCAGATATATTTAAATATAGTTTGTGTTAATCAATCTGATAAGTGGCTAGATGGGGTGGCACATTGGCTCAGTGGTTAGCACTGCTGCATTACAGCACCAGTGAGCTGGGTTCGATTCCAGCCTTGGGTGACTGGCTGTGTGGAGTTTGCACGTTCTCCCCGTGTCTGTGTGGTCTCCTCTGGGTGCTCTGGTTTCCTCCCACAGTCACAAAGATGTGCAGGTCAGATGAGTTGGCCATGCTAAATTGCTCATAATGTTAGGTGCATTAGTCAGAGGGAAATAGGTCTGGGTGGGTTACTCTTCGGAGGGTCGATTGTGAACTGGTTGGGCCAAAGGGCCTGTTTCCGCACTGTCAGGAATCTAATCTAATCATCATTCAAAGTGAAAAATGGAATAAAACATTATGATTCTGCTCTTGGATAAGCAGTGAATGTTGATGTTCATAACAATACTAGAATAAAACAAGTTTACCAACTGACATCATCTCTGACTGGAGAATCTTTACTGGTAAAGTATGACAAAAATTGCAAGAAATAATTAACTTTCGTAATGCATCGCATCCAAAATGATGAGAAAGTTAATGCCACGCATAGAGTTATACTGCGTAGAAATAGGCCTTTTGGCTCACTCTGTCTATACTAACAAACACCACACTACACTAATCACTTTTACCTGTACTTGGCCCATGCCCTTGCATTTTATTAAGTGCTCAGCTAAATGCTTCTAAAGTGTTACGAGAGTACCTGCCTCAATCATGCTTTTAGGCAGCATAGTCTGTAATTCTACCACCCTCTGAGTGAAAAGAAAATCCTCATATCTCCACTAAACCACTTACTACTCACATTAAACTTGTACCCTCTGGCCTTAGACTTTTGGCCCTGGGGAATAGATTCTTATGATCTACCCTGTCCATGCCTCTTATAATTTTGGATACCTCATTCAGGTCCCCTCTGTCTTCTTTGTTCCAAAGAAAAAACCCAGACTATCCAGTTCCTCCTCATAACTCAGTTTTTTCAACCCAGGCAACATCCTGGTGAATCTCCTCTGCACCCTCTCCTGTGCAATCATGTTGTTATGGTGGTGTAGCAACCACATCTACACACAGCATTCCATCTATGGCCTAAACATTGTTTGATAAACTTGTAACAAGACCTCTTTGCTCCTATATTCTATATCGAAAAGTGTGGCGCTGGAAAAGCACAGCAAGTCAGGCAACATCCGAGGAGAAGGAGAGTTGACGTTTCAGGCAGAAGCTCTTCATCATTTCTGCTAAAGGATTTATGCCCAAAACGTCGACTCTCCTGCTTCTCAATGTTGCCTGACCTGCTGTGCTTTCCAGTGCCACACTTTTCGACTCTGATCTCCAGCATCTGCAGTCCTCACTTTTTCATATATTCTATGCCATGGCTAATGAAGGCAAGCATAGCATATGCTTTCGTAGCACCCTTTCTCTCTCTCTCTACTGATAGGAAATTGTCCTCACCCTTAAAAACCTTTCCTTTAACTCTTCCCATTTCCTCCAAATCCAGGGGATGGCCATGGGCACTCCAGGTGGACATTTACTATGCCCACAGACTCCCATAACTACTTGGACAACACCTTCTCCCACCCAAGAACTCCATCCCTTTTTCCCAATTCCACCGCTCCACAGCATTTGCTCAGACGAGGAGACATTCCACTCCCAAGCATCCTCGATGTCCACCTATTTTAAACAATGTGCTTTTACCCTCTCTGTAATCCAGACAGCCCTTCACTGCACCTCCTGAATTCCCCACTCCACTGTTCTAAGGGTCACCTTTGTCTTCACCTACTATCCCACCAGTCTCCACATCCAACGTATCATCCTTAAGCACTTCCACCAACTCCAATTAGGTCCCCCCACCAAGAATATCTTCTCCTCACCACCCCTCTCTGCATTCCGCAAGGACTTTTCGGTTTACTAATCCTTGGTTTGCGCAACTCTCCCCCCCCACCCCCCCCAAACCCCCGACCCCCCAGGTACCTTCCCCTGCAAACGGAAAAGATGCAAATCCTGCCAGCACATCACTGCCAGATGAGACAGTAATTTACCTGCCTCTCCTCCAACGTAGTTTACTGTATTCCAGTGCTCCCAGTGTGTCTTCTCCACCCGGTGAAACCAAAATTAAATGTTTCTTCGAGTCTCTCAGCCAGGCCTGCAGGGGCCAACCTGACCACCTAATCACCACCTATTTTAATTCCCCTTTCCAACGTGGCCATCCTTGGCCTCTTCCATTGCCACAGTGAATCAGACTGCAAAATGGGGGGCACCTTATCTTCTGCCTGGGCAGCCAACAGCCCGAAGGACTTAACATTGAGCTCTCCAATTTCAAATAACCTCCCTTCCTATTCCCTGACTCCCTTCCCAGCCCCTCCCTCTCCCTTCCATTATTCTGATGTGATCCCATCTTCCAGCTACCAACTGGATTCATTCCTCCCCTTGACCAACCAGATCATATCCTCTACCTGTGTTTACCTACCCTACCTCACCATCCCGGCCCCCTCCCCACCCAAAACGCTTCCCCACTACCCCCGGCGCTTTATCTGTAGCTCCCCTTACACCCACCCTGAGTCCTGAAGAAGGGTTACACCCGAAACATTGACTTGTCCACCTCCTAATGCTTTGTGTTCCTCCAGCCTCCTCCTTGTCTATCGACAGAAACTCCCTCCAACAAATCCATGCAGACTATCATTGATCAATCCCTGCCTTTCCAAGTGTTTATAAGATCATGAATGGCATGGATAAGGTGAATAGCAAAGTCTGTTTTAGGTAGGGGAGTTCAAAACTAGAGGGCATAGGCAAGAGGCGAAAGATTTAGAAGGGACTTGAGAGGCAACCTATTCATACAGAGGATGGTATGTATAAAGAATGAACTACTGGAGGAATTGGTAGATTCTGGTAAGTTAAATTTAAAAGACATTTGGACAAGTACTTGAATAGAAAAGGTTTAAAGGGATATGGGCCAAATGAAGGCAAGTGGGATTAGTTCAGTTTGGGAAACTTGGTTGACATGGCCACGTTGGACCAAAGGGTCTAGTTCAGAGCTGTATGAAAGTATAATTGCATGATTCAGAATTTTTTCCAATAATTACCTGACCACTTATGTCAAACTAACAAATCTGTAATTACCTAGCCTATCTTTGCTGCCTTTCATGAACAAAGGAACTACATTAGATAACCACCAATCATCTGGCACTTTACCTCTAGCCAGCAAAGTACAGGTAGTTCTCAGATGACGTGCTGAGGAATTAAGGAATGGTATTTTCATGAACACATCTCTCTTCACAATAGCGGAGATTCCAGTGGTGATCATTTCATGCGCTTTGTTCTGCGCATCCACCAAAGTCTCCATGCCATTATGCCCATGTGCCAGACTTCATGCTGTTCTGCACATGCGCCGATATCAGTTGCCAACAGGGCAGCTTTCTGAGAGAGATACATTGAGTAACATCCTGTGAAAGGTACACTGCTCAAAGATTATCCCTTTTTATGGAAAAATGAAAGGGCATAGTGACAAGAATGTTAGCAAGAAGCATCTGGTGATAAAATTGTGGGTGGTGAATGCAAAAGAAAGGCTATAACACTGGGAGAGAAGCTAGATATTATAAAATGTTTTGAGCGTAAGGAGAGAATATGTGATATAGCTCCCTTAACAGGAATAATTTGGAGATGTCGGTGTTGGATTGGGGTGTACAAAGTTAGAAATCACACAACACCAGGGCAGCGCTCAAAAAGCTAGTGCTTCCAAATAAACCTGTTGGAATATAACCTGGTGTTGTGTTGTGTGACTTCTGATGAATCTCTGTCCTTGCATTAATAATATTTTTTAAACATACTGTTTTAAATGTACTTTTGTTTCATTGTTAAATATGTGCTATACTTTGTGTTATACTTTTGGGTTATTTTGAGCGATTTGTGAGTGATATTTTTTGTTGGTCTGCCCCTTAGGCCCCATTATTTATATTAAGCAATTTTTTATGAAGTGAGGTTTCCTGGAACGCACCTACAGCCAGTGCCCAGTAAATTCCTCCCATGCCACCCATTGCAGTCTGGGGATTTGTGTAGCTTTGTACACGCTAAAACATCTGTTATCTCCTCATTAATCTTAATGTGTTCTAGAACCTCACTGCACCAACTGAAATTTCCGATGACAATGTCTTTTTCATTGTGAGTACAGTTGAAAGATATTCATTTAAGACTTCCTCTAGCTACACATGCAGACTGCCTCTTTTGGCTCAAATGGGCTCCACTCTTTCTGTATTAATCCTCTACTCTTAACATATTTTAAAAAATGCTTTGGGGTTTTTCTTAATCCTATCTGTCAAAGATATTGTGACCCCTCTTTGCCCTCCTAATTTATTTTTTTTAATCACCCCAGTATAATCTATGCTTTTGAAGGGCCACCCCTGTACCTAGCATATCCTTAATTTTTTATCTCTTGATAACCCTTGACATTTTGGGTTCTCTGGACTTGCTGCCCTTGCCCTTCATTCTTAGATGAATGCATTGGCCCTGAATTCTCACTATCCTACTTTTAACAACTCCCACTTTCCAAATATGGACTCAGCTTCAAATAGCTGTTCCTAGTCTATGTTTGATGTGGAGGAGCCGGAGTTGGACAGGGGTGGACAAACTTAAAAATCACACAACATCAGGCTATAATTCAACAGATTTATTTGAAAGCACTAGCTTTCAGGGCAATGCTCCTTCATCAGGTAATTGTGGAGTAGGATCATAAATAAAGAATTTATAACAAAAGAATACAGTATTGTGCAAATGAAATGATATATTGAACAAACCTAGATTGTTGTTAAGTCTTTCATCTTTGAGAATGGGTTGCAGTTTTCACTTCATTAATATGTAAATTCCAAAACTTCCTTCAAGTCACATTTTTAGATTAGATTAGATTCCCTACAGTGTGGAAACAGGCCATTTAACACAAGTCCACACTGATTCTCTGAAGAGTAACCCACCCAGACCCATTCCCCTGACTAATGCATCTAACATTATGGGCAATTTAGCATGGCCAATTCATCCGACCTGCACATCTTTGGACTGTGGGAGGAAACCGGAGCACCCAGAAGAAACCCATTGAGAGATGTGCAAACTCCACATAGACAGTCACCCGAGGCAGGAATTGAACCTGGGTCTCTGGTGCTGTAAGGTAGCAGTGCTAACCACTGAACCACTAATCATCCAAAACTGCACATTCTCAAGATAACTTAAGGTTTTCTAAAAAAAAAAGTTGACGTCTCAGCTCAGACAATGCATTAAAGGTGTGAGGTTAGAGTCTGTCTGTATCCTAATCTTGAGTCAGACTGGTTCTATTTCCAAAGTAGGAATTTACAAAATGTTATATGGATTGACTGCCTGCATTGACTGCTAATGGATTATGCATTTTAATGAGCAAAATTGAATGTATCTGCACATATAATTCTGCAAATACAAATTGACCCCATAGACTTGTATGTGTGTGTGCATGAGAGAGAGTGTGTGTGTACATGTGAGTGTGAATGCACATGAGAGAGTATGTGTTTGCATGTGTGTGTGTGAGTGTGGTGCCTGTGAGAGGGTGTGAATGTGGGGGTGTTTATGAGAGAGAGAGTGTGTGTGTGTATGTATGTAGTGGGGTCACCTGTCGTGTGACATGAACCCAAGGTCCTGGTTGAGGTTATCCTTGTGGTTCCGAACTTGGTTATCAGCCTCTCCTCAGCCACTTTGCGTCGTTGCCTATCTGAAGTTCGCCAGGCAGCATCCAAGGAACAGGAGAGTTGACAATTTGAGAATAAGCCCTTCCTGAGGAATGTGGAGGGGGGCAGGAGATCCAAATCTCCAAATCTTCCTTCCCACCTATCTGCTCCACCCTCCCCGCCAACCTATTACAATTACCCCCCAACTGCATCCACCTATCACCTTCCCAGCTACCTTCTCCTCAAGCTCCAACCCTACCCCCCCCTATTTATCTCTCAGTTCCATCTCCTCCCCCCCCACACATTCCTGATGAAGGGCTTATGAAATGTCGACTCTCCTGCTCCTCAGATGCTGCCTGACCTTTTCCAGAGCCACACTTTTCATCTCTGAATCTCCAGCATCTGCAGTCCTCATTCTCTCCTATGTTTGCTAGATCCTGTCTAATGATATTGAAATTGGCCTTCCCCCAATTTAGACACTTAATTTCTGCTCCATCCTTATCCTTTTCCATACTAACTTTGAAATGTAGAGTTATGGTCACTATCCTTGAAATACACACCCATTGAAACCTCAACAACTTGACCAGCTTCATTACCTAGATTACCAAAGATCCTCAGACACCCCTTCCAAACACATGACCACTTCCATCTAGAAGTAAAAGGGCAGCAGATACATGGGAACACCAACTCCTGCAAGTTCCCCTCTCAGCCACTTACTATCCTGACTTAAAAATGTATCGCTGTTCCTTCACTTATGCTGGGTCAAAATCCTGGAATTCCCTCCCAAATGGCACTGAGAGTCAATTTACAGGAGGTGGACTTCAGTAAGTCATGAAGGCAACTCACCACCTCCTTCTCATGGGCAACTGGGGATTAGCAATAAATGCTGGCTAGCCAGCAATGCTCACATCTCAAATGAATAAAAGGAAAGGTCAAGCACTGCTGTATCTCTGGTACTCATACAAAAAGCTCTCCTGGTTGTATTTTAAAATTTCCACCCCTTCATATCCTTTCACACTTAGGTGATCCAGTTAATGTTGGCAAAGTTGTAATTCCCTGTAACTATAACCCTGTTTCTCTCACACCTTACTGTGATTTATCTACATATCTGCTCTTCTATCTTTCTCGCATTGTTAGGAGGCTCGTTGTACAAACCCAGCAAAGTAATCACTTTATTTATGTCTAAGTTCTACTATGATGCCTCATTTAAAGAGCCTTTTAGGTCACCTTCCCTCATTATTGCAGTAATGTTTTCTTTTAATAATGCAATGCATCCACCTCCCATACATTTCCCCTCATAGAAGCCTGAAACTTCTATGCACTAAAATGTTGAGCTGCTAACACAAGACTGTTTTTTGCAAAGTAGAGTGAACTGGATTTGCCTGAACTGATCAGATCAGAATAATGGCCAGATATATGGTCCCAAAAATTCCATTAGGTGCAAGTAATGATCTATGTGCCCAAAGATGCAGGCCCTAGAATGTTTGAAAATTGTCTACCTCCTTATCTACATCTTCAAAGACAGTTGCAAACTGTCATAAGCATCTCCATAAGTGGCTCATCCTATCAAAGAATTCTAGTTTGGATTGCCAGGTTTTTCAACAGTAATCCTCAGAAATGTCAAACCTGTGAGCAAGGTTGGTAGTGTTGTATGGTGGAGTGGAGTGGGATAATTGTGGATTGTAGTGGCTGTCAGGAGTACAATGGAAATTGACTGCATCTAGGTCTATGCTAACCATCTAAAAAAAATTGCCTTTGCATTTCAAGCTACTTTCTGGGCCATGTTTATAGAAAGAAAACAAAATCTGACTCTCAGGGAAGCCCAATTTGACCTATTTTTCTAATCAACCTGTTCAGAAATGTTATTACACACCTCTTGACTAGGTGGGACTTGAATTTGGGTTTCTCGGTTCAGGGTAAAGCCCAAACTGACGCTGGGGTTCTTTCACAGACATTAAGCCCCTAATGAAAGCAGATGGAAGCAGTCTAATACTTATTTTCAATGGCATCTGGACCTCCTAATGACATAAATGACCCCACTATTCACTTTGATTGACAAAGGGAGCTAATATCAACGAGGTAAAAACAATGACTGCAGATGCTGGAAACCAGATTCTGGATTAGTGGTGCTGGAAGAGCACAGCAATTCAGGCAGCATCCAAGGACAGGCAAAATCGACGTTTTGGGCAAAAGGGCTTTTGCCCGAAACGTCGATTTTGCCTGTCCTCGGATGCTGCCTGAATTGCTGTGCTCTTCCAGCACCACTAATCCAGAAAGGGAGCTAATAGCCAACCTCCATGACTAATAAAACAGCTAACATAACGAGAAACTTATCAACAAGGACATACTCAAACTACTAGACCTGTGCTTGACGATACACTTCACATTCAACAACCAAATATGGGAACAGATCAATGAAACATCTATGGGGTCACCAATCTCAGGGCTCATTGCAGAAGCAATGATGCAAAGACTGAACAACAGCCCTCTCACTAATCCAACCCAAACTCTGAATCAGATATGTGGACGCACTTTTGTAATTATTAAAAGAACAGAAATCGAGATCACACACCAGATTATCAACACCATGCTCACATGGATCAAATTTACAAGAGAGGAGGAAACCAACAATCAACTCCCATTCCTGGATGTGATGGTAGAAAGAACACAGAACAGTGAATGTACCACAAAAATGTACAGAAAAGCACACATGGACCAGATCCTGAACTACAACAGCAACCACCTGAACATACACAAGAGAATTTGGACTGAGACCCTGTTCAAAAGGACTACAACACACTGTAGCACTCCCGACCTGAGAAGAGAAGAAGAACACCTCTACAGAGTCTTCATCAAGAACGGATATCCCTGCAACTTCATCCACAGATGCCTAGCAGACAAACAACGTGATGAGGACATGTCATGAGCCAACACACTAGCCACACTACCTTATGTGAAAGACATCTCGAAACTAACAGCCAAACTTCTCCAACAACTTGGATTCATGACAGCCCATAAACTGACAGCCACGCTCAGACAACAACTCACCAGAACAAAAGACCCAGTACTCTTCATGCGCAAGACTAATGTAATTTACAGGATTCCACGCAAAGACTGCATGAAACACTATATAGGACAAACAGGTAGACAATTAGCAATCTGCATCCATGAACACCAATTGGCCACTAGACGCAATGGCCAGCTGTCCCTAGTAGCCATACACACAAAAGACAAGGACCATAACTTCAACTGGGACACCACAATGATCATAGGGCAAGCTAAATAGAGGACAGCCAAAGAATTTCTAGAAGCATGGCACTCATCCATGGACTCCATCAACATGCACATAGAACTAAACCCAATATACCAGCCACTACAACGAGCAACCAGAACCGGCAAGTGGAAGCAGCAGGAATAGAACCAAATAAATTCTATAAGACACAGTGCAGCAGTGCTTTACAGAAGGGTCCAAAGCATGGAAGATGTCACCTAGACAGGGGACGAAATGTCTGCAAATCAACTTCCCAGCTCGGTGAATATATCCATAACCATGGCAACCGGCACCTGAGCTACAAATCTTTACACAAACCTTGAATAAATGACCTCAAAAACTTGTCCAAATGCTTATTGGATACATGCCATCTTACTGCTAAATTAGTCATCCTTCCATCTATTTTACACTAATGTAATGTGCACAAATTTAAAAAAAACATAAACAATAGGAGCTGGAGTAGGCCATTCAACCCCTGCAGCTTGTTCCACCATTCATTATGGTCATAGCTGATTGTTGAGTTCAATACCCTAAACCTCACCTTCTGCCTATGTACGATCTTCTATTCTATTAAAGAGATCCAAGTACTTGATTGTTTTTTATGTATCTTCATGCATACTTTTTCTCCCTTTGGGGAATAGCAATGAAGTAATTAAGAGATTAACATGCTGATTATCGACCTTTTAAACATCATCATGAATATAATTTCCACGGGCAACAAGCCCCAATGTGGACAAGACTGAATTTCTGGCTCAATGGCAGAAATGCTATCTACTAAGCCACAAAAGATCACCTGGTGCTCAATAAAAGGCAAAGATAATAACTTCACACATGCTAAAAATTATTATTGTCTTCTTGAATTATAAAGGAGATTTTCTATATTCCCTTCCTCAGTAATGGCCTTTTTCTTCCCAAAATAGAGCTCCAAATGTAAGTCCAGCAAGAACTTCAGTTTATATTGCCTCTTTTACATTATGATGTCTCACAGCCAACAAAGTACTTTTAAAGTGAAGTCACCACAGGAAATACAAAAGCCCAAATCCAAGTTTTGCACAACAAACTCCCTCAAATAGCCAATGTGACAATAAAATAATCTGTTCAGGTAATAATGATGGAAAGATAAATATTGAACGCCATGTCTGCGATAATTCATATTTGTAAACAAAGAGAGTACCATGAAATCTTTTATGTTCTGAGGGAGCAGATAGGCATTATTTTAATGTTTCATCCAAAGGACGACTTCTCTAACATTCAAATCTCAGCTTAGAGTTTTATACTCAAGTTTCTCAAGTGGGACTTGAACTACAACCTTCTGAGGTGCAAGTGCTATTCGCTAAGCTGCAGCTAACTGTACATGCATTCTGACTTACCTTGCCATGAGTAATGTCATTGATCCATTTTCATAATTTGCTACACAGCAGTAGAAACATCTAACATACTGTCTGAGAAAATGGAGATGGAAATCAATAGAGGTTTTATCTTTCCTTGTTCTTGTCCATTTTATACTTGGTATTTTCAAATTATTGGATTTGGACAGGGGTCTGGAAATTGCCCACTTAAATGATTTGCGAATGGTGAATGTTGCAAGAATTTGAGAGAGGACTAAAATACTTTGACATTATTCATCAATGGTTATACTGACCATACATCATCAATGCATGTGTTAAAGAATTTAGACCATTTTTAATATTGAATTCACTGTTGTATAAATATCAAAGCAAAAGAGAACATACAATTTTTGTTTGATTTAGAATCATAGAATCCTCACAGTGTAGAAGTAGGCCATTTGACACATTGAGTCCACACTGACACACTGAAGAGCATCCCTTCCAGACCCACCCTATCACCCAGCAATTTCCATGGCTAATCTACCTAGCATGCATACCCCTGGACACAATGGGCCATTTAGAATGGCCAAACCTCCTAACCTTCCCATCTTTGGACTGTGAATGGAAACCAGAGCACCCAGAGGAAGTTCACACAAACATGGGGAGAATGTGCAAACTCCACACAGTCAGTCACCAAGGCTGGAATTGAACCCAGGTGACATTTTGAGCGACATTTAATTTATTTTTCAATTTTGATTGCTTTTACAAGTTTAAAAACAATGTAACAGATGGAGGACTTGGAATTAAATCTGATTTTTTAAAAAATTAAGTGATATTCAACAGGTCCAGAGACAAAGTATGGAATAAAGATTCTATTGTAATCTTTTTTTTGAGCTCTGCAGCTTTTCACATCTGTTGGAAAATGATTTAGTGGTGATCTTGGATTAACTTGGCCTATGGGAATGTATTGTTATTTAGTAACAGCTTATTTGCACTGATTCACATGGGTGTGTTTCAAAATTTGACAGGAATGCAATTTTAACAATGTCCTGGTGTCCAGCATAGAATTGATCAGCCAGACAAAATAGCACTGAAATCTTTTGGCACAAGTAAAGTGTGGAAATATATTTTAGATTTGACTTGTGGGTGAGAAGCCCAGATGTTTGTCCACTGCAATGTTCCAGAACTTATGGTTGTAAAGATGATGAGATTGTTAGTATTCGCCGTCAACTTTTGGACAAACTGACAGGACCCTCTACTATTTACACATGCACTATTAAACATGGAAGTCTAGACATTGATGCCAGTGATATCTTCTTCTTCAACTTGGGTAAATTTTTATAGTTTTTTGTGGCTGCAGTCAATACAGAATTTGTGTGAGTTTCAAATTTTTGCACAGTACTCTTAGATTAAAAGCTGTTTCAAAAATTAAGCCTTGGATGTTGTATAACTGAGTTTTAATTATGTTCTATTTCTAACTGTTTTAGAACAACCCCTGAAAACTATTTTGAGAAATCGATAGTCTCATTCCCTCCATTTCATGATCATAGAATCATCATGGTTTCCCTATAGCGTGGCCCAACAAATTCCACACCGACCCTCCGAAGAGTATCCCACTCAGATCCATTCCCCTGTTAACCTGGTGCAATTAGGGAGCCTTGGCTGACAGATATAAACAGGAGTTTTCAAGGTTCAGTTCACTGAGACTTGGCTTTGAGGAAGCCAGATCAGTGCCAAGTACTATGCATGTGTAAATATAGGATAATTTGGTGACTGAATATTAGCATCTGTGGAATTATTTCAGTGGTGATGAGAGAAAAAAAATGCTCCGGAAGAAATTTGTTCACATTATTTGTGTTTCAGTTGGGCATTTCTGGCATTATGCCCTTATTTGGGAAGCTTGACTTGTTTGATCCTGCAGTTGAAGACTGGGTCCAGTATGTGGAAAGAATGCAAGGAATATTAAGACCCCAAGATGCCTCTAATTCTTGGGGAATTTCTTGGCAGTTTGAGAAGCAGGGAATCCATTTCGGAATTTTTGACGACGTTAAGATGACTTGCAGAGGCATGTGACTTAATGAGATGCTGAACGACCATTTGGTATATGGGATTAATGATATAACCATGCAAAAGCACCTACTAGCTGAATCCCAACTGGACTTCAAACAGGCATTATAGCTGGCTTTGTCATCAGAAAATGCAGCAACGTCCAAATCAGAACCAATCAAAATCAACGCCTGGTTAAATGGTCATCAGTTCTAATGGAGTTTGGTATTGACGCAGCTGTACCAGTAATTGCAGAACCAGTCTTGAACAAAATTCACTCTGGACTCCAAGCCTTCAGTTTGCATAAGACCTTAGCTAGAGAGCAAACCTATACCAAGGAACCTTTACAGATTAAGGGTAGAACATCCATTCCAGTCTCCTATGAGAAGCAATTGCTGCAGTTAGCACTGATTGTAGTAAAAGGCTCAAGCCTAAGTTTGATGTAACTGAATTGGTTGAGCAAGATTTACTTTGATTGCCTCAACATGTTTTGATTTAAAAATGGCTGCCAGAGTGAAGTTCTACTTAAATACCTGGAAGCTTTTCAGGAGCATCTAGAGATTATCAAAGGAACCATGGCCACTTTGCATGTTGACCAGGAAGCAATGCCATGATTCTGCAAGGCCTGCACGTGCCATTTGCCTTGTGTACAAAAATAGAGGCAGAAGTCAGAAGGCTGGAAAGTGAAGGAATCATCAGTTTATGGACTGGGCAGCACTAGTTATACCAATTGTGAAGCTGACAGGTCAGTTTGCCTGTCTGGAGATTTTAAACAAATAGTAAACTACTTCTCGTAGCTGGATAAATTCCAAATCTCTTGCATTGAGGACTTATATGGAAAGTTATGGGAGGACCAGGGGGTGGGAGGGTGGGGTGGGGGCTGTCTTTCATGAAGCTGGATATGAGCCATGCATACTGGCAATTGAATTAGGATGAGATTTCCCAGAAGTATGCAGTAATTAATAACAGTTTGCACCAATGTACAAGACTACCACGTGGGGTAACATCAGCCTGTGCCATTTTTCAGAGACGATGGAGAACATTTTACAAGTTCTACTCCAGGTCACCATTTATCTGGATGAGGTATTAATAACAGGGAAGACTGCTAAAGAGCACATGGAGAACCTGGACAAAGACATTTCTCCAAGGTGGGCATATGCCATAGAAAGGAAAATATGCGTGTTCCAGGCACTTCCAAGTGACTCTGGGCTCCAGAGTCGACAAATTCATAAGATATAGGTGCAGAATTATGCCAGTCAAGCCATCGAGTCTGCACTGTCATTCGATCATGGCTGATATGCTCCACACCCCCATTTTCCTGCCTTCTCCCCCTGACCTTTCAACCCGTTACCAATTAAACATCTATCTAACCGCTCCTTAACTTTATTCACTGTCCCAGCAAACAACTTTAGGGTAGCATATTCCACAGCTTAACAACCCTTTGGGAGAAGTAGTTTCTCCTCAACTCTATTTTAAATGTGCTACCCCTTATTCTAAGACTGTCCTCTCATCCTAGAATGCCCCATAAGAGGAGGCATCCACTCCATGTCTATTTTATCCATACCTTCTATCATCTTGAATACCTCAATTTGATCTCCCCTCATTCTTCTAAATTCCAGAAAAGACTGGGTCACAACCGTTGAAAGATAAAGTGAGAGTGATCAAAGGTGCCCCATCTTCCATGTCTGTACTGGAGCTTAAGTCTTTCCTTGGATTGGTGAATTATTACAGAAAGTTCATTCATAACCTGGCCTCCATCTTGGCACTCTTACACCTACTAATGAAAAAGGATCAGCCTTGGAAATAGTCATCAAGGAGGTCCAAAATGAAGATTTTGACATCTGATAGACAGGATTGGATGCAGACATAGCCACATTGGTGGGCCAGTGCCCAGAGTGCCAACAAGGATAACAATTACCCCCAGGAGCTCACATCTTTCCATGAACGTGGGAAGGTAAACCTCGGACTTGGTTACACATTTACTATGCTGGCCCTTTTATGGACTGAATAATCTTAATCATTGTGGACTGTAGGATTGAGCAAAAATCCCTATTGTTGATTTATCAAGAACATAGAAAAAGCAGCTGAGCTATGCTCTGGGAAAAATACACCGACACAGAGATAGCTGCCTGGAGCCGTTGTTCAGCCCAAAAATCCAATTCACAGCTTGACTCTAAAAGAATAATCAACTAGACCTAACATTCTGGACTGAGTTAAAAATCACACAACACCAGGTTATAGTCCAGCAGGTTTATTTGGAAGCACTAGTTTTCAGAGCATTGCTCCTTCATCAGGTGACAATCGCCTGATGAAGGTGTGGCGCTCCGAAAGCTAGTGATTCCAAATAAACTTGTTGGACTATAACCTGGTGTTGTGTGATTTTTAACTTTGTCCACCCCATTCTAGACTGAAACTAACCTTAATCCTCAGGCTATACCAAGCCAGACATTATGGGGTCTATACAGATACCAAGACATTCAACTTCAATCAATATTTATTCAGAGAGATATTGGGCATTCACCCTCAAAGTACATTCACACATACTGTCAGGAAGCCAATTTACCTCAAAGGGAACACCAATAACACAATAGCAAGTGCAGATTTGGCATGAAGAGGCCCTCAATTAATATAATTGCAGGCCCTGATCTCACCTGAAAGAGCTATCCCCACAGCTACCACCACAAGAAGGATCCCAAAGAAATATTTCTGCGAGAGCTATCCCTCTAACTACCATCAGGAGAGGGATCCCAAAGACTGCCATCTCCAGAAGAAGGATTCCGACGGCAATCCCAAAACCTACTGACCGGTGGAAGCAACGATGACCGCCCATGACCAGCATAACTGAGAACTGACAATCTCCAATAACTACTAACCTGACCAATACCACAAGGCCTCAGATACATCCTGAGGTGAAAATGCCTTGCGAGAAACATCAGAAAGTAAGGAAACCAAGTACTCACCTGATAAATTCATGACACATTCTACTACATCAGTGGACTCAACCCAGACTAAAGGCCTATACTATTCAATGTCTTCATCAAGGCACCAGGTATGGCAAGGCGGAACAGTCAGCTGTATTTCAAAATTGTGTTTTTCCCCCAGTAGTGAGCTAAAATTCCTGAGACCTCAAAGCAGCCAACCTAGCTAGTGGGGGGGGGGGGGGGGGAGAAGGTGGACGGTGACGGTGCAAGGAACCCCAAGGGTAGGAAACCTGATGAAAGTGTCTGTGATTAAAACTGTTGTTTAGCTTCTAGTAGTGTTTTAACCTCTGTTTAATTTGATAGTGTATTTAATTACTGTCCTCTGTGTATTTGTGTTAATTTCATTGTTTTTGATGTATTTGCATTTTGCTTCTTGTATTGTGCTTACCTTTTATTTGTATTTAAATAAACACAGGGATTCTTTTGCCCTGAAGCGTCTGTCCACTGCCTTCTTCATTTCACATTCCTAAAGTAAGTCCAGTGTCAGAACAAGGGATCTGGGGGTGATTCGAACCACCTAAAAATCAGCAAGTTATTGTTCACAAACCAGAAACCCTCCAGGATGCCCACTCAAAGTGGTTGGACGTGCATTGGGTTTATTCATCTATCATGGCAACAACCATAGAAAATCTGCGAGAATCTTTTGAAATACACAGAATCTTGGAAGTATTGGTCACAGACAAAGGGCCATCATTTACCATCAGGATTTGTATATTTTTCCTAAAGTTGAATGGCATTCAGCAGTAAAGGCAGCTCCATACCATCCATTGTCCAATGGCCTGGCAGAAAGAGCAGTCTAAACAATGAAAGCAGGCTTAAAGAAAAGGCCTACAGCTTCATTCAATAGTAAATTTCTCTGGTTCCAATTTGATTAACAGGCCACACCTGGTGCAACTACAGGATAGCCCCAACAGAGTTGCTAACAGGGTCAAGACTCTGAACCAAGTTAGATTTGATCTTTCCAGACCTGGGAGGGAGGGTGAAATGGCATCAGGAATGCCAATGCCAGACATAAGACTCCCCTACGCGAGAGAGGCAGTTTATTTCAGGGGACAAAGTTTGGTGCTGAAACCACAGAAATGGCCCTGCATGGTAAGAGACATGGCCGACGCGATGTCGGGCCCTGTGACGTACAAAGTTTGGGTAGTCGAGGCAGCCCTGAACAAACATGTTGCCCACATAAAAGCTGCAAACTTGCAAATGGGATAGGAACAATAGCCAGCCCCTCGGAATAGCCGGAAAGGCTGTTGAAACCCAAAAGTGTTCTCCCTCTGTATCTAGTGCTGAAGAATCCTCAGAATTTGAAATGGACATGGGTGATGCCTTGACCACCTAAAGAAGAGGATGAATTTCTTCCGAGATATTTCAGATGCAATAGGCCAGCTACAAGCCCGTATACACTGCCCATATCCAAATCTGAGTCGGATGAATCTGATCTGAAGTGAAAATGTCCCACGTGAGGCTACAAGAAAAGAAATAGGCCTATTCCCCGGACAGTGGAGGGGTATAGTGATTGTGATGATTGTGATCCCTGATTGTACTAGTTCAACAGCCCCAATCAGGGAGCCCTGGCTGACAGATGTAAATAGGAGTGTCAGAGATTTGGTGCACTCTAGCAGCTGGCTCTGGGGAAGCCAGACCAATGTTAAGTCCTATACACTTGTGAATAAAGGGTGACCTGATGATGGAATACCAGTCTCTGTAAAGTTATTTCAGATTTAGTAATGAGTAATGAGCCAGATTTAATTCATAACCTAATTGTGCGTGAACATTATCATAGCAGGATCGAGTTCAATATTGTGTTAGAAAATGAAAAGCATGAATCAGCTACTAGAGTTTTAAAGTTTCTAAAGATAAAATGGATGGTCAGGAGCAATGTTGGCTCACTAAAGATTGAAAGTGGGGATATTGCCCATGACTGTGATGGAATGGCAGATGCATTATGTAATTACTTTACCTCAATATTTACAGTAGAACATGGAGGACAGCTTACCAGAAGTCAAGGAAATGAGTTGTGGATGGGGAACAGGGACTAAGTAAAATTAATGTAAGTAAAACATTGGTAATGGGGATATTAAATAATTAAAGAGTGATAAATCCCCAAGACGTGTCAGTTTCCATCTGAGGGTGGAAGTAGGAGAGTGCATCGCAGATGATCTAACAATAATCTTTCAGAGTTCCCTCAATACAGGAGTCATCCTTCTGGATTGGAAAATTATAATCTGCTTTTTCGGAAGGGCAAAAGAGGTAACCAAAGAATTACACACCAGTTAGCCTACTATCTGAGGCGGAGAAATTGTTAGAGTTGATATTCAAGGATGGAGTAACTGAACACCATGAACATTTTCAGAATAATCTGGAAGAGCCAGCATGGATTCATAACGACTAGCTCATGCCTGAAGAACCTCTTTGAATTTTTTTGAAAGGGTGACTAAGATAAGGCCAGTGGAATGTCTACAGATGTTGTTTATAAGGACTTCCATAAGGCAGTTGATGAAGTCCCACAAAATAGACTGCTAATAAAGATAGAAGCCCACAGAATTGACAGTAAATTATGTGTATCACCAAGGGATTGACTGAGTTGCAGGTCACAGAAAATAGGAGTAATGGATAGGCACGCAGATTGGCAGGGTATCAGCAGTGGTGTCTCACAAGGATCTGTGTTCGGGCCTCAATTTTTCATGTTATCTTTTAATTACTTGGATGAGTCATATATTCACATTTGATGATGACAGAAAGTTAGATGGCATTGTAGACTGTGTAGGTGATAACATAAAATTATAAAGAGATATTGCAAGGCTAAGTGAATGGACAAAACTGTGCGAGATGAAGAGGACTGGAGTGCAAGGATACAGAAGTTATGCTGCAGTCCTGGTTAGATCCCAAGGAGTTGGAGTACTGTAAGCAGATCTCGTTACCATGCCTCAGGAAGAATATGTTGGGCTCAGATGTAGTACAACATAGGTTTACAAGAATGATACCTGCACTTCAGGGGTTAAATCAGGATGAGAGATTCAATAAATTAGGCCTGTATTTTCCAGAATTTAAAACATTAAGGGGTGATATGATTGAAGTCTTCAACATATTAATGGGAAAAGACAAGGTAGTTAATTAAAGCTATTCTAAAACTAGGGAACACAGTGTAATAGTCAAAGGCGAGAACTGCAGATGCTGAAACCAGAGTTTAGATCAGAGTGGTGCTAGAAAAGCACAGCAGGTCAGACAGCATCTGAGAAGCAGGAAAATCGATGTTTTGGGCAAAAGCCCTTCATCAGGAATAGAGGCAGGAATCCTTCAGGGTGGAGAGATCCGCCCTGGAGGCTTCCTGCTTCTATTCCTGATGAAGGGCTTTTGCCCGAAACGTTGATTTTCCTGCTCCTTGGATGCTGCCTGACCTGCTGTGCTTTCCCAACACCACTCTAAGCATAGTATAATAATTAGGGCCAGGATGTTTAGAAGAAATGCCAAGAATCACTTCTAAACAGAAAGGAGGATAGATGTTTCACACTCACTTCCACAAATGGAGTGGATGCAGGATCAGCTGTTAATGTTAAATCTGAGATAGATACATTTTTGTTAAGCAAAAGTATTAAAGGATATAGGCCCAGTGCAGGTATATGGAGTTGGCACACATCAGCTGTGGTCTCATTGAATGGTGGAACAGGCTCGAGGGGTGGAAAGGCCTACTCTTGTTCCTATATTCATAAAGGAACCTGGTTGACTTGTTTTGAATACTGAACCCAAGATCTGTATAGTTGGCCATATGACCAACATGATTACATTTAAAATTTATTGTGAGCAACAGAGGAGAAGGACAAGAAAAGGAAATAGTGTACCGCTCCAATCTCAGTCATAAGACTACCTTCTTTTAAAGCAAGCCTTCAAGATTCATCATCATCATTAGTTCACACTTGTCCTCTGACAAATGGAATTCTTTTTTAAGTGTGTTAGTTTCTTTTGTTGCATTCTTTTATCCAATAAGACTGATTTTGTACAATTCTTATGCTATGTATTCGTGGCAGTTGTTAAATTTTGAGACAGAATAATATAGTATCTTGCTGAAATTAGTTCAGTGCATATGCTACATAAACAACTGAGACATCAGAGTAAACAACACATATTGGAAATGCAAACATTTATAAAAGGTTGTTTATTTACAAATGTGACCAAATTATTTTGTGCAGGAATTGCAACTACATACTATATTTTAAATTATAAATTGGACAATCTAAAATAGAATGTTGGGCATTCACCAAATTGCATTCACAATGCCCAACTGAAAATTTATATCCATTTTTATCCAAGGAAACAAAATGATTCTGGACTCTAAAGGATTTCACGAGAGTCTGACTGACCAGTGTGCAAGAACTAAACAGGGGAAATAACAATACCAATGAAAATAAATTTCTGCTGCTGACCGAATTTGTCCATCATTAGTGATGTTATAAATTATGAAACAAATTCTGGGACTTATCTGAAGTCCTCTTAAATCTATTTGGTCTAAGAATAAATATTTTAAACTACAAATCAATTGGTTAGGTGGAGTAAATATACCATGGCAGAAAGGAAAGGAAGCTAGATTGTGTTACATTGGGAACACCTGTGGCTTATCTCCTTGTGTTTATCACATATCAAGAAGGACAATTGCAATTTTTCATTTGGAACTTCTTTTTCTTAAGTTTTATTAATTTCCATTGAAGTTTGTTCTACCAGGTGAAAAATATAAAGGTACATTTCCTATTAACCCAAGCTGTCACACCTTTTACTATTTACATATGCCAGTGCACATTTAATTAATTTCTGTGCTGAGAATACATGAATATAATAGAATGTGGAATCTTAGCAACCTGGCACAGTGGAATGTTGGTGATTCATCAGGATAATTGCAACAGGAGTAAAGAGATTATGCACAGTCTTATTTAAGTTTTTTAAGTATACAGTGCAATAGTAGTTACTGTGATTTTCAGATAGTAGTCTCAACTCTGACAGCAGATTTAGAAAGTGCCTTTAAATATCCAAGTTCAGTTTGAGTTGCCATTTCTTAACTAAAATAAACAGTATTGTATCTTCTTTTTAATACTTCATCGTGCTGATTGTAATGTTGATTCTTAGTTGGGTCAGATACTTAGATGTAATATCTTTACTTTCAAATATGCAAAACTCATGTTACAGTAAATACTAGAAAATAATTAGAATTCAGTTTACTTAATCTGTGCTCGTATGTGGGAAGTAATTTGAGAATTCCTCCACAAATTAATTGGTAATCCATATGTAAGAGTTGTAATTTTACCAATATATGTAGGAATTCTGAAGATTCATTCACAGAAACAAAAAGCGGTGATTTAATTCTGTGGTTGCAAGAATGCAATTTGATGCTTCCGAAAATGTAACATGTTTAAATGCCAAATTTCTTTTCTGCCTCAATTTCCTTGTGTTAATCTAAAGTTTTCTCAGTGTTTCTACAATGCTGATCTTCTGGTAATTCTTTAAATTAGAACTGAGATATGGACTGAAATTTGCAATTTGCTTATGGCAAAGAAGCAAGAAAACTGGACAAGTCAATCAGTCTGTATTTCTTTTTGTACGATGGAAAATCTGACACTACTGTAACCATTGATTTTTCACTTCACTCACATTCTTTTATTGTATATCTTACCGAATGAAAATAGTGAGCAAATGACAACGCTTGCTCCATATTTCTAATTATCGTAATTCTTCCAGCTTGTGATTTAACCTTGTGAAGTAACCAGTGAAATAGATAGTTCGGCTCAAGTTTCACTTGTTTTTTGTGCACAGCAAGGTTTGCAATTGAAGCATAAAGTAAATACTTGTGTAGCAAGTCGATGTTGCTCTGACACATGAATTTTACAAAATTATGCATTGACGGGTTAGAATTCATGTCCTGGCTGAGACTTAATGTCATCCTAATTTTAAAATTAATTTTCAAGATATAATGGCAGAAAATCAATTTAAAGAGACCTATTCTTTTGAGGAATAAAAAACTTAACAGAAAAGTGCGACAAGCATGATTTAAATAATAATATTAAACAATATAATATTGCCCAAAAGAGCAGTAAGTAGCAACTTGGGCTGGTGGGGGGGGGGGGGGGGGGGGGCTTGGGGGATGGGGAGTGTTGGTTTTGTGGAATTTAGAAAAATGTGGGCAAGGAATTGATTTTTAAATTAGACAATTAAATGAAAGTAACACCACAAATCATGTTTGGGAAATCTAAGTTTTGAAATTATATTCATGGTGCATACGGACTTAGTGCATTTGGCTTGTTAAGAAAATAATCTAAGAGTGTGCACACAAAAGATTTTGACAAAGAATTTGGCCTTGTGAGGTTAGGGGTAGTACATTAGGATGGATTGAGAACTGGTCAATTGACACAAAGCATAAAGATACGATGATCAACTTTGGGTTGGTGAGTTGGAATAGCTTTAATGGTGCATTTGATGAGGCTTGACACCATTCTGTCACTGGAAACCTCCCCACCGCAACCGCCCCCCCCCTCCCCACATCCCCAGCCAACATTACTTCCTCAAAAACAATGTCTTTGCTGAGAGTTCAATTTTCCTTGAAAAGATGAAATGAAAAAAAATGCAATAACAGGAATTCAGCTTAGCCTCAATCCAGTGATCCAAAATAAGATCAATTCCCTTTCGTTATCATCTGATGCTGCTTTACTTGTTTTTTTTTCTGGATTTTATTTCTATTGAAGGTGAAGAGTATTTTGGCTGAAATAGAGACTTGGAAAACATATCAAACAATGGTCCAAACCGCAGATGCAAAATCCAGAAATACATAACATGCAGAATGGGCTCAGCCCTTATTTGCGATACTGTCCGTGTATTTTGTTTAAGTTAGAGTCATAGATAGGTGAAGATGCACCTTTCTAATTTTACCAGTAGGACCTGTCAAGCCAGATAACAGCTGTTTTAAATGACATGTTAATGCTGACATGGAATATAACATTGCATTTACTTTACCTGCATAGTAGAAAGCTGTAACTTTTTCAGACCTATTTATGGAATCACTGCTATGATGAAAACTGTTGGGTTTGCTTCCAGCATGTTTATCTAAGATGAGCTTTTCAAAATAGCTAATAAAGCATGAAGGACAAAGATGTACAAAGATTTAAAATGAAAGCCTTTTAACCATTGTATTACTATAATTGAACACCTGGGAGACAGCAGCCCTACCACTGGCTAACTGGTGTTGTATTCTGTTGTGTTGTCTCATGGTCAGAAAGTCAGTGTACTTTTAAGAAACACAATATATTACCATGCCTTTAAGAGACATGGTCATGGCATCATCACTATATCATAGCATGTGATTTAATAGTATAAAGAGCACATCTTCTACCTCAGTTCAGAAAACCTAAAGTATTAAGCACACCTAAGAATGCTTTTCTGTTGCAATCCAATAGTTTAATGCTAGCCCAGTCCCAGATGTACGTATGTATGTAATATTTGCACAGAATAGCTAGTTGTAATCAATGGCTGTTAGATACTTCAATTCTCCAATATCATTTTATGTTATGGCAGAGAACATTAGCATTGCCACATCAGATTAAATACCCTTCTAAAGGCAAAAAGATCACAGCATGGTTAGCGAAATCCATTACAAAGAGCAAATGACATTGACTTAAATTACTGTGAGATTATTCAGAATTCAAGTAAAAGTAGAGCAGTTGGGATAATAAGCATGGGCTTCTGCGAAATATTTATTTTTACTTTTGGCATAATGTTTTCCATAGCATGGGACAAAAACCTTGATAACTTTAATAACTGGTTCATATGCTGTGGTAGAAATGCTAATGACTTTGTGGAAATTAAATATCATGTCAACAATTAAGATTCTTTACATCAGTATTTATTACTCTTCATGCTCAATACCCACTAATGAACCTGTATTAAAATAGTCTGGCAATCTCAATCTATTTTTTAGTAAGCTTAGATACACAATGTGAAATTATTCCATTGTTAGCATCAAATTTGGCCACAATATTTGAAAAGATAGTTGATGTCTGATTTGATAATTAGTACATTGCTTCAATAATGTGATTATTCTGAGTTAGCGACTGGTTTAAATTGGCTTAGTGTACCTTTTCTCTCTAATACTGACACAAATAGCATTGAAACAATGTTTTCAATTATCTAGTATTGCTATCCTTCACTTTGATATATAAAAAATAATATTTCATGTATTGAACTGATTTTTCTATTAGCCAAGTTATGCACAACTGATTTTTTAAAAAGTTTATTTTTATTGAAAAATTGATTTTTTGATATTACAACAAATGCAAAACAATACAATTAAAAACAGCACAAAGAAAAAACAAAAAAAACCAAACCGCACCCATGTACAAATGTATAAAAAGTTTTAAAATATTAAAAAAAACTAACTACTTAACTAAATAAATAACAACTAACACCAAACTAATAAGTAATAATAATATGGCTCAGCAAAACAAAACTGGCCCATGAAAATCGAGAGCATTATTTTTCACATATTCATATACTTGCAGTTCCCCCTCTCTAGATATTAGACTCAGAAACACAATTGTTACAGTTATATAAAAGCCCTTATTAGTGTGGCAGACAAAGCTGTGTCCACGAAGTCCAAAAGGAGTTGCCATGTCTTATAAAAATTCTCAGTCTTTTGGTGGACCATAATTGTAAGAAAGTCCAAGGGGATATGCTCCATAACAATCTTACACTGACCCGTAAAACCCGGAGGATTTTCAGACACCCAACCTAACAAAATATTCTTTTTTGTGCAGAAACTGAGAATTTTGAAAAGTTTTTTCTTATGCGCATCTGCCGGGAATACACTGGGAATGCCAAGAAGAAGAGAAATTGGGTCCCTCTCCACCCTTGTCCCCAAAATCCTCTCTATTGCACCTGCCACAGTCCTCCAGTATGCTTGGAACCTGCCACAGGACCAGAGGCAATGAGTAAGAGTACCCATACTCACTTTACATTTGGGACATGTTGAAGATACTCCTGGTTTAAATTTTGATAAACGATCTGAAGCCAAGTGGACCCTGTGGAGAATCTTCAACTGTAAAGCATGGGTCCTATTGCAAATCGAGATCTTTCTCGCGTTTTCCCAAATATCTTCCCATGTCTTTGAGGAGATTTCAATGTCCAACTCTCCCAAATCCTGCAACGCCATTCGAACTTGTCTGAGGGACTGCTCCCCCAGCAAAAATTGCTGACAGAAAGTGTGTTCTTAGCGCTGAGCACTCTCTTCTCTATGTCAGATTTGTAGGAATCAGTCAAAAGTATAGTCTTTTTTTTTAATAGAACCCCACATTTGAAAAAAACGAAAAAGGTCCCTGCTAGATAGCTTGTATTTCCGAGTTAACTGTTCCAAAGATATAATTGTGTCTCCATCAAACAAATAAACCTCCATCCCCCATCACGAAGGACAGTCCCTGTACACCTCCATTCCCCCATCACGAAGGACTCAAAGCCCTCCGCTTCTTTCTTTCCCGCCGTACCGACCAGTACCCTTCCACTGACACCCTCCTTCGACTGACTGAACTGGTCCTCACCCTGAACAACTTCTCTTTCCAATCCTCCCACTTCCTCCAAACGAAAGGAGTAGCCATGGGCACCCGCATGGGCCCCAGCTATGCCTGCCTCTTCGTAGGATATGTGGAACAATCCATCTTCCGCAACTATACTGGCCCCACCCCCCACCTTTTCCTCCGCTACATCGATGACTGTATCGGCGCCGCCTCGTGCTCCCACGAGGAGGTTGAACAGTTCATCCACTTCACCAACACCTTCCACCCCGACCTCAAATTCACCTGGACAGTCTCAGATTCCTCCCTCCCCTTCCTCGACCTTTCTATTTCTATCTCAGACGACCGATCAACACGGACATCTACTACAAACCGACCGACTCCCACAGCTACCTGGACTACACCTCCTCCCATCCTGCCCCCTGTAAAAACGCCATCCCATTCTCCCAATTCCTTCAACTCCGCCGCATCTGCTCCCAGGAGGACCAGTTCCAAAAACGCACAACCCAGATGGCCTCCTTCTTCAAGGACCGCAATTTACCCCCCGACGTGGTCGACGATGCCCTCCACCGCATCTCTTCCACTTCCCGCTCCTCCGCCCTTGAGCCCCGCCCCTCCAACCGCCACCAGGACAGAACCCCACTGGTCCTCACCTACCACCCCACCAATCTCCATGTACAGCGCATCATCCGCCGTCATTTCCGCTACCTCCAAACGGACCCCACCACCAAGGATATATTTCCCTCCCCTCCCCTATCAGCATTCTGTAAAGACCACTCCCTCCGTGACTCCCTCGTCAGATCCACACCCCCCACCAACTCAACCTCCACTCCCGGCACCTTCCCCTGCAACCGCAGGAGGTGCAAGACTTGCGCCCACACCTCCCCCCTCACCTCCCTCCAAGGCCCCAAAGGAAACTTCCATATCCGCCACAGATTCACCTGCACCTCCACACATATCATCTATTGCATCCTCTGCACCCGATGTGGCCTCCTCTATATTGGGGAGACAGGCCGGCTACTTGCGGAGCGTTTCAGAGAACACCTCTGGGACACCCGGACCAACCAACCCAACCACCCTGTGGCTCAACATTTCAATTCCCCCTCCCACTCCACCAAGGATATGCAGGTCTTTGGACTCCTCCATCGTCAGACCACAACAAAACGACGGTTGGAGGAAGAACGCCTCATCTTCCGGCTAGGAACCCTCCAACCACAAGGGATGAACTCGGATTTCACCAGTTTCCTCATTTCCCCTCCCCCCACCCTGTCTCAGTCAAATCCATCGAATTCAGCACCGCCTTCCTAACCTGCAATCTTCTTCCCGACCTCTCCGCCCCCACCCCAGTCTGACCTATCACCCTCACCTTGACCTCTTTCCACCTATCACATTTCCGATGCCCCTCCCCCAAGTCCCTCCTCCCTACCTTTTATCTTAGCCTGCTGGACAAACTTTCCTCATTCCTGAAGAAGGGCTTATGCCCGAAACGTCGATTCTCCTGTTCCCTGGATGCTGCCTGACATGCTGCGCTTTTCCAGCAACACATTTCCAGCTCTGATCTCCAGCATCTGCAGACCTCACTTTCTCATCAAACAAATAAGCCAAGCAAGACACACACCTAGCTGCCTGATGTTTGAATCCTAAGTCCATCATGCCCTGTTAAAAACCCGGCATACTCACTATAGGTGTAAAAAAGATGTTTTGGCAATATTGCCTTTCCTCTGCCACAATGCCCTCCATACTTTAACAGTATTGATAGCTATGGGATTATGACAATATTCCTTAACTGTCCTCATTTTGTCCAGAAACAGCAAGCTAGTAAGGGGGCGCTTTGCCTGAGAGGTTTCAATATCTAACCATATTGAAAGAGGGGCAGGTAAGCTGCAGTGCTGGGCTGGGAGGTCGCAAATGGAGTTTAATGTGGAAAAGTGTGAGGTGATTCACTTTGGAAGGAGCAACAGGAATAAAGAGTACTGGGCTAATGGTAAGATTCTTGGTAGTGCGGATGAGCAGAGAGATCTTGGTGTTTATGTACATAGATCCCTGAAAGTTACCACCCAGGTTGACAGGGTTGTTAGAAGGCATATGTTGTGTTAGCATTTATTGGTAGAGGGATTGAGTTGCGGAGCTACGAGGTCATGTAGCATCTGTACAAAACTCTGGTGCAGCCATGCTTGGAGAATTGCATACAGTTCTGGTCACCGCATAATAGGAAGGATGTGGAAGCTTTGGAAAGAGCTCAGAGAGATTTATTAGGATGTTGCCTGGTATGGAGGGAAGGTCTTATGAGGAAAGGCTACGGAACTTAAGGCTGTTGTCATTGGAGAGAAGAAGATTAGAGGTAACTTAATTGAGACATACAAGATAATCAGACCGTTAGATAGGGTGGACAGAGAGAGCCATTTTCCAAGGAAGGTGATGGCTAGCACGAGGGAGCATAGCTTTAAATTGAGGGGTGATAGGACAGATGTCAGAGGTAGTTTCTTTACTCAGAGTAGTAGTGGTGTGGAATGCACTGCCTGCAACAGTAATAGATTCACCAACTTTAAGGGCATTTAAATGGTCATTGGATAGACATGCGGACGAAAATGGAATAGCGTAGGTTAGATGGGCTTCAGATTGGTTCCACAGGTCAGCACAACATCGAGGATCGAAGGGCCTGTACTGCACTGTAATGTTCTGTGTTCTAAAATCTCCTGCCCCTGTTCTCGAGATCATGAACCTGATCAAGCAAATTACAGACCTGCGACTCCAGGGCCTGGATCCTATCCTTGGAGGAATTGGTCTCAGCTTCCAACTCTGCGTTTTACCTCCTCTGTCCTTTTCCCGAGGTCTCCCAGCTGTTGTTCATGCTTCTGCAGCATGATAGAGCTCGGGGCCAGCTTCTTTTCAATTTGCTTACCCAGTATCTTGCAAGATTTCGCGAGCTTCGATACCAGGTCCTGGTAAGGAATCGAGTCCAAGGATCCTGTAGGTTGTACCGTGGACCCGGCCTTGGGCGAGCTTGCTCCTTTCTTCGGCATCCCTGGACGTGAAAATGCAGGGAAGTAATTTTTAACAGTTTCCTAGCACTCGGCGACTTTTCCAGAGTCCTAGGATAACACGATGACCTGGGTAGGGTGGGTTAGGGTTTTGTCCTGTCTGCGATGCGGTGTGGAGCTCTGCAATGTGATCTTTCTAGATCGCCACCATCTTGGATCCGTGCACAACTGATTTTAAATGGATGCTAATCTAGTTTTAAACTATGTAAGAAAAACTATGGTTTGTCACAGAAAGAAAAGTGAGTAAGTTTTTGGGCCTACAATTTTCATAGGAAGATTTGCATAGATATGGAATGTTGTAGAAAATAAGCTATTTGATCAGTTACTCGTGACTAATGACCAAAAACAATTTTACTATGTTCAATTTGGCTATATTAGAAATGACAGCAGATATAAAGCGTCCAAAAGAAGGTCATCATTAGTGATTTAACATATGTGTAAATTAAATACAGCTGTATATTTTTGGCAGTTTGTTGAGGAGTATGAACTTGCCATATTTACAGACAATTGAAATTACTTCTTGGGAGGGTGTGTTTACTATGGTTTGAGTTAAACAAAAATCCTAAAGTTCCCTGACAGCAAATAAAAACATGCCATGATGAAGGAGCAGGGGTCTGAAAGCTTGTGATTTCAAATAAACTTGTTCAACTAAAACCTGATATCATATGACTTTTGACCTTGTAGTGCATAAGTCGACATAGCATGCAAGATGGCCCAGTTTTATGGCCCCAGAGGTTATGATTTTGTATTTACTTGGCAGGTGTGGCAATGCCCTCTTCAACCACAACATACTACAACTCACATTAGTAATCATGCTCAGTTTTTCATCCCAGAAATGTATTTTTCATTTAATATTACCTTTTAGTTAGTTGAAGGGAATAAGCAGGCAATATACGTTGTATTGCAAAGGTATGTGGGTGTTCAAGGTATGCCCACTCTTTTGCATCATTTGCTCATGACATTTCAAATTGGCAACCACCCACCCCCACGACAGTTCACTTTTATAGTCAGCATCTAATTTGACCCCGTTATTTGGAGGAACGTTTCAAGGCCTCACTGGTTGATTAATAAATCCACATCAATGGTGTTTGAGAATTTAGCAGACTCATTGTGTAAATTTGTTTTCCTGTAAAACCTTACAAATATATTTTACTAAAAAAAATGCATGCAGGCGGAAAGATAGTCACGATTTATTTGAAAATCTTAATGGCCGGGTTCATCTGAACAATGATAACTGGTTTGCAGTAAATTCCCCAGATATAGCTATGTTTCGCATTTTTTTTTTTGTGGAACTCTTCAATCCTGGCTTTTCTGGAAATTTGCAGTGCACCATCCTTGACGAGCATAGAGTAAGAGAAGAGAGGATGCACCCTATTTTCACAGCACTAGCTGCATGGTATGTTTAAAGGTCAAGTTTCTCAATGTTAATGAATGGAAGGATAGGTAGATTGGGTGAGATTAAGTGAGTATGTGGGTCAGGCACATACATTGGGTTGATGGTTGAGTTACGTAAGTAGGGTGTGTGAGGTGAGCAGATAGATTGATCTAGATGGAGCGGTCAGGTCGTCTGGAGCGTAGTTGAGTCGGAAGGAGTGATCAGGGTCATTGGGAGGCTGTTGAGTGGTTGGATTGGTGTAAATGGAACATGGGAGCAGTTGGATCTCATTAGTGACAAGGTTGGAGAGTCAGTTGTGGAGTTCCCAGGAGTTAGATGAGGTTTTAATCTGGCAGTACTTGGCTAACTACCTGAGTACCATTTAACTGCTCGAAGTCTCCAACTCTATCTCACAATCACAGACTTTTGCTGAGAGTTTGGGGTACAAGGGGTTTAGACTCCCTGGGCAAATTGCGATGACTTCTGCAGGATTCTGATGCACATCTTTGGTCCTGTGTCCAGTCTCCAACAATCTATAGTCTGGAGGATTTGAAGAATTTTCTCCTCTAATTGGAAACCAATGATCAAGGATAATTAAGTTAAAAATTACTTAAAGTTGTGAGAAGACTTGTTGTAAAATATTTCCATATACAGATGGTTAATGGAATGTAAATGCTTTACGATGGGGTGTAAGCGAGATAGGAGTCATCACATCTCTTTATGGAAATTAGATAAATATTTGAATCACAGAAGATACAGGAAACGGAGAGTCAGTGGAATGACATTCAGGTCTTTTAAGGAATGAAAGACCCAACAAAAAGGCACAACAAATTAACTGATCTCTTGTACAGTCTTTGATTCTCAGCTTTGTCTTTTTTTCCTCCATATTATTTGGCAATAAACTTCTGTTCTAGAAAGTCTATGGCCTCACACGAATATATCAATGATTAGTCACCATTTAACTAATTAAGTAAAAAGAAATTATGTAATGTTGAGGCACTGCATGCCTCTTTATATGAAGAGGTGTGTGGAGCTGCCATATGCATAGTTTGTCAATAGAGATTCTCCTTAATTTAATAAAATAAAATCTCCTACTTGATTTGGATGATTCTACAGTGGCCTTATTCCACAGTGAGACCAATATAATTCACTTTCACTTTGGCGAATTCACTTTCCATGATATGTATACCCAATTTATAGCTATCAAACAGTTCTGTCAGGGGAGTCACTTAACACCAATTGAGGAGTCGCAAAGACAGCAGTCAGAGGCCTGGTCAATCATTACTTAGGTTTATCCATTGAATTTGGTCAAGAGGTTGGCATGCAGTCAGTCTTTGTGGTCCATACATTGTGGGAGAGTTCATGAATGGGGGGGAATGGGGGATAGAGTCAATAACAATATGGGTGGAGGCATTAAATGCTGGTGGTGGAGATGAAAGCATGGATTGAGGAGGGGACAAGATTGGTGATGGAGGGATTCTCAGTTCATAGGGAGAATACTGATAGAGAATGGAAGAGCATGGAAGGCTACGGGAGGAGGTCTGTGCGGAGAACATCATGAAGGACATCACCAAATTGTAGTCCCTAGACACAAAGGCAAGAAAGGAAGTTGGAGTCAGAGTATAATATGGTTATTTTCCACATTGGGGAGTGGGGAGATCAATGTGAATGGGACATAGAGGCTCAAGGGGTAACTGACAACCAAACTGAGCCTGGTGCTGACTGCATCCCCAGTGGGCCGAGTTCCTTACTATCATTTTTTGATTACTAAAACAAAACTGGAAGATGTCTTGGACAATCCCCAAGGTGGGTGGAGTCAGTGTCAGTTTGATGGACAAAAACATCGCTTCACTCTGGTCAACAGGTGGGCACGAATAGGGCAATTGTATCAATCATGTACTTGCAGAATGTATATATCATGCAGAGGTAAGGTTGTGTGGCATGAGGAGTTGAAGAGAAGGAGAGTGGCAGCTCTTGTTTGGGAACTGCATTGTGTGCTTGTGGGTTAGAAAATGTTCAGAAATCTGGAACCATTGTTAAAAATAGACCCCAGTAACTCTTATTAAACACAAAGCTTGAGGAATAGTGATTTTTAGTAGACTGAAGAAAGTTTGGTTTGTGAGGCAAATGTTTGAAATAATGGATAGGAGTGTAAATGTGCAGTAAAAGAAATCAGGAATACATCAATAGAATGAGAAAATAGAAAATAGGTGCAGGAGTAGGCCATTCTGCCCTTCGAGCCTGCACCACCATTCAATATGATCATGGCTGATCATCCTTAATCAGTATCGTGTTCCTGCCTTATCTCCATAACCCTTGATTCCACTATCCTTGAGAGCTCTATCCAACTCTTTCTTAAATGAATCCAGAGACTGGGCCTCCACTGCCCTCTGGGGCAGAGCATTCCACACAGCCACCACTCTCTGGGTGAAGACGTTTCTCCTCATCTCTGTCCTAAATGGTCTACCCCGTATTTTTAAGCTGTGTCCTCTGGTTCGGCACTCACCCATCAGCGGAAACATGTTTCCTGCCTCCAGAATGTCCAATCCTTTAATAATCTTATATGTCTCAATCAGATCCCCTCTCAGTCTTCTAAACTCAAGGATATACAAGCCCTGTCGCTCCAGTCTTTCTGCATAAGGTAGTCCCACCATTCCAGGAATTGACCTCGTGAACCTACGCTGCACTCCCTCAAAAGCCAGAATGTCTTTCCTCAAATTTGGAGACCAGAACTGCACACAATACTCCAGGTGTGGTCTCACCAGGGCCCTGTACAACTGCAGAAGAACCTCATTGCTTCTATACTCAATCCCTCTTGTTATGAAGGCCAGCATGCTATCAGCCTTCTTCACTACCTGCTGTACCTGCATGCTTACCTTCATTGACTGGTGTACAAGAACACCCAGATCTCTTTGTACTGCCCCTTTACCTAAATTGATTCCATTTAGGTAGTAATTTGCCCTCCTGTTCTTGCCACCAAAGTGGATAACCATACATTTATCCACATTAAACTGCATCTGCCATGCAACTGACCACTCACCTAATCTGTCCAGGTCACCTAACATCCTCCTCACATTTCACCCTGCCACCCAGCTTTGTATCATCAGCAAATTTGCTAATGTTATTACTAATACCATCTTCTATATCATTAATATACATTGTAAAAAGCTGCGGTCCCAGCACTGATCCCTGTGGTACCCCACTGGTCACTGCCTGCCATTCCGAAATGGAGCCGTTTATCACTACTCTTTGTTTCCTGTCAGCCAACCAACTTTCAATCCAAGTTAGTACTTTGCCCCCAAAATCATGCGCCCTAATTTTGCTCACTAACCTCCTATGTGGGACTTTATCAAAAGCTTTCTGAAAGTCCAGGTACACTACATCAACTGGATCTCCCTCATCCATCTTCATAGTTACATCCTCAAAAAATTCCAGAAGATTAGTCAAGCTTGATTTCCCCTTCATACATCCATGCTGACTCTGACCTATCCTGTTACTTCTATCCAGATGTGTCGTAATTTCATCCTTTATAATAGACTCCAGCATCTTTCCTACCACTGAGGTCAGACTAATTGGTCTATAATTTCCAGCTTTCTCTCTCCCACCTTTCTTAAAAAGTGGTACAACATTAGCCACCCTCCAATCCGCAGGAACTGATCCCGAATCTATCGAACTCTGGAAAATAATCACCAACGCATCCATGATTTCTCGAGCCACCTCCTTCAGTACCCTGGGATGTAGACCATCAGGCCCCGGGGACTTATCAACCTTCAGATCTAACAATCTCTCCAACACCAATTCCTGACAAATATAAATTCGCTTAAGTTCGGGTCCTTCAGCTACTGTTACCTCAGGGAGATTGTTTGTGTCTTCCCCAGTGAACACAGATCTGAAGTACTAATTCAATTCTTCTGACATTTCTTTGTTCCCCATAATATATTCCCCTGTTTCTGTCTTCAAGGGCTCAATTTTAGTATTAACAATTTTTTTGCCTTTCACATACCTAAAAAAGCTTTTACTATCCTCCTTTATATTTTGGACAGTTTACCTTCATACCTCATTTTTTCTATGCATATTTCCTTCTTAGTAATCCTCTGTTGTTCTTTAAAAGCTTCCCAGTCCTCTGTTTTCCCACTTATCTTTGCTCTCTTTTTCTCTTTTAACTTTATATGTTTCTTAACTTCCCTCGTCCGCCACGGCCACCCATGCCTCCTCCTCGGATCTTCCTTCCTTTTTGGAATGATCCTGCATCCTCTGCATTATACACAGAAGAACTGACAAGGTCTTATTTGGACAAAAAGTATAAATTTGGAATAATTTATCTCATTGTTTATGGGATCTTACTGTTCACAATTTGAATTCAGAACAGATCCAAATCTGAGGTCTGTTTGATTCAGTGATAGTGCCCCTATATTTTGTCCAGAAGTTCTGGGTTCAAGTCTCTCTTCCCTGGAGATGTGTCATTACATGTATTGATTAAGATAACTGTTCCTAACACTTCTAAGAATGATCCCATGCTTTCTATTTCCTCAAACAGTACTTCAGAACAGCACAACAGAATCTATACTGTAAAAACCCACCTTTAATTTGTTAAATGCAGGCAGCTAACAGTTAAAAGGTAGTGTCAAGCTCCTGAGAGTGGTCATTGACAACAAGCTTTCTTGGACTCTTCATGTAGATGCATTGATTACAAAGACCCAACAGTGTATTTTCTTCCTCAGGCAGCTGAGGAAATTTGGCATGATGGCGAATACCCTTGCCAACTTTTATAGGTGAGCCATCGAGAGCATTCTGTCTGGATGTCACTACCTGGTATGGCAACTGTACCATTCAAGATCGGAGACGGTTACAGAGCATGGTAAACTTGGCCCGGAAAATCACAAAGGCCAATCTCCCATCTATAGAATCCATTTACCAGGCCCGCTGTCATGGAAAGGTCGCCAGCATTCTCAAAGATCCATCCCACCCTGGAAATGTTTTTCTACAACCTCTACCGTCGGGGAGAAGGCTCAGAAGCCTGAACTCAGAAACCAGCCGGTTTCGAAACAGTTTCTGCCCTCCTGTCGTCAGAATACTGAATGGACTCACAAACCCTGAACATTCACTTGTACTTGTGTTTTGTTTTTGCTGCTTACCTATTATTTACTTATGTTTACTACTTAACTCTGTGATCTGTCTGTAATGCTCGCAAGACAAAGCTTTTCACTGTGTCTCGGTACACGTGACAATAAATTCAATTCAATTCAATTCAATCATTAAGAGATATTCTCAAACTTTACTAAGTTGGCTAGATAAACCTAACCTAAAGTTGCTTTTTTTTACTCTGAATGACAAATTGTACCAGTGGTTCAATGGAAATGTGTGTGTGTTTTATGCAGATATGGAATTTTGACTGAAGATCTTGTTTACCATAAACACTGCTTGGTAATTTTCAGTTGGCAGAGTTAGGACCACACCAAATTAGTTGTAATTTTAGAGTTAGATTTCAGGATAGTTCTGAAATAGAAAGTGGTCTTTTGAGAAATAGCTTGAAATAAGATTTGATTGCTACTTTCAGTCTAGGAGTGGTTCTTGATTTACTTTCAGGCAAGATACATTCAACTCTCTTCAAGGTCTCAGAAACTCAAAATCTTCAAGCTAAAAGCTAACACTGGTTGTTTGGAATGTTAAAGCTTCAAATAGCCTGCGATTGTTTGGAACTTTGAGAACTATTCAGTCAAACATCATCACCTATTCATGTTCTTTCCTTTCTGAGCATTGATTGTGAACTCCACCCATCAATCATTCCCTTCCTCTGCCCTGCCAATACCTAAAAAAAAAATTGATTTCCCTTCTAGTAACCAAACTGATTTCTGCGAGCAAAAGTCATCAGGACTGATGGGGGGGGAAAGGACTTTCTCCTCCTTGTTGTAAATTTAAACTTTCAGAACCAAACCATAAAGAGAAGTTGTTAGTATCCACCTATCAGTTTGTACCTTAATTCCAGCTGACCTGCTTCTATCAAAAATAAGAAATAGAAGCAGAATGCCATGTGGTCCCTTGAGTCAGCATCACTATTCAACTGTGTCTTGGCTGATTTACTCCCTCAACATAATTTTAATGTGTTTTATATATTAATATCAGCAGCCATTATCTCTGCAGCTACTTCTTTAATGCCCTAGGACATAACCCATCAGGTCCAGGGCACTAATCAGCCTTTAGCTCCATTTTCCCAGAGTACTTTTTTTCTCAAGTGACAATTATAGTGTTATTTCCAAACCCACTCCCCCCAACCCCGTCTCCTTTAGCACCTTAATTGTTTACTACAGGTATTTTGTGAATGCTATTAATGTCCTCTACTGTGAAGCCAGATGCAAAGTATTTATTAAACTCCACAAAATATCTTTTCAACGCCACTGCCATTTCCTAGTTCCCCATTATTATCACAAGCATTGTTCTCTATGGGCCCTCTGTTCACTTTGGTTTCTCTGTTGTGGTTCTGTTCGCCGAACTGGGGATTTCTGGTGCAGACGTTTCGTCCCCTGTCTAGGTGACATCCTCAGTGCTTGGGAGCATCCTGTGAAGTGCTTCTGTGATCTTTCCTCCAGCATTTGTAGTGGTTTGAATCTGTCGCTTCCGGTTGTCAGTTCCAGCTGTCCGCTGCAGTGGTCGGTATATAGGGTCCAGGTCGATGTGCTTATTGATTGAATCTGTGGATGAGTACCAAGCCTCTATGAATTCCCTGGCTGTTCTCTGTTTGGCTTGGCCTATAATAGCAGTGTTGTCCCAGTCGAACTCATGTTGCTTGTCCTCTGCGTGTGTGGATAGTAAGGATAGCTGGTCGTGTCGTTTCATGGCTAGTTGGTGTTCATGGATGCAGATCGTTAGCTGTCTTCCTGTTTGTCCTATGTAGTGTTTTGTGCAGTCCTTGCATGGGATTTTGTACACTACCCAGGAACAGCCAGGGAATTCCTAGAGGCTTGGCACTCATCCACAGATTCAATCAATAAGCACATCGACCTGGACTCTATATACCGACCACTGCAGCGGACAGCTGGAACTGACAACCGGAAGTGGCAGATTCAAACCACTACAAATGTCGGAGGAAAGATCACAGAAGCACTTCACAGGAGGCTCCTAAGCACTGAGGATGTCACCTAGACAGGGGACGAAATGTCTGCACCAGAAATTCCCAGCTCGGCGAACAGAACCACAACAACAAGTACCCGAGCTACAAATCTTCGCACAAACTTTGGTTTCTCTTTTTATATATTTAAATAAGCTCTTCCTGACTGTCTTATATTATTGAATTTTGCCCATTTATGCCCTTTTATTGACACAACCTCTTGATGAAGGAGCAGCGCTCTGAAAGCTAGTGCTTCCAAATAAACCTGTTGGACTATAACCTGATGTTGTGTGATTTTTAATTTTTAGTGGTTATCTTTTGCTGTTTTTTAAATCTTTGCCAATCTGTTTTACTACCAATTTTCACCACATTGCATGCTTTCTCTTTCAGTTTGATATTATCCTTAACTTCCTTGGTTGCAGTTAAAAATCACACAACATGAGGTTATAGTCCAATAGGTTTATTTGGAAGCACAAAATTTCAGAGAGCAGCACTTTCATCAGGTAGCTATGGAGTAGGATCATAAGACACAGAATTTATAGCAAAAGAATCACAGAGTCATGCAACTGAAACAATGTATTGAACAAACCTAGATTGCTGTCAAGTCTTTCATCCTATTTAATGCGTTGCAGATTTCAGTTCAGTAATATGTAAATCCTAAAACTTCTTTTAAGTCACATTCTCGAGATAACAAGGTTTTATTAAAAAAAAGGTGACATCTCAGCTCAGACAATGCATTAAAGGTATGAGGTTAGAGTCTGTCTGTATCCCAATCTTCAGCCAGACTGGTTCTACTTCCAGTGTAGGGGTTTATAAAATGTTACTGCGATTTACATGTTAATGAACCAAAACCTGCAACCCATTCTAAAAATAAAAGACTTAACAGCAATCTAAGTTTGTTCATTATATCGTTTCAGTTGCATGACCCTGTGATCTTTTGTTATAAATTCTGTGTTTTATGATCCTACTCCACAGCTACCTGATAAGGCACTGTGCTCTGAAATCTCGTACTTCTAAGTAAGCCTGTTGGACTATAACCTGGTATTGTGTGATTTTTAATTTTGTCCACCCCCAGTCCAGCACTGGCACCTCCACATCACTCCATGGTTAGTCATGATTGTTTTATGCCTTTCATGGAGTCCCTCTTCCTCACTGGATTACAACTTTTCTGTGAGTCATGAACTATTTTCTTAAATGTTTCTTGTTCTCTTTCCCTTTCTCTACATCATTGGTTCCTCCTGTCACATTCTTTATTTTCCTATGGTTACGATCAGACGAGATGGGTGAACGAGCTCTTTACAACCTTCTTGCTTAGTTACAAAAAAAAGTTTAAGTTATTATTAGTCTGAGGCTATGTCTCTCTCCAAAATGCAGTTAGATAATTTTTACAGGAGCAGTAAGCAGCCAATCACAAGGTTTTGTTAGATTAAAAAATGTGCTTATTACTAGGTAATTCCAAGAAAAATAATAAAGATGTGATATCAACCTTTCTGCCTTTGTGCAGTAACTTGGGCAACAAGCAAAGACACACATACACACCTAATTGCGCATATGCATACACAGACCACTCATACACACATGCAACACAATAATATGCACATACTATGTATGCACACACTGCATAAACACTAAATTTAGAGTTCTCTGGGTATCTTTCATTATGAAGATGGACCATCATCCATTGCAATAATGCAGTTATAGACTTACAGACTCATGTACATTTAAAGCACAATAGGAAGCCAATTGGTCTATTGTGGCCACATGGATTGACAAAGATCTGACTACACTAATTCCATTGTCTGGCTTTTGGCCCATTGCACTGGAGGCAATCGTAATACAAGGGATCATCTAAATGCTATTAAAATGTTACAAGAGTTTCTAAGTCAACCATCATTTCAGGCAATGAGTTTCAGACTCCTACCAGACCCTCAATGAAAAAAATCTTATTGATTCTCCTCTTAGCTTTCTACTTCTTACTTTAAATATATGATTATTGATCCCTAATGGAGAAAGGGTGAACCCTTAGAATTGTGTTTTATTATCATATATACTCAAGTACAGGGATATAGGAGAACAGTGAAAAGTGTTAAAAATCACCCAGTGCCATCTTGGGTACAAAGGTACCTAGGTACAGAATCTTAAGTACAGCGTAGAAAAATAAAGAAATAAGTTAAACATTCTATATTTCAGTTCTTGTTTAGCCATGATCCAGCAGACTCTAGCTGGACTTTTCCCCCGAGGACTTGCACTTATGATGAGGGTACAATCTCTCCACCGTTATGGGCATGCTCTCCTCCACATTGCTCTGGGCTCAGAAGATGGTCCAATGCTGTTGACTGCTAGAGTTCTGCCTGGCTCACCATCCACTTTATTACCAAAGGCCAAAGTCCTGCTCTGGGCCAGCCCAGCTGCTGCCATGCTCTGGAACATCACCTTCACAATCGAGCTCTCTCCAGAAGGTAAGTTTATAAAAAAACTTTAAAAACTAAAAAAAAGGAAAAAAGCGAAAAGATGAAAAATGATGTTTTATGCTCTTCATAATGTTATATATCTCTATCAGCTCCCCTCTCAATCTTTGCTGCTTCAAGAAATCTAATCCCACTCTATCCAATCTTTCCTCATAGCTCAGATCCGCCAGCCCAGACAGTATATTGATAAATCTCCTCTGCACTCTTTTTAGTGCAATCACATCCATTCTACAATCTGGACTTAGAACTTTCATTTTATATCCTTGCTTTCCTGATATTTCTTTCCAGTCAGTTTTCTTGAGTGACACAAAGAGAGAGTCATCTCCAGGCTCTTTCCGTTTTGGTGATCTAAAGTTAATCTTCCTTGCTTCATCAACAAGGAGCCTTTTTAAATAGTATCTTGCTTGCTATCTGCAGAATTTATGTTTGCAGGTTTGATAACTTTAGGTGAGGTTCCATGTCCAACATGTGAAGATTTTCATAATGGCGTAAATCACATTGGTGATAATTAGAAAGAACAAAGAAAATTTACAGCCCAGGAACAGGCCCTTAAGCCCTTCAAGCCTGAGCTGATCCAAATCCACTGTCTAAACCTGTCACCCAATTCCTAAGCATCTGTATCCCTCTGCTCCCCACCTACTCATGCATCTGTCCAGACGCACTTTAAATGAATCTACCATGCCTGCCCCTACTACCTCTGCTGGCAGTCCATTTCAGGCTCCTACTATTCTCTGTGTGAAGTACTTTCCGCGTGTATCCCTCTTAAACTTTTCACCTCTCACCTTGAACGCGTGACCTCTCGTTATTGAATCCCTAGGAAAAAGCTTATTCCTATCCACCCTGACTATGCCCTTCATGATTTTGTAGACCTCAATCAGGTCCCACCCCCGGCTCCTTTTTTCTAATGTAAATAATCCTAACCTACTCAACCTTTCTTCATAGCTAGCACTTTCTATACCAGGCAACATCCTCGTAAACCTTCTCTGCACCCTCTCCAAAGTGTTCACATCCTTTTGGTAATGTAGTGACCAGAACTGTACACAGTATTCTCAATGCGGCCAAACTAAAGTCTTGCACAATTTTAACATGACTCTGGCTCTTATACTCAATACCCTGTCCAATGAAGGCAGGCATACCATATGCCTTTGTTAAGTTGGTAAGACACGATCTCTCCCGCACAAAACCATGTTGCCTTTCACTGATAATCCCATTCTTTTCCAAATATAAATAGATCCTATTCCTCAGTACCTTCTCTAACAACTTTCCCACCACTGACATCTGGCTCACTGGTCTGTAGTTACCTGAAATATCCCTACTACCCTTCTTGTACAGGGCAACAACATTAGCAGTCCTCCAGTCCTCTGGCACCTCACCTGTGTTTAAGCATGCTACTATGATATCTGTAAGGGCCCCAGCTATTTCCTCTCTCACCTCCTTCAGCAACTGGGATAGATCCCATCTGGTCCTAGGGATTTGTCCACCTTAATAATCGAGTGGACTCGATGGGCCGAATGGCCTTACTTCAGCTCCTATGTCTTATGGTCTTAATATCTTTTAGTCTACCCAACACATCTTCCCTCCTTATGTCAATATGATCCAGAGTAAACAAACTTCTATCTCTAATTTCAACATTCATCACTCCTCAGTGAACACTGATGCAAAGTAATCATTGAGAATCTAACCCATTTTCTCAGGTTTGACACACAACCTTCCTTATCCTTTAGTGGACTAACCCTTTCTCTTGTTACCCTCTTGCTTCTTATATAAGAATAAAAGGCCTTGGGATTCTCCTTGATTCTGCTCGCTTAAGTTATTTCATGACCCCTTTTAGTCTGCTCGATTCCTTGTTTAATATTGGTCCTACTCCCCCAATATTCCTTGAATATTGGTCCTACTCCCCCAATATTCGTTCAAGGCCTGTTCTGTTCTTAGCTGCCTGGACCTTATGTACCCTTCCCTTTTCCTTTTGGCGTGTCGCAGGATTTCTCCTGTCATCCATGGTTCACAAATCTTGACTTTCCTATCCCTCATTTTCGAAGGGACTTGCCTATCCTGCACTATCTTTGAAAGCCTCCTACATAGCAAATGTAGAGTTCCCTTCAAGTAGCTGCTCCCAATTCACATTTCCCAGCTCCTGCCGAATTTTGGTATAATTGGCGTTTGTCCAGTTTAGTACTGTTCCCTTAGGACCGCTCTCATCTTTGTTTACTAGTATTCTAAAACTTACAAAATTGAGGTCACTATTCCCAAAGAAATCCCCCAATGAAATTTTTACCAAATGGCCTGGCTCATTCCCCAACAGCAGGTCCAATATGGCCCCTTCCCTCATTGGACTATTTAAATACTGCTCTCGAACACTTTCCTGGATGCTCCTTATAAATTCTGTTCTATCCAGACCTCTGACACTAAGTGTATCCCAGTCAATGTTGAGAAAATTAAAATGTCCCATCACCACCACCCTGTTGCCTCTACATCTTTTCATAATCTATTTACTTATTTACCTCATGCTCACTGTTGGGAGGCTTGAAGTACAGCTCCAACAATGTAACTGCACCTTTCTTATTTCTCAGTTCTACCCATAATGCCTTACTGCTCAAGCCATCTATAGTGTCCTCCTTTAGCACATGATATCATCCCTGACCAGCAATGTAACTCCTCCCCACTCTTTTACTTCCCTCCCTGTCCTGTCTGAAGCACCTATATCCTGGAACATTTAGTTGCCCTTCCTTCAACCAAGTCTCTGTAATCGCAATAACGTCATACTCCCAGGCACCAATCCAAGCCCTAAGTTCATCTACCTTACCCACTATACTCCTTGCATTAAAGTATATGCACTTTAGGCTGTCAGTTCTTTTGCATTCATCTGTTGAAACTTTATTGCTGGAACAGCACAGCAGGTCAGGCAGCATCCAGGGAACAGGAGATTCGACGTTTCGGGCACAGGCCCTTCTTCAGGAATGAGCAGAGAGTGTTCAGCAGGAGAAGATAAAAGGTAGGGAGGAGGGACTTGGAGGAGGGGAGTTGGAAATGTGATAGGTGGAAAGAGGTCAAGGTGAGGGTGATAGGTCGGAGTAGGGTGGAGGCGGAGAGGTCAAGGAGAAGACTGCAGGTCAGGAAGGCGGTGCCGAGCTGGAAGGATCCGGCTGAGACAAGGTGGGGGGAGGGGGGATGAAGAAACTGGTGAAGTCCAAGTTCATCCCCTGCGGTTGGAGGGTTCCCAGTCGGAAGATAAGACGCTCCTCCTCCGACCGTCGGGTTGTTGTGGTTTGGCGGTGGATGAGTCCAATGACCTGCATATCCTCGGTGGAGTGGGAGGGGGAGTTGAAATGCTGTGCCACAGGTTGGTTGGGTTGGTTCGTCCGGGTGGCCCAGAGGTGCTCCCTGAATCGCTCCGCAAGTAGGCGGCCTGTCTCCCCAATATAGAGGAGGCCACACTGGCTGCAGCGGATGCAGTAGATGATGTGGGTGGAGGTGCAGGTGAATCTGTGGCGGATATGGAAGTTTCCCTTGGGGCCTTGGAGAGAAGTGAGGGGGGAGGTGTGGGCGCAAGTGTTGCACCTCCTGCGGTTGCAAGGGAAGGTGCCGGGAGTGGTGGTTGGGTCGGTGGGGGGTGTGGATCTGACAAGGGAGTCGCGGAGGGAGTGGTCTCTACGGAAAGCTGATAGGGGAGGGGAGGGAAATATATCCTTGGTGCTGGGGTCTGTTTGGAGGTGGCGGAAGTGACGGCGGATGATGCGCTGTACATGGAGATTGGTGGGGTGGTAGGTGAGGACCAGTGGGGTTCTGTCCTGGTGGCGGTTGGAGGGGCGGGGCTCAAGGGCGGAGGAGCGGGAAGTGGAGGAGATGCGGTGGAGGGCACCGTCGACCACGTCGGGGGGGAAATTGCGGTCCTTGAAGAAGGAGGCCATCTGTGTTGTACGTATTTTGAACTGGTCCTCCTGGGAGCAGATGCGGCGGAGACGAAGGAATTGGGAGAATGGGATGGCGTCCCATCCCATTCTCCCAATTCCTTCGTCAAAACGCCATCCCATTCTCCCAATTCCTTCGTCTCCGCCGCATCTGCTCCCAGGAGGACCAGTTCAAAATACGTACAACACAGATGGCCTCCTTCTTCAAGGACCGCAATTTCCCCCCCGACGTGGTCGACGGTGCCCTCCACCGCATCTCCTCCACTTCCCGCTCCTCCGCCCTTGAGCCCCGCCCCTCCAACCGCCACCAGGACAGAACCCCACTGGTCCTCACCTACCACCCCACCAATCTCCATGTACAGCGCATCATCCGCCGTCACTTCCGCCACCTCCAAACAGACCCCAGCACCAAGGATATATTTCCCTCCCCTCCCCTATCAGCTTTCCGTAGAGACCACTCCCTCCGCGACTCCCTTGTCAGATCCACACCCCCCACCGACCCAACCACCACTCCCGGCACCTTCCCTTGCAACCGCAGGAGGTGCAACACTTGCGCCCACACCTCCCCCCTCACTTCTCTCCAAGGCCCCAAGGGAAACTTCCATATCCGCCACAGATTCACCTGCACCTCCACCCACATCATCTACTGCATCCGCTGCAGCCGGTGTGGCCTCCTCTATATTGGGGAGACAGGCCGCCTACTTGCGGAGCGATTCAGGGAGCACCTCTGGGCCACCCGGACGAACCAACCCAACCAACCTGTGGCACAGCATTTCAACTCCCCCTCCCACTCCACCGAGGATATGCAGGTCATTGGACTCATCCACCGCCAAACCACAACAACCCGACGGTCGGAGGAGGAGCGTCTTATCTTCCGACTGGGAACCCTCCAACCGCAGGGGATGAACTTGGACTTCACCAGTTTCTTCATCCCCCCTCCCCCCACCTTGTCTCAGCCGGATCCTTCCAGCCCGGCACCGCCTTCCTGACCTGCAGTCTTCTCCTTGACCTCTCCGCCTCCACCCTACTCCGACCTATCACCCTCACCTTGACCTCTTTCCACCTATCACATTTCCAACTCCCCTCCTCCAAGTCCCTCCTCCCTACCTTTTATCTTCTCCTGCTGAACACTCTCTGCTCATTCCTGAAGAAGGGCCTGTGCCCGAAACGTCGAATCTCCTGTTCCCTGGATGCTGCCTGACCTGCTGTGCTGTTCCAGCAATAAAGTTTCAACTTTGATCTCCAGCATCTGCAGACCTCACTTTCTCCTTTTGCATTCATCTGCTCTCTGCCTACTCTTCCTCTTGGTAATGCTAACTTCATGATCCTTACAGTCTCTATTTTCCACCTCACTGTCTACTAATCTTCTCTCCTGGCTCCCAGCCTCCTGCTACATTAGTTTAAAACCTCCCCAATAGGAGGAGCAAAAACTCCCCAAGGATATTAGTTCCAGTCTGGTTCAGGTGTAGACCATCCAGTTTGTAATAGTCCCACTTTCCCCAGATCTGGTCCCAATGTCTCACAAATCTGAACCCTCGCTCCTACACCATCCCTCAAGCTACGTGTTCATCCTACCTATTCTTTCATTTCTACCCTGGCTAGCACAGGGCACTGGTAGTAATCCCGAGATTACTACCTTTGAAGTCCTCCTCTTTAATTTATCTCCTAGCTCACTGAATTCTGTTTTCAGGACCTCATCTCATTTTTACTTATATAACTGGTGCCTACATGCACCACAACAACTGGCTGTTCACCCTCCCCTTTCAGAATGCTCTGCAGCTGTCTGGTGACATCCCTGACCCGAGCATGTGGGAGGCAACATACCATCTGGGAGTCTCATTTTCAGCCATAGAACCGTCTATTTACTCCCCTTACAAGAGAATCCCCTATGACTATGGCCCTACGAGTCTTTTTCCTGCCCTTCTGAACAGCAGTGCCCGCCACGGGGCCATGATCCTGGCAACTGCTGCCCTCTCCTGGTGAGCCATCTCCCCCAACAGTATACCTGTTTTGGAGGGAGATGACCACAGGGGACACCTGCACTGCCTTCCTACTCTTTCTCTGCCTTTTGGTTACCCATTCACTATGTCCCTCAGCAATTCAAACCTGAGGTGTGACCAGTTCACTAAATGTGCTATCCACAACCTCCTCAGCATCATGGATGCTCCACAGTGAGTCCATCTGCAGCTCCAGAGCCATCATGCGGTCAAACAAGAGCTGCAGCTGGACACATATCTTGCAAGTGTAAGAGTCAGGAACATCAGCCACGTCCCTGAGCTCCCACATCAAGCAAAAGGCACATGGCATGGGTCTGAGGTCCCCTGCCATTGTAAGCCTTAGTTTTATATTAACTAACTAAAACCAAACAATGCGCTTAAGTATATAAAAGAAAAAATAAACTTGCCTTACAGAGTCCTTTTCTTCTGGTTTTTGGGTGGGGGGTAGGGGGAGGCGGGAGGGAGATACTACATGTGTAGTATCTCGGGTTTACCCGCTGCCCAAGTATATACTAAGTCCTCACCTTCCCGGCAACATCCTGGTCTCCAACGTTACCTCCACTCTATCCTCTGCTGCTCTCAGACAGAAAAAGGCCGTGGGCTTCAAAGGTAAGTATTATACTAAGTCCTGACCTTCCAGCAACCTCCTAGTCTCCAATGTCACCTCTGCTCTGTCTCCCATTGCTCCGGGACAGGGAAAATTAACATTGTTTGCCTTCCCAAGAGGGGGATGCTGGAGGGAGGTTGGGGGTAAGTGGTTACATTACACTAAAGTATGATTTTCACTTTAGGTTTAATCCATGTTGGTTTCATGAAACTTGATTTACATCTGATTGGATCAGATAAAGCCTGGGATTATTTTAAGAAAGTATTGCTTGGTTCATTCTTCAGATAATTTCAGACCACAAAAGTCCCAGTTATTACACTGTCTGATGAGATTCAAAAGTCAATGATCTACTTTTTATAAGATCAAAACATCATTATCTCCTTCTTTAATTATCTCTTCATACTTAAAATAAGTCTTGTCTTTCACAAGTATTCAATAGCTATCAGCTATGTATGGCAAATATAATCAGGGCTATTTCAATACTCCACATGTGAACTCTAAACATAGAAAACTGGGTGGTCTAGAATACTCTAGGATGCTTAGAGCTTCGAAAGCACTCTCAAGATTAAGAATTAAATAAATTGTGTCAATACAAATGCTATTAATCACATTCCGTTTTTGTATGTTGTCCTCCGCTGTTATAATGTATGTTATCCAAATAAAATTACATTGCATTGTTTTAGTTAGACCATTCCCTTATTAGCCATCGAAAGAGCAAAGTGCTCTTTATGTGTTAGTTCAGTTTGTGTTTTCCATTGCAAATCTTAGTGTGTGGTATTTTATTTGTTAAATAAAATTTGTGGTTCTGAAATAAACATGGATGGTAGTAGTTAAGATATCAGCTACTAAGTTCATGTGTTTTCAAAATTTTGTGATGTCATCTGATATGTAGGACATTTTGAAAGTATGCCTTACATTGCTTTCATCTGGTTCTTAATATTTTAAAAATAAGGTACACGAACAAACTAAGGAGTTAGTTTCCTCTAATCTCTGTCTTTGATTTTATTGCAAAACAAAATTAAACTTTTGTTTTCAAGTAACCCACACATATGAAAGCAGTGATCCAGAACTCATAGTGAAAATGGCTCCAGATGCTCAGGGAATATTTAAAAATATGTTTAGGGCTATATTTAAAGTACAAATTCAATGGCAGATACAAAGGCATTCTTGAATCCAAAAGTTATTGATACAGTCCTAAATAACCACTGATTTGGTGATATATCAGAAATTATAACCTCTGAATAATGGTTCCATTCTCTCTAATTACGCTAGAATTTATTCCCAAAACTAATACAATTGAAAATCAAAATAGATGTTGACAGTATTCATTCAACAAAAATATAAGTTTGGACCCTTCTTGTAGAGAATTGTTTTATCATTTTGAGAAGAAGCATTTCCTGCTCCTCCATAGAATGAATCCTCCATTGACATGGCATGGTATTCTTAAAAAAACATCCAAATTATTTTTTTTTCTGATTCTAAGTGGATTCACTAAAATAAATGCATACAATCTCAAACTTTCCTTTCCTATTAGTTTTAAGCTTGTAATATGTTGTTTTACTTTCGCTTTGCAAATTAAAAGTAATATCCTCTCATTTCACAATTAAAAAGATACTCACAAGTTATTTTGCCCTCATGTAACACCCCTATGTTGTGCATAAATCTAATATCTTAGAAGTATCTTAATAGGAGGTAGAGCATTACACTTGCCCATACCTTAACAGTTATGCACAATGGAGACATTACAGCCATTACTTGGCCATGAATGCATTATTTGTTTTGGAAATAATTATTTGGAGATTAAGTCAAAGAGAATAAAAATGAACAAAAAAGTGAATTGAGACCTGTTCACTTAATAACGTACAGCACTTGCCCCATGTAGTTTGTGCTAGAGTAATTAAAAATAACTTGGATTATCATTGAAGTACAACTTCACTGCCAGTGATATGTGAATTTGCTTTAAAACAAGCCAGAACAAAACATATTTCTGATTCCTTTCTCATTGGAACCGATTGTGGTGTGACTGTTTATTTTTGAATGTAGCTTTTCCAGAAATTCTGAAAATGTAAATTGACTTTCAAATTTTGCTGATAGAACTGTCACATCACAATAAGAAGACACTGAACTGAGTCCAGATCAGAAGCAATGCTTCATCCACATAATTGAAAGGTTCCAGTGGTCACTACACTCCACCTTAATTACTTGTGCAACACTCCAGAGTACTTTTAGTATTAAATCAGTAGCTGCTTTCTTAGAATAGCTTGAAAAGTAACTGCTTTGAGAAATTATACCATCAACAAGATTTATAAGAGCAGAATAACTTAAGGAGGTTGTGTGACACAGTGATTATGCCCCCACCTCCTTGAAGTGGAGGTATAAACCACTTACTGTGTTTAAATCTGTGTGACTAACCTTTTGGTGAGCTGCAGTGTTAACAGGCTCTCCTGGCTGCAACATAGATCCCTTGGAGAGATGAATGTCGAAGATGAAAACAATCATGCCATCCTACCAAAGGTATGCCCCCTCTGACATCACAAAATGTAGTTATACTGCTTGAGACCTGTCCCCAGTTTAAGACAAATACAGTTTTTTAATAGCTGTCAAATTGTAGCTGCTCCATCGAATTCTACGTGTACCGTAGGCTCCATTTTATTCCTTTGTAGCATACCTGGCTCCATGCTAAACTGGGTCGATGTAGTATTCTTTGGAAGAACAGGTGACTTTGAACCTGTAAGAAGGTTTGAAAAGTTGGCAGAAAAGTTAAAATTTCAGTTATTTAAATATGTAAATAAACTTCTTGCCTCAAATTCTAACAAGTGTTTTAGAATTTATAGCTGCAGGCCAGAATTCCCAGAGCCCATGCGATCTTGCAGGTGGCAGGCTGCAAGAATGGCATTATGTACTTTCCCAGCAGTGAATCAAATCTTCTGATCCAACCCTTGCCACAACCTAAATGCTGATCCACAAGTGGAAGCTTTCCTGGTTTCAATCTCTTCAGCTCCTTCCTCCCTCTATCTCCCTAATCCTTAATCTCTTATGATTTGGGTTCCCAATTCCAAAATCTTCAATGCTGCTATCATGCCCTATGATTTCTTCAATTTACCCCTCAAGCCTGCCAGCTTTTCAACACACTGAACATGGTGATTACTTATTTTTGTGCCATCTTCTTTGTGCTAGGATGCCAGTTTCCCAGTGCCAGCTAGCCAACCTATCAGTCTAACTAACTTCTAACTTGAAGAAAACAAACTAAATGGAATGCATCCTTTAAATTTGGACCTCAACATTCTCCATTTCTGGGTTTCTCATCTGAAGTGTCTCTTTCCCTAACAAGCTGGAAAAGTAGGGAAGCCAGTGTCCTTGTATGGGGTGGGATTCACAAAGGTTCTCTTTACAGCACCTGTGAAACCTAGTGACTTTATTGTGAGAGCAAGAGCAGCATATTCATTGGAACACCACCTGCAAGTAGCAAATGAAGCCACACACCATGCTGGCATGAAACTATAATGTCATTCTTTCACTGTCACTATGTTGAAATCCTGGAACTCCCTTCCAAATAACATCATGGTTGTAACTACATCACATGACCTACATTGGTTCAAGAAGGTAGCTCACCACCACTTTCTCAAGAGCAATTCAAGATGTGCAATAAATACTGACCTATCCAAAGGAGCACACATTGTAAACAAATCAGTTTTTAAAAAGAAACAAATAAGACAGTATATGCTTGTCAGGTGAATACCTCATGTGAGAAAAAGTCCATATTCCTGAATTTGAGAGAGGAGATGAAAGAGAAAATAAATTTGCGAAAAAAAGAACATGAATAGGGTGGCAATTGACATAAAAGAGAACCAAAACATCATCTATCACCATTAAGAGACAGAATAGGATCTATCCAAGGTAAAGAAGGTTTTAGAAGTTTGAAGCTGCAGGCACAGTTATAATATTTCATGTGTAATTTGTATGGGTGTTTACCAACAAAGAGGTTGCTGGATAAAACAGCAGTTGAAGTGAAGATGGTAGAGGTAATGGAGTAAACATTCAGAGTCAAGGTTTGTTAAAAAGAATGTTTATGCTTAGAATGGATAAGGCCAGATGTCTTGCACCTCAGTAAGTCAAATGGGTCTGGTTTCTGATCAAGTTGGTTAGAAAACTAAGTTACAGGATAATCAGTTTCTGCAACACTGAAGTGATCTACTCCAAGCTTCATCCATGACGTGTGTGGAATATTATATGTTACATTGTGCTCTTTAAAAGGAAAAGAAAGGAGAAAGTAAACAGGGAGGCCTTTTTGTCGTGCAGCGGTAGCTTCCTACCCCTGGACCAAGTGGCCCAGGTTTAAGCGTGTAATAACATCTCTGAAAAGTTTGATTAGGAAATGTGAGATCAATATATAGTTGGTCATCAGATTCTGCCATGCATCTCATCATAGACCTCCACCTTAGTTTCTGTCTCACTAACTAAGTTGGACCCCGAATTGACAATTGCTATTCCCTCAGGGCAGTATCCTAGGCCCAAGCACTTCAACTGCTTAATCAATAACTGTCCATCTCCATTATAAAGTCAAGATGTTCACTGATGATTGAATTCTGTCTGTACCACCTGTAATTGTCGACTATTTGTACTCAATACTGCTATTTATTAAGCCTAAGATATTATCTGCTTTGCCAATCAGCCCGCCATCAAAGATAGATCCTGTATCTCCGGATCCTCCTGTCACAGAACACTCATGGAAATGTTAAGTATATGCTACTTCTTCCTATCCTTTTGAAATGCATCACCTGATATAACTTTGTATTAAACCCCATCTGGCACCGATCTAAATTCTGCAAAGATATCCATGTTTGGGGCAAATGTTAGGAAGTGTAAAGAAGCACTTTGGACTGACAGTGCTTGTTCATGTGCATGACAGGCTATTAAAGATGGCACAGATACACAGGATGCCAGTGAATTCTGGGCTATCCGGTATAGTGGCGAATTGTGTTCAGATCAACATGTGGGAAGATGGGACAGAAATCAATATAGGAGTCAAATGAATGGAAGGTAATTATTGCAGTGAGTTTAATGAGATGTGGCAAAAAAAAACTCATTATCCTCATGGTGACAACCCTCTAAAAATTTCGACTTAGACAAAAAAATAATAGATTCAGTCACAGGTCACCTTTCTCTGTAGATAATGGTTATCAACTATTACTTCTTACTTTCTGCTTTTATTTCAGAACCTGCAGTATTTTGCTTTTATACCTAAAATTTATTAACCTGTTCAAACATAACAACATACTTCCAGGGTACATGGGACTTAAACTCAGACATTTTAGACCACAGGGAGGGTCAAGACCACTACACCAAGACCAATTCCACTATGTGGTCTTATATTTTCTAATCAACCTATTCAGAGTTGTTATTCATGGTATCTGGCACATGTAGGGCTTGAACCTGGGCGTCCTGGCTAAGAGGTATGGACATTTCCACTGTGCCACAAGAACCCTTCAATACTCAATCTTACCTTTTTCATATATCTGGAAGTAGTCTTAAACACAACAGAACATTTTATTTTCAGATCACCGAGTCACCTGTGATTTTTTTTCATCTACAAACCACCACCAGTAAATCACCTATGTTTTCCATTTGAATAATTTACGTGCAAAGTCTATTAAGAGCAATGCCTATTCAATCTTATAGCTCCTTACATCAAGCAGTCCCACCTGCTCCTCCCACTCAATTACTAAGTAAACCCCAATCACCTGCTCAACATCTGTCCTCATTACAACGTCTTAAGTTTATGTTCCATAAAACTGCAATCATTGAAGAGCTTTCCTCCTGATTCCCTTTGACTTCAATTTTCTTAGAATTCCTTGGTGCCACACTAAATCAAATGCTATCTTAATGTCAGGAACAGCACTTTCACCCCTCCCTTAGAATTCATGTATTTTTTTCTACATTCAGACAACAGCTGTAATGAACTCTGGAGATCAGTGGCTGTGGTAGAATCTTAACTGAGCATCTGTGAGTGTGTTAATATGTAAATGTTGCTGTCAGCCATGTCTTATTCCATCACTTTGCGGAGGAGTGAGAGTGGATAGATTTGGCATTAGTTAGCTAGTTTAGATTTGTGCTGCTTTTTGTGGACACACATATCTGAGCAATTTTCCACATTGTTTAGTAGACACCACACTGGTTCAGACCTATATTGCCTTTCCTTTATTATCCTATCTACCTGTGACTCTATTTTCAAGGAACAATGAACTTGCACTTCAAGGTCCCTTTGTTTAGCAACACTCCCGAGGACCTTACCATTAAGTGTATAAGTCCTGCTCTGATTTGCTTTTCCACATGCAGCTCCATCTGCCACTCGTCAGCCCATTGGCCCAACTGATCAAGATTCCATTGTATTTTATTAGGTTAGATTCCCTACAGTGTGGAAACAGGCCCTTTGGCCCAACCAGTCCACACTGACCCTCCGAAGAGTAATCCACCCAGACCCATTTCCCTCTGACTAATGCACCTAGCACTATGGGCAATTTAGCATGACCAATCCACCTGACCTGCACATCTTTGGGCTGTGGGAGGAAAACGGAGGAAACCCATGCAGACATTGGGAGAATGTGCAAACTCCACACAGACAGTTGTCTGAGGCTGGCATTGAATCTGCGACCCTGGTGCTGTGAGGCAGCAGTGGTAACCAATGAGCCACCGTGCTGCCCCACAAAGAAGGTAACCTTCTTCACTGTCCACTACACCTCCAATTTTGTCATTTGCAAACCTACTAACTATATCTCCTATGTTCACATGCAAATCATTTATATAAATGACACGAAGCAATGGGCCCAGCATCAATCCTTGTGGTACACCACTAGTCACAGGCTCCAGTCTGAAAAGCACCCCTCTACCACCACCCTCTGTCTTCTACCTTTGAGCTAGTTCTGAGTCTAAATCGCAATTTCTCCCTGTATTTCATGAGATCTAACCTTGCTAACCAGTCTCTCATGAGAAATCTTGTCAAATGTCTTACTGAAGTCCATAAAGATCACATTTACTGTTCTATTCTCTTTGTTACTTCTTCAAAAAACTCAGTCAAGATTATGAGACATGATTTACCACTCACAACACCATGTTGACTATCCTAATCAGTCCTTGCCTTTCCAAATACATGTAAGTCTTGTCCCTCAGGATTCTCTCCAAGAACTTGCCCACCACCGACCATCACTGGTCCACAGTTCCCTGGCTTTCCTTACCATCTTTCTTAAACAGTGGCACTACGTTAACCAACCTCCAGTCTTCTGGCCCCTCAGCTGTTATTATCAATGAAACAAATATCTCAGTAAGGGACCGAGCAATCACTTCCCTACCTTCCCACAGAGTTCTAGGGTACCCCTGGTCAGGTTCTGGGGATTTATCCACTTCTTTGCATTTCAGCACATCTAGCACCTCTTCCTCGTTAATATGGACATTATTCAAGATGTCACCATCTATTTCCTCACATTCTATATCTTCCTTGTCCCTCTCCACAGTAAACACTGATGCAGAATGCTTATTTAGTATCTCCCCCATCTCTTGCAGCTCCACAAATGGGCTGCCTTAGTGAAGTCTTGCTTAAATTGTATAAGATCTTGTTTAGACTGTCCTTGAGTACTGTGCAGTTTGGCCTCTTTACCTCAGGGAAGGCCAAAGTCAGAAGTCACATGACACCTGGTTATAGTCCAACAGATTTATTTAAAATCTAAAGCTTTCAGAGCATTGCTCCTTCATTAGATGAAGTGGAAGGTAGTATTGTTGCAGAGGGGGTGCAACAAAGGTTCACCAGACTTGTTCCTGGGATGGTGAAACTATCCTATGAAGAAAAATTGCGCATACTATGTCTGTGTTCTCTAGAATATGAAAGAATAAGAGATGATCTCATTTAAAGTTACAAAATACCTGAATGGATTGACACAGATAAGAAGTTTCCCCTGATTTGGGTGTTGAGAGCTGGCAGCACAATATAAAAATAAGTGGGAGGGGAATTCTCTTTTACTCTGGGGGTTGTGAACTTTTGGATTTTTTCACAACAAGTTCTCACAAACAGCAATATAAGAATGTAATTTGTTTTTCTGTTATGTTGATTGAGCGGTAAATATTGAGCAAACCTCTGAGGGTTACTATCCTGCCTTTATTTGAAATAATACCATGGATGGGAACTTTCACAATCACACAAACACGTAAGTGGTGCTTTAGTTTATTCCATCTGAAAGATTGCACCTTCAAAAGTTGTCAGTACTTTCACTGTATTAGACTTAATTTTCTACACACTATCTGGAGTGGGACTTGCATCCAGAACCTTGTGGCTCAGGCAAATGTGCTACTAATTGAGCCATGACTGACATTGCTATGTAACAAAATTCTATATACTACAGCTGCATCAGAAAGCAATAAAATGCATTACCAGGCCCTTGGAGGTGAGTTTGCAGATGAGGAATAAGACCATAAGACATAAGAGCAGAAACTAAGTCCATCAAGTCTGCTCCACCATTCAATCATGGCTGATACATTTTTCAAATCCATCCTCCCGCTTTTCCCCCATAATCCTTGATTCCCTTGACAATCAAGAAGCTATCTATCTCCATCTTAAATATACTCAATGTCCTGGTCTCCACAGCCTTCTGTGACAGTGAATTTGATTCACCACTCTCTGGCTGAAGAAATTTCTCCTTATCTCTGTTCTAAAATGTCTTCCCTTTACTCTAAGGCTTTGCCCTCAGGTCCTAGTCTCTCCTGCCAATGGAAACATCTTCCCAACATCTACTCCGTCCAGGCCATTCAATATTCTGTATGTTTCAATTAGATCCCCCCTCATCCTTCTCAACTCCATCAGGCACAGAGTCAGAGTCCTCAAATGTTCCTATGTCAAGCTTTTCATTCCTTGGAGCACACTTGTGAACCTCTTCTGAACATGCTCCAGGGCCTATACATCTTTCCTGAAATATCGGGCCCAAAACTGCACACAATACAATGGGGATAGTGATTTATTTTTTACTTACATTAGACAGAAATACAATAAGTTTCTTTCTACAACCACTTTTGCTGAAGTTGGCTTTTGTGTGCTGACAGTAACATGCCTGGCAACAACAGACAGTCAGCAAGTAAGGTTATTAATAAAGGCAATTCCCAAGGCTAGTGGGAAAACTTGCAAATATAAGATCAATCATAGATAGTGGTTTGCTGTTGCATGATTATCTCCAGGAAATGTATGTCATGGTTTTTACTGGTGACGAAGCAAAGACTGCTGTTGCTTCTAACTGAATTGCCACCTCTCTTTTTGTCCCACCCTAAGTCCTTCTCTTCACCTCAGAAATACAGTCACTGTAGGCCACTGGTCATGGTATCAATCGCATGCAGTGAATTGTCCTCCTGCTTCCTGTAACCATCCTAATTAGACAACAACTAATGGAGGTGTCCTCCTGGACGGGTAGAATCTGAAGTCCTGGTGTTGCTGTGATTGGGCTTGTGATCTGGAAAGCCAGCTAATATAATTTACTTAGAAATAAAGGATAAATATTACCAAGGAAAATGTTTCTGCACATTTTAAAGTAGTGCTGGGGGATCTTATACATGCCCTGTGACAAAAGGAGATCTAATGTTTCATCCAAAATGTGGAGATGTGTATTTTCTGTTGTTTGATATTGTGTTAGTTTTGGTTACCAGCCATGTGCAAACGCAACACACTCAGACAAACTGGGTGATATTGTACTGTAAAGTATTCTGTTTCCTAAAAAAAAATAACCTGGAAAGCATTCTGAGATTGGAACTTTCCAGTGTAGAAGTCCAGGATTGTACCGTGCACATTATATAGTTAAGCCAATAGAAAATCATGACTTGAAATGACTCTAATTACTTAAACCCTGGCAAGCACTGATAATTATCTATAAATATAAAACTGAAATAACTGTTCTATAATTATCCCAAGTTATGTTTCCTAAGTATTGTTAACATATTTAATGGGCTATACAGTAAATTTCAAAATTTTATACATTCCCCAAATGGTTTTCTTTCAGAGTAATTCTATTCACCTTAGTAGACCTAATTTAGTGCCAATCTGGGCCATACTTAAATCTAATTAATCAGAAATGCTCAAACTTTCAGTAAAATTGATAGTATTTTGGCCATCAAAATGTCCACTCAATGTATTGGTTTAATGAGTTTGTCATTATCCTGATGTTGGAATATAAGTAGATAACTCTAATTTCCAAAACTGCTGTGTTGATGTACATACAATCTGATTGGAGATTAATTTGCAATTGAATTCCTTCTGAAGCCAGTGCTAGTAGGCTTACCTAAATATCTTTTAATTTGTAATGATTACAGTATAACTCTGGTCTGCTGTGAAGCCATCCTGGGCACTTTACTTATGTTACTACCACATGCAATACATGTTGGATGAAGAGTGATTCTCTGTCAGCCACTGTTAGGTCGCATGGTTCAGATGTGCTGGATGCAGAAACAGCAGGATGAAGTGGAATTATAGAGTAATTGAGTTATACGGAATGGATGCTCTGTTACTATATTTTTAAAATAGTCGTTGGACATAGGATGAATCAAAGCTTCATGTATCTCGAAGTATTGTAGGCCTTAGGAAAGATATATTGGTCTTTGAGGGAGTGCAATGTAGGCTTACAAGAAAGATACCTGGACTACAGGGATTACGTTATGAGTTATTACACAATAGGCCTGTTTCTCTAGAATTTAGAAGGTTAAAGGGTGATCTGATTGAAGTCTTCAAGATATTAACAAGAAAAGACAGGCGAGATAGACTGTTTCCATTGGTTGAGGATTCTAGAATGAGGGAGCAAAATCTAAAAGTTAGGGCTAGACTGTTCAGGAGGGATGTTAAGAAGCACTTCTACATACAGTGGATGGTAGATGTTTGAAACTCAATTCCACAAATGGCGGTGGATACAGGATCAATTATTAATTTTAAATCTGAGATAGGTTTTTTTTTTGTTAAGCAAAGGTATTAAGGTATGTGGATCAAAGGGCTGGCATATGGAGTTTGGCCACAACTCAGCCATGATGTCATTGAATGGTGGAATAGGCTCCAAGGGCTGACTGGCCTACTCCTGTTCCTGTGTTCCTATAAAAATATTCAAGATCTGAGCTCTTCAACCCTCAACTCTGAGTCACAGTGACTGGAAGATATCTGATTTTCTAACTAATCACTCCATTTCTTATAACCCTAGGCTAAAAATAGCAATACAATTTCAGATTGCATTATTTTAGTTGAAGTATTGTACTTTAACAATAACATAAGTTGTGCCTAAAATGTTTAAAAATATTTTTAGCTATGTGAATAATATCTAAATCTTAGGAAACAATCATTTTAGATGTGTTGACGAAGCAAGGATCGAAATATGCAAGATGTAATCTTTGAGAAAACTGAAGAGTATGTCAGATCAATTCTTCCTTTCTGGTCAAAAGAAGCTTCAGTTTGAACATTTAGCCAAATCAGCTGTCAAAAATCTTCAGCCAGAGGCCACAAAAAGCAAAACCTAAGTTCATGTGTGTTTGCCTCTCATTTAATTTACTTTTTGGTGTACATCTGCTCTTATAAACTCAAAAAGACTGTCTCTTTTACTAGTTATAATGTTTTGCAATACACTCTCAAGATATTTTGAAAATATTTTACATCCAATTATAATTTGAAAGTAAACTAAACAAGTGGAACATAGGAATCTCTAGTTAACTTTCATTACATATTTCCTATCTTATTCTAAACAGAGAAACATAGAAAATAGGCGCTGAAGTAAGCCATTCAGCCCTTTTGAGCCTGCATGACCATTCCATATGATCATAGTTGATCATGCAATTTCATTGTCCCACTCCCACATACCATACCTGTTCATCCTTTTAGCTACAAGGGCCATGTCCAGCTCCCTCTTGAATATAACTAATGTACTGGCCCTAACAGCATTCTGTATTCGAGAATTCATTAGGTCCACAACTCTTGAGTGAAGATATTCATCCTCACGCTCAATCCTGAGTGGTTTACACCTTAATCTTAGACTGTGTGACCCCTAGTTCTGGACGTCCGCAATATTGGCAACATTCTTCCTGCATTCTTCCCCCAGTTCCTTCAAAATTTAAATGTACAATTAAGTGAAGGGAGACCTGATTAATTTTGTTGACGTGATCATTAAACTGCCTTACAGTTGTTAATTAGAAGGTGTTTCATAATGATTACAACAAAGAAAGAGGCATCTTGGTCCATTGGCTCTCCAAAGAACATTTTACTTAATCAATTCTCTTGCCTTTTTCTCATAACATGCAGAACAGCTTTAAATGCCCTGCTGGCATCTAGTAAATTTCTATTTACAATGTGGAATGACATGTATTAAATTTGTAGGAAATAAATACTCAATCCATTTCTATGTCGTCCAAATGTTTTACAATATGGTCTTAAACCATGAAAACTACTACACTAATTAGAATATTTAGACAAGAAACAGTTGTCTATAATTGATCACAATTGGAAGTCAGTGGAGATCAGATTTTTTGTATTATTGGGTGGGAATACCTGTGTAACAAGCCTGACCTCTGAGGTGTGAAGTTTATTTTAGTATTATTTTCAGATTTTGGCTATCCCTATTGTCGTTTGCTCGATTCCAGACATGCACCCATTTTCTCTCCATGTGATATGGGTATCTGGGCCTGTTAGGTTACTATAACAGATCCAAAATCCAATGGAGAAGATGCAGTAATGTGTACTTCAATCAATGTTTCAGTACTTAAGTTTTGCTTTCATGCCAGTTACTCAATTTTATTGAGCCGTCACCATTGCGGTACAATTGGATTTCTCAATGGGATTTTGTTTTATTTGAGGTGTTTGGAGAAAAAGGCGGACTAAAGTTGCAAAAACAAGCAAATAAATCTGCCTCAGTAGTTCCTACAATGTTTGCTGATTCTTAAAGACTTATATATACAAATATAAATTAATGTTACTTGCTTTGGCTGATGGATAATCCTGTGAAAATATTCCCAATGTCATATTTTTGGGAATATTGCATTGAATAAATCATTCCAGTGTGATCAAAAAACAACATGCACCACCAAGATCACACAAAAAAAGTCTATAGACTTTGGAACATTGGAATTTCTAATTTCTTATACACACTGATGTCAGTCTAGTTTATCTGTATGGTAAACTTTCTTTGATAAAGGATATCTCAGTCTTTGATCCTGTGGTACCTTCTTCATATGTATGAAGGATTGGAAGATTGTTGGAATCCCCTTCCATTATCTTCACTCCCATTTCCCTTAGCTGCCTGAATGCAAACTAGACTGGACCAGACAATGTATCCATTCTAAGCAAAAGCATAAGGCCTTTCCAGGAAGACCTGCCTAACAGTTTTCACTCTGTCCATTACCTCTACCAACTCCATCTCCAATATTAGATTACTTATAGTGTGGAAACAGGCCCAACAAGTCCACACCGACCCTCTGAAGAGCAACCCACCCAGACCCATTCCCCTACATTTACCCAATACCGTGGGCAATTTAGCATGGCCAATTCACCTAACCTGCACAACTTTGGACTGTGGAAGGAAACCGGAGCACCCAGAGGAAACCCACGCAGACACGGGGAAGAATGTGCAAACTCCACACAGCCAGTTGCCCGAGGCAGGAATTGAACCCGGGTCTCTGGCGCTGTGAGGCAGCAGTGCTAACCATTGTGCCGCCCAGCATCTCCTTCCTAAGCAAAGAAAATATGAAGTACTTATGAAGCAACCAGAGAGGTAATAAAGGAAAACAAAAACAGAAATTATTGTAAAAACATAACAAGTCTGGTAGAATCTGTGGAGAGAAAACAGATATAATGTTTCACATCCAATGATCCTCCTTCAGAACACAGTTGGTTCGGACCAAACAGCATCACAGCGCATGATGGCCTGTTATGAACCATATGCACCTCTCATCCATGGACATTTGTATCTGACATTCTCACCCCTTGATGCTTTTCTGATACATTTGCAGGACACTTAGGAAAAACCCCAAATTTGTGTTGCAGGGCTGACCAACAACAAGCATGAAAAGACTGCAGTAGAGACACTTTGTGCACAGGGTAGACACCAGTTCACAGCCTGTTAGGGCTGATTGCTTGCTGTCAGTGTCTATCTGCATGCTTGCAGCATCCTTGCTATGCATGCCAATTAACGCACTGTTGCTTCAGTGGAGTCAAAAGATATTAGTACTGCTGTGTTGATGAGCTCTTTTATGCAGACAGACAGATGGGCATGGATAAAGTAGTCAAAATTGTATATGTGCTGCACCTAGCATTAAGTGTGGATTGCAGAATGCAGTGAGAACAGCTGTTGAAGGAGTGTTGTACAAAGCTATACTTGGGATCCTGGATGGATACAAAACAAGCAGGTTGAAACTTCATTTAGGTAGAATGTGTAAGCCTGAGTTGGAGGGTGTCACTGAGGAATGAGATTGCCTGCGAAAGCAAGTTTTGGTAAATAACTTGTAAACACTAGGAGGGAGAACAAATGTAATGATGGTCAGCAAGCAGAAAGGTTTGAGTGGAAATCCTGTCTTCTTGGAGCAGAGCTTTTTCAAGGTGGGCATACATCAAAGAGATGTCGTAGTGAATTAAATTATAAATGAAAAACTGGTTGCTGGATGTCTGAAACAAAAACAGAATGTGTTAGAGAAACTAAGCAGTCTGACAGCATCGATAGAGAGAAGGAGTTAATGTTTTGATGAAGGATTACTGGACTTGAAACGTTAACTCTGTTTTCTCTCCACAAATTGAACATGTAGCTACAGGGATTGTACAGGAGAGAGAGTTTTGGATTCCTTGATAATTGGGGCACTTTCTGGGGTAAGTAGGACCTCTACAAACAGGATGGTCTTCACCTGAACCACAGAGGTACTAATATCCTAGGAGGAAAATTGCTATTTTTCTTTGGGTGCATTTAAACTAATTCAGCAAGGGGATGGGAACCGAAATTTTAGTTTGCGTATACGGGAAAATGAGAGTAGTGAAGTCAGAACTAAGATTTCAAGATTGCAAGAAGGCACCGGCAGGCAAGAAGTTGGTTTGAAGTGTGTCTACTTCAATGCCAGGAGTATCTGGAATAAGGTGGGTGAACTTGCAGCATGGGTTGGTACCTGGGATTTTGATGTTATGGCCATTTCAGAGACATGGGTAGAGCAGGGACAGGAATAGTTTTGCAGGTTTTGGAATTTAGATGTTTTAGTAAGAACACAGAGAATGGTGAAAGAGGGATGGTGTCACACTGTTAGTTAAGAACAGTGCGACAATTGCAGAAAGGACCTTTGAAGACTCCTCTACTGAGGTAGTATGGGCTGAGATTAGATACCCCCCTGTTGGGAGTTTTCTATAGGCCTCCAAGTAGTTCCAGGGATGTAGAGGATAGGATAGCAAAGATGATTCTCGATAGGAGCGAGAGTGACAGAGTCGTTGTTATGGGGGACTTTAACTTTCCAATTATTGACTAGAAATACTATAGTTCAAGTACTTTAGATGGGTCAGTTTTTGTCCAATGTGTGCAGGAGGATTTCCTGATGCAAGAAGTAGACAGGCCAACAAGGGGCAAGGCCACATTAGATTTGGTATTGGCTAATGAACCCAGCTAGGTATTAAATTTGGAAGTAGGTGAGCATTTTGGTGATAGTGACCACAATTTGGTTATATTTACTTTAGTGATAGAAAGGGATAGGTATATACTGCAGGGCAAGAGTTATAGCTGGGGGGAAGGCAATTATGATGCGATTAGGCAAGATGTAGGATGCTTAGGATGGGGAAGGAAACTGCAGGGGATGGGCACAATTGAAATGTGGAGTTTAATCAAGGACCGGCTACTGCGGATGCTTGAGAGTTACAGGTTAGCCAGGAAAGGCCTAAAGAGAGAGCTAAGAAGAGCCAGGAGGGGACATGAGAAGTCATTGGCGGATAGGTTCAAAGAAAACCCTAAGGTTTTCTATAACTATATCAGGAATAAAAGAATGACAAGAGTAAGATTAGGGCCAATCAAGCATAGTGGTGGGAAATTGTGCATTGAGTTAGAGGAGATAGGGGAAGTGCTAAATGAATACTTTTTGTTAGTATTCACACTAGAAAAAGACAATGTGGTCAAAGACAATACTGAGATACAGGCTACTAGACTAGATGAGAATGAGGTGCATAAGGAGGAGATGTTAGCAATTCTGGAAAGTGTAAAAATGGATAAGACCCCTGGACTGGATGGGATTTATCCTGGGCTTCTCTGGGAAGCCAGGAGGAGATTGCCAAACCTTTGGCTTTACTCTTTATGTCGTCAGTGTCTACAGGAATAGTGCCAGAAGACTGGAGGATAGCAAATGTTGTTCCCTTGTTCAAGAAGGGGAGTAGAGACAACCCTGGAAATTATTGACGGGTGAGACTTACATCAGTGTGGGTAAAGTGTTAGAAAGGGTTATAAGAGATAGGATTTCTAATCATCTAGAGAGGAATAAGTGATTAGGGATAGTCAACACAGTTTTGTGAAGGGTAGGTCATGCCTTACAAACTTTATTGTGTTCTTTGAGAAGGTAACCAAACAGGTGGATGAGGGTAAAGTGGCTGATGTGGTGTATATGAATTTCAGTCAGGCATTTGATAAGTTCCCCATGGTAGGCTATTGCACAAAATACAGAGGCATGGGATTGAAGCTGATTTAGCAGTTTGGCACAGAAATTGGCTAGCTGAGAGAAGACAGAGGGTGGTGGTTGATGGGAAATATTCCTCCTAGAGTTCAGTTACTAGTGGGGTACCACAAGGATCTGCTTTGGGTCCACTGTTGTTTTTCATTTATATAAATGACCTGGATGAGGGCATCTCGGAACCATGAGATCATGCTGCAGCTGTACAAAACTCTAGTGTAGCGTATTGTGTACAGTTCTGGCCACCACATTATAGGAAAGACGTGGAAGCTTTGGAAAGGCTTCAGAGGAGATTTACTAGGATGTTGCCTGGTATGGGGGGAAGGTCTTACCGGGAAAGGCTGAGGGACTTGAAGCTGTTTTCATTAGAGAAAAGAAGGTTGAGAGGCGACTTAAGTGAGACATATAAGATCATCAGAGGGTTAGATAGGTTGGACAGTGAGAGCCTTTTTCCTCAGATGGCGATGGCTAGCACAAGGGGACTTAGGTTGAGGGGTGATTGTTATAGGTCAGATGTCAGAGAAGGTTTCTTTACTCAGAGAGTAGTAGGGGTGTGGAATGCACTGCCTGCAACAGTAGTAGACTCGCCAACTTTAAGGGCATTTAAATGGTCATTGGATAGGCATATGGACAAGAATGAAATAGTGTAGGTTCTACAGGTCAGTGCAACATCGAGGGCCAAAGGGCCTGTACTGCATTGTACTGTTCTATGTTCTAAATGATACCAGGCCTGCACACTTCCTGTTTTTGTTTCACATTTCCAGCATCTGCAATCTTATGTTAATATTATGGTTGTTGTGATTGTCAGTCAGAGTTTCTGCAGGGGTGGAAATATCTTGATGCATAGCACACCAAGAGGTTAATTTTAAATGTAAACATGTGCCAGCTGCCTGTGCAGCAAACACATTGCACATTTATTCAACCAAATGGCCATATTGGAAACTGAATGGGGTCTTATCCTCACTGCAGTCAAGGATAGGCTGTTGTCGGTGAGTACCATCAGTCAGGCGTAGTCTGTACACAGTGCAAGGCTTGACCAAAATCACTTGTCAGCTTGCGATGGCTCACCATAAGGTGATTGCTTGACTGCAGTCCAGGGAATGGTCAATCCTATCAGCCTTGTAGGGCCAGTGCCAGTCGTCAGGGAATTTGTGCATCATCCACCAGAGAGCTGCAAAGAAAGTGTCAGGGTCTGATCAATTACGTCAAGAGGCTACTCATTCAATTCAGTCAGAGGTGCGAGGTGAGTGTTAAGGTTGGTCCAAGGGATCAAAGGGGGAATCACTACCAAAGGGGTAGGGAGGTTGGGGCTGGGGTAGGAAATTAGAGGTATATATGAGGTGTGGAATGGGTACAAGAATAGTGGGAAAGGGGATTTCAAAATGTATGTGGTCTATGCAGAACAGCATCAGAGCGTATGCTTGGCAACAGGAGGAGATTTTATTGGCAGTGACTGCCATTATGACTTCCATAGGGAGGACAGACAGGAGCAGGGTGAGCATATTAAGGTATAATGTTGGCAAGGAGGACAATTGAGGGTGAAGTTTGATGTGATAAGTATTCACATTGGGACTGAGTGGAAATGGGCTGTTAGCCTAATGCAAGTCAAGAGGGTCATGAGGCTTGACGGGAGTAGCTGGTGGTGAGGCCTGATGCTGAGGGTGCTCACCACAAGCTGCATTTCTTATCATCACTTCCTGTTCTCTAAATGTGCAATGGAATGGGAACAAGGTAGAATACCTTAAAAGGCAAAAGTGCAAGATCCATGTCTGCTGAATGTAGGGACATTAAAGGGACTCATACATGAAACACAGATTTTTAAACTCCAGGTGCATTTCCTTTGCAAGCATTCCATTGCACGTATGCATTTGGAGAGGCAAGGATTGATTAGGGATAGTCAGCATGATTTTGTGTGAACAAAATCATGTTTCTCAAATTTGATTGAGTTTTTTAATGAAGTAACCAAAAAAAATTGAGGACAGAATGGTTGGTGTTGTTTACTTGGACTTTCATAAAGTCTTTAACAAGATTCCGCATGATAGACTAATTAAAAAAAGCTAGATCGCATGGGATTCAGGGTGAGCTTGCCAATAGGGTAATGAATTGGCTTTATGGTAGGAGACAGAGGGTGGTGGTGGACGGCTGATTTTCGACTAGAGACCTATGCCATCAGTGTTCCACAGGAATTGGTATTGGGTCAACTTTTGTTTTTCATTTGCATAAATGATTTTGATGAGAATGTAGGAGGCATGGTTAGCAAGTTTGCAGATGACACCAAAATTGGTGGTATAGCGGACAGTGAAGAAGGTTATCTAAGATTACAAAGCGATCTTGATCAATTGGGTCAATGGACTGAGGAGTGGCAGATGGAATTTAATTTGGATAAATGTGAGGTATTGCACTTTGGTAAAACAAACAAGGGTAGGATTTGTACAATTAATGGTAGAGCCCTGGTTAGTGTTGTAGAACAGAGATACCTACGGGTTCAGGTACATTAATCTTTGAAATTTGTATCACAGGTAGGCAGAGTGGTTAAGAAGATGTTTAGCACGCTTTCCTTCATTACTCAGAACATTGAGTTTGGGCACCATGTTAAGGTTGTATGCAACATTGGTAGGGACTTTTCTGCAGTACTGTGGAGTTCAGTTTGCTCTATTATAGGAAGGATATTACTAACTGGAGAGGATTCAAAAATGATTTACCAGGATGTTGCTAGGAATGGAGTGTTTGAGATATAAAAATAGACTGAAAAGGCTGGGACTTTTTTCACTGAAGCATAGGAGGTTGAGGGATGACTTTATAGACGTTTATAACATCATGAGGGGCACATATAAGGTGAATGACAAGGGTCTTTTCCGTAGGGAGAGTGAGTTCAAAACTGGGGCACATATTTTTAAGGTGAGAAGAGAGAGCGATTTAAAATGGACATGAGGGACAATTTGTTTTTACACAGTGGTTTGTCTGTGGAATGAATTGCTAGAGGAAGTGATAAATGCAGATACAGTTACAACGTTTAAAAGCCATTTGAATAAGTTCATGAATAGAAGAGTTTTGGAGATATATGGGCCAATCGCAGGAACTGTTTAGTTTGAGAACATGGCATGGACTGTTTGGACCCAAGGGTATGTTTCCATATTTCTCAATATGCAATGCATGCAGAGCGAACATGCTTATGTTTCAAATGTTGGTCAAAGGCATATTGCATTGTGCTATTGGCATAACCTAAACTACTTTGTCATTTAAATGATACAAAATTTAGAACTTAAAAGATGAATGGTGGCCAAAAGTGGACGATCATTTGTGGAGCTTCCAAGGATGCTATCAGACAAATTGAATATTGCTGCATCTTAACTCATATAAAAATGTTGGTGGGCTGTAATGAATGCAATGGAATATGGAATGATTGAGCTGGATCTATGGTGGAAAGGGGGTCAGATGGCAGCAACTTCCCCCTCCTTAATGTAATCTATGGTCATTCATCAGTGCAGCATATTAAATTTTTATAAGTTAGATATATACACTTCAAAATGTCACAAAACTAACATCAGACTCATTATCTATTTTTCCAAGGTTGAATATTTATCTTGGTACCAATATAATTTTCTAGAAAGAAATAACAGGCTGGTTGCTTAGTTTGCAACACATCCTCTGGTAACACAATATATAACACTAATATATTGGTATCAACAGTTAGTTTAAACGGCTTAGTATACATAATTGATGCTGCTAAAAACCAGTGCAGCAAGTCAGTGCAGCTTACAATTTATCAAAGACACTCTGGCATTCTCTTGTCATATCAAATTTCTTGTCTTTCTTTAGCAACCCTGTCAAAGGAGCCGCTAAAGTGCTGAAATTCTGAACACATGTCTGACAAAATCGACTCATGGCAAAATGTTGTGTTTGTCTTCTGCAGAGAAAAATCCAAGATAGCCCTGCTTGTTGCTTCTCTAAGTGCTACTTAATGTTCTACCATGTGTGGTCCAAATTAATCACTTTTGCTTTTGAAAATTCACTTGTAACCAAATTTATGACCAAATTTGTTTTTATAACAGATCAGGCATGTGTTAAAAATATTTCTGCCAGGTTTGGTTGAACACAAACAAGAGGTCTATGCATACAGTTGTATAATCCTTCCATGACTTTGTTGGTTAATTTGGGAGATTGTTGGTGTATTTTTCATTTCCTTGTAATTTCAACGAATGTCTGATTTAAGTTTCTTTGTTGTAGTCCTAATTTTAATTGTTAAGCTTCAGAGACAAGCTGATTGTGTTGAATATTGCACTTCAACAGTTTCATATTCTGCAGACTGCGCTTCTGACAAATTGCTGCACAAATTCATACCTGTGCCAATCAGGATACTTTAACGTTAAATTCCAAACCTGTTTTGGTCACTTGAGCTTCCCAGCTATCTTTTCAAAAGTGGTGCAATATCTTTCATTTCCATCCACTGTAAATTTGCACATTTCAGGCAAAATCTTCACAGCCCTTGCACAACATGAACATTGGCAAGTCTGTTATTAAAATATGTTGAGACAGGGAAAATTAGATTTTTGGTGTCAAGAAGAAAAAAATTCAACCTAATGTTACAATGGTGAGACACGCATTTCACTAGTGAGTGGGAGAGGCCTATTTGAATGTATTAACATTTCATTATTACCAAATCTCACCTGATTTGTTTACAATTTATCATTTTACCAGACAGTGGAGTAAACTATATGGCAACAGTTACAAACATGAAGGTCTGAGCACGTATCTGGTACACCTGGCTCACCAACTGCTCCCACAACTTTCCATCTTGGCCAACATTACCTGAAATCTCAGGGCAGACTACATGGACAGTGGCCACCTCTGCATTGCCCTGATAGTTTCCTCCTTCCTTGATGCTTCAATATGACCCTTGCATCTGCTTCAATTTTTTTTAAATTATCACAAACCAAACAGCCCAGTCTTTAGCCATCTACTGCTGGTTTTCCAATTTCACGTCAGCCAATTTGTTTATTTTCCTATCTACCAGATAGAAGATAATAGTAAATGATTATATTGGTATCCTGACATTACTTTCCACAGGACCTTTGCATGAGCAGTATTTTGAAGTTCATCTTGCATAAATATCTCCCACTCCTTCACCACCAGCCCACAAATATAGGGCACAGAGGAATTTTGCTTGATAATTTGAACATATTGGATATGTGCTTATGTTGCATTAGTGAGTAAATCTCAGAATAGTGCTGGGATAATCAAAAGTGTAATTTTCTTTTTTTCCCTATCTGGTGGTATCTCTTGAACTATTTGAATTCATTACTGAATAGGTAAAATATGGGTTTAGGAAAATGATTGATAACATTGGTTTAAATGGAAGTAAATTTATCCAATAGTCCCTTCTGTTTGTGTGAACAAGCATCTTTTAACTTTTTTAGGTGTGGAGTTTTTTTACTCATAGGCAAATCTATATTAACATTCCATTTGTTCATTACCTATCTTTCCACATTTTAACAAGATATTTTACAAATGTATTTTTGGTTTGATGGAAGGATGTATTTTATATCTCCATGCTAGAACAACTATCCTATTATTAGACCTTAGGTCTCAGTTGAACATTATTGGTGAAATGCATTTGTGAATAGTTCAACTTCAAGCTGCTGCTAAAGATACAGCAATCCTTCAAATTTTCTGGGAATTAAGGTACACATCAGGGATTGGGATGAAGGCATGGGTCAGGATCTGGGGCCTGAATCATGGAGTGGGGAATCGTATCATGGGGTTCATGACAGGAACAAAGAGGAATCTAAAAAGGCAAGGCAAAGAATTGTAACAATTAAGGGAAAGTTGGGAGTATTATGCAGGGCTGGAATTAACACTCACATTCCTGTTGGCACCATATTTAGCTAAGTGGGTAATCCATTGGGCTGCTTTATGAAAGTGAGAACTGCAGATGCTGGAGATCAGAGTCAAGATTAGAGTGATGCTGGAAAAGCACAGCAGGGCAGGCAACATCTGAGGTGCAGAAAAATCAACGTTTCGGGCAGGAGCCCTTCATCAGGAATAAGGCCGGGAGCCTCCGGGGTGGTGAGATAAATGGGAGGGGGATAGGGCTGGGGAGAAGGTAGCTAAGAGTGCGATAGGTGGATGAAGGTGGGGATGAAGGTAATAGGTCGGAGAGGAGGGTGGAGCAGATAGGTGGGAAGGAAGATTGGCAAATAGGATAGATCATGAGGATGGTGCTGAGCTGGCAGGTTGGAACTGAAGTAAGGTTAGGTGAGGGGAAATGGGGAAACTGGTGAAGTCCATACCCAATTGTGATTGTCACAGTTTCAAAAAAGGGACTGGGTACAACTCAGACATTCACAAGTGATTCTCTTCCTTGCTTGTGATGATGAGATCATTAAAAACTTCTTGTATCATTAGGATTAACATTTTGAGGTATTCTGTCACAAATATTGACAGTTTTATGGACTGAAACTGTTCACAATTAGCTTTCAGTAGTAAAGTTGTATTCTGAAAATACCAATAATAAGTGATAGAAAATTTAAAATATGGAATACACTTTTAAGGGCAGCACGGTGGCACAGTGGTTAGCACTGCTGCCTCACAGCGCCAGAGACCTGGTTTTAGTTCCTGCCTCAGGCGACTGTCTGTATGGAGTTTGCACATTCTCCCCGTGTCTGCGTGGGTTTCCTCCGGGTGCTCCGGTTTCCTCCCACAGTCCTAAAAATGTGCAGATTAGGTGAATTGGCCACGCTAAATTGCCCTTAGTGTGAGGTGAAGGGGCAAATGTAGGGGAATGGGTCTGGGTGGGTTGCGCTTTGGTGGGTTGTTGTGGACTTGTTGGGCCGAAGGGCCTGTTTCGACACTGTGGTAATCTAAAAGAATTTGTCACTTATGCGTCCCGAGTGAAGTAACAAGGAATATGGGATACCTGTATTCTTCCAGATCCTCTTGGTTGTTGTAGTAACAAGAATTTATGCATTTTTCCACAATCCCCAAGGATTAAAGAGATAATGAGAAGGGGAACTGGTCATTCTCCTTAAGGTTGCTGAGCAATTCTAAACTTGTATTAGCACTAGAGTGTTAATTTACCTTGGCCACCGTGAGAACATTAATTCTTTTTCTACATTGTGGGGCAGCTTCTGTAAGGTAATAATTTCAATAATAAGATTTAGCTCAATCTAGGAATTGGTTTACTGTCATTCATCAGTGTAACCAGAAGGAATAACCAGAAAATCAGTGCAAATAATATATTCAGTTTAAAGATAATTCATCCTTTTACAGAAAAAAATATTGGAGATGCAACTTCCCTTTGTCTGATAATTTTGTGAATCGTTGCCCCAGATGTTTATGACGTTGGAGGAGGGATAACGATCAGTGGCCAGGAAATCTTGATTTAATTGAGTCATGAAGATTTTGCTCAATACGGGGAGGATACTATTTGATTGTTTTTGTCTTCCATTTCTCATCCAGGAGTTAGCCAAATTGAGAAACTGGCCAACATGATGATAAAGGTTGCACTAGAACAGAGGAAGGGAGAAAAAATCAAAAAAAGAATAGGAGCAAGAGAAAAGGGCCCCAAGGAAGGATGAGGAGGAATAGATTGCAGGGAGGAGGAGGAAGAGATTAAAGTGGAGGAGGAGGAGGACAGTGAGAGATTGTATTGCAGAAGATGATTAAGTAACTACAGTAGTGGAGGACGAGGAAAAGATTAAAGAGATGGAGGAGAAAGAAATTACAAGGAAGGAGGTGAAGAAAGAGGTTGCGAGGAAGAATAAATTGCAGTTGGGGTGAAGGAGGCACAGATTTAAGAGGAATTGGAGGAAGAACACACAATGGAGGAGAAGGATAAAAGTGATTGTAGGAAATAGTCGGAGTGATTGCATCAGAGCAGAAGGAAGAAGAATTTACATGAACAAATGAGAAGGAAGAAATAGATTTCCAAAATTTAATCAGGTGCCATATCAATGATCATGGCAAAAAAAACAAAACCTCATTGTATAGTGGGTAACATATTAGCACGGATCAAAGATTGGCTCACTGTTAGAAAATAATACACATAAATGGGTTTTTATCTGATTGGTAATATGCATAAATGGGTTTTGGTCTGATTGGAAGGAGATGATAAGCAACATTTCCTTTGCTCCAACATTCTATGTATGGTAAATGGTGAATTGACACCAATCCCAGCACTGACTTCCAGTTTTGGAAGTCAGAAGTCCATGCAGAAGACAAAATGTTAGGAGAAATGTTGGCGATAAGTGGAATCCTGCTGAGTGAGTTTGTGCTGACGTGTTTCTGATTAATCAGATTAATCGCTCCCTCTATTTCCTACAATCGCTTTTATCCTTCTTCTCCAATGTGTATTCCTCCTCCAATTCCTCTTAAATCTGTGCCTCCTTCACCCCACCTGCAATTTATTCTCGCAACCTCTTTCTTCACCTCCTTCCTTGCAATTTCTTTCTTCTGTTAATCTCGCGATTTCTGATCTTGTTTCAGATTTTTAGCATCCACAGTTCTTTGGGTTTTTTTGTTCAGGTAGAAATGTGATTCTAGATTAGAGTGGTGCTGGAAAAGCACAGCAGTTCAGGCAGCATCTGAGGAGCAGGAAAATTGACGTTTCGAGCAAAAGCCCTCTATTCCCTTTTGCCTGAAACATTGATTTTCCTGCTCCTCGGATGCTGCCTGAACTCCTGTGCTTTTCCAGCACCACTCTAATCTAGAATCTGATTTCCAGCATCTGCAGTCTTTGTTTTTACCTCAGGTGGAAATGTGCATTGTAAGGAAGACATAATGAGATTTCAGAATAATACATATAGGTTGTATAAGTGGGCAATAATGTGGATGGGTTATAATTTTGGAAAATGTGAAGTTTGGTCCTTTTGGCAGGAAGAATGAAAGAGCTTAATTAAAGGATGGTTAAGCAGGTGCAGAGGGATTTGGGTCATAGAGTCACACAGCATAGAAAAATGCCTTTCAACCCACAATGTCTGTGTCAACCAACGAACACCGAAATATACTAATCTCATTTACCTGCACTTGGTCCATAGTTCCCAACATTTTAAGTATCTTCCAGATGGTATTTATATGTTTTGAGAGTATTTGCCTCCACCATACTCTCAAGTAGCTATCCACTGTTATGACACGGGGTAAACCCTCCTGCTTAATTTAAGCCAGCAACACAGAAAAGATTTATCCCATGCAGTAATCTATGAAAATTTGAGAGGCCAAGAACTATTTAAAGTACAAATTAACAACTTTATTGCTTAAAGTATAACAGAGAATAGTAAACTAACAACTATTTATAAATCCTTCCTCTAACCTATCTTTTACTTTCCCTTCTATAATACTAGTCTGACAAAACCCCCAATTAAGAGTTACCAAAAGTTCAAGTTTTCAAAACCAGTCAGCTATTGAATCTTCTACTTGGATCTTCCTGTGTCTTCTTTTCTTCTTATGGATTATGTTTCACTGGTCATGGATCGATAAAGGTCCCTTTAAGAGAGCTATTCTCCAGGCAGTCTGCAGATGTCGTTGGCTTGGCAGTTCTCCCCCCCAACTGGTCAATTATCCCTGGTCATATACCCCAAAGCATCGGATTGTGTCATTGGCTTTTAAGGTTGTCAGTATATAAAAGTAAAACTTGATTGGATTTTGGTATTTTTCGGGGTATAATTTAAACATATTGGCCTAATTCAAATCTGTTTTGTTGTTTCCAGGCAACCAGCTAATCTAGCTTTCAACCAAGTTACATTGTTACCTAATTTAGAACACTTAGTGCTGTGTCAGAAAGTTCTGCTAGCTTTTAACTCTCTTAAAGGTACAGTACACCCACATCTTCATTCCACCACACATCTTCCACCCTCTGGATGAGAACATTTTTTTCTCAGATCTCTGCTAAGACATATGATCCTCACCTTAAACTTATGCTCTCTGGTCTAAGACATGTCAGACATGGCAAAAAAAGTCTCACAATCTCATCTGTCTGTGCTCTGATAATTTTGTATACCTTAATCAGATCCCCCCTCAGTCTTCTCTGCTTCAAGGGAAACAAACCAAGCCTATCCAGTCTCTCCACATAACTGAGACTTTTCATCCCTGGCAATTTCTGTTCAATCTCCTCTGCACCCTCTCCAGTGCAGCCACATCCTTCCAATAGTGTGGTGACCCCAAATGCACATAATATTCCATCTGTGGCCTCACAAGATTTCTTTGCTCCTATATTCTATGCCCAGCTAATGAAGGCCATATACCGTTATCATAAAGTAAATGCAATAAGAATGTTTCCCTTTCAGTTGAGTCCAGAACCAGGAGTGCTGTTTTTAATTTAGAGCGTACCCTTTTGTACAGAGTTCAGGAGAATTTTTTTTCTCAACCTTGGAATTCTCAGCCTCAAAGCAGTGGAGGCAAGATCATTCACTATTTTTAAGGCAGTTGAAGATAGATTCTTGTTAGGTATGGGAACTCATGTTATCAGGTGTGGATAGGAACGTGGAATTTAAAACTGAAGCCATGACCTTATTGAATAGCAGAACAGGTTGAGGGGCTGAATGGTTCTGCCCTTATTTCATGTTTCTGGATTGCAGGGAATGAAGAGAAAGCAGTTATAAGGGAGGAGGGGGAGCGACAGGAGATTGCAAAGGAGGAGGACAAAGATCTTGCATGGAAAGTGAAGGAGGAGGATATAGAGGTGGTGGAGAGAGGAAGATATTGCAGGGAGGAGGTGGAGATTGCAGAGGGGAGGAGGAAGAGATTAAAAGAGTGGTGGAGGAAGAAACTAAAGGGAAAGTGGATGAAGAGATTGCAGAGGAGGAGGTGGACAGCAAGAGATTGCCAGGGAGGAGAGGATGTAGAGGACTGAGATAATGGGGAGGAGGAATAAGAAATTGTAAGGATGGAGGAGGAGGAAAGGTGACACTCAAGATGGAGGATAGAGAGAGAAGAAAGAGAAGGAAGAAATTGCAGTGGAGGAGGAGAGTAACAGGAAGAGATTTCAAGTACGGGGAAGGAAGAAGTCACAGGAGTGGCAGAAGGAGAAGAAAGAGCAGGAAAGATGGAACAGTGCAACAGAGGAGGGCGATATTGCATTGGAGGTAAGGTGAGGACAAAGAGGAGGAAGTGATTGTGGGAGAAGGGAGATGATATTGCAGTGGAGGAGAAATAGATTGCAGGGGAGGAGGGAGAAGAGATTGCGAAGAGGAGAATGAATAGAAGGGGAAAGATTGCAGGAGGGAAGAGGATGAAATTGCAGTAAAGGAAGTGGAAGAGGTTATTGTGATGGAAGAAGCCTGAAATTACAGGGGATAAGGAACAGGGCAAGAGTTCAAGAGAGGATGTGGAGAAGGAGCAAAAGATTGCACATGGGAGGATGAGGAAAAAAATTGCAGGAGAGGTGAAAATGAAGGAATTTCGAGGAAAATGAGGTAGAAGAGATTATAAGGAAAAAGGAGGAAGATGGTGAGAAGGCAGAGGATATTGCAAAGGCACGTGAGGAAAGATTGTAGGGGAGAAAATATCAGTTGAGAAATTTCTCCATTCAAAATTTCATGATTCTTTGTAATTTTGTATCTCAAAGAGCTCTGGATGCTCATCCAATGACTATATTCAAGATGGACATAGTGCATCAAAGAAAACAAGTAATATTGGTAACAGATGGGATAATGGCATTGATATAGAAATTCAGCTATGATTTTGTCGAATGGTGAAACTCTTCAAGGACCATCTGGTTTCTCCCACTCCTATTTCTAATGTTCCTTTCCAGTCATTAAATTTGCATGGTTTGAATTGGTACAAGTCAGATTTCCATGTTTAATTAATTTTACGATTGCCAATCCTGGAGTTACATGTGCAAAAGCAAGAATAATGGTGATTGTGTTTATGGAATTTATACTGATAATAAACACTGAAGACAACAATTTATTATCTTTTATATGGCTGTGATTCTCCTCTGTGCAACTTCTTTCTCAAGCGCTCCCCCCAAGAGGTTACAGATTCTCTTTGGAATACATTGAGAATGGCTGGTGCATTTCCATTTACGTTTGTGGTTTGGGTGGAGAGCAATGGGCTGAGGTTTGGTTCTGGTCCCATTGGGAGAGAAGTTGAAATACAACTGAACTGAACATTTTCTGGGGGAATTCCCAATCTAGCAAGTTTGAAAAGACGCTGAGTTCATGGGAATTAACATCCAAAGAAATTACACCCTTTGAAAAGTTCCGTTTATTGCCACATGCAAAGATTAATCCTGTGGAACAGTGATGTAAGACACTTAGAGAAAAATGTTATGCCTGCTAGTGAAACTAAAATAGTATCTTAATCACTTAAAATCATAGTTGTGGTCTCTTCAAATTTTGGCCTTCTGTTGAAGCATTGAACCTTTAGGTATCAAATATCTTAAACGCTCAGCTTTATGGGTTTACATGAATATCAACCAATTTTTTAAGGGTGTTACATCTTAAAAAAACTGATGCATGTTATTTCATTTTTAATCATACAGCATTCTGTTGTAATTTGTGTTAAGAAGATAACACTTCCATATGATGTGGGTAATACAGCCGTGATAGGGCTTTTGCCCGAAACATCGATTTCGCTGCTCCTTGGATGCTGCTTGAGCTGCTGTGCTCTTCCAGCACCACTAATCCAGAATCTGGTTTCCAGCATCTGCACTCATTGTTTTTACCTACAGCCGTGACACAGTTCTCTTACTGGATTTAACATAAAACTGAATTATTCCTCTATCCTCCTCTATATTTGTTTTTTGTTGCACAGTACCTAGTGGGTAGTGCTTGTTAATTATTATTTCAATTTGTGACATGGATGATTCATGGTGGTTAAACAAAATACCCAGAGCTGTCTCATAGAATCTCTGAATAGGAATATAAAGAAAAACAAGAAAAGGATCACACAAAGGGGAAATGAGTTCTGTGGAGCTGTTGTAACATAGTGGAAGTGCCTTCTGAGCCAAGAGGTGTAAGTCCAACCTGCTCCAAAGATGTGTCACTGATCTTTTTTTGTCTTTTTTCATTTATGGTGTACTAAGGGCTGGAAATGACCCTTTGACTGTGAGCAGATGATAGTTTGTTTTTTTCTCTTTTTTTAAAAAAACAGTTTTTGTTTGAAGCCAGGCTTGAAAGTTCGTTGCAGGTTGATTCTTGATTAAACATCCTTGTTTAAATCTAACCTTCTTAGGTTCTAGCACCCACTCACACAAGATTATTCTGGTATCAGACACGGTTAAGGGATAAATCAAAACGATAAAAAAATGAGATGTAACTGGACAGTTCCCTTCTTATTCTGGAGATACATTATACCCAAACAGATGACAGATGTTGAATGTTAATCAGGGCCTCAACTGGAGACAATCTAACAAAGAGAAACCAAAGTTTGAATTGGTTTTCAATTATGTTTAAGGAGAAGTATTGTGGCTTCAAAAGTTGAAGGACAGAGGTCTGATTGCTCCATTGTTACCCTGTTATTGAAAGTTTGGAGAATAGAAATTCAGGTATAAGTATTAAGTGAATATTCCATGGATCTTACTGAAAGCTATGATGTGTTAGAAACCAAGCAAGATACCATGTTTCTATAATGGTAGATCATAGAATCTGTTTAAGTGAACTGTCCCATTACATCTCTTTTTGTTTTCATTTTGATTTATCTCTTAACTGTGTTTGTTTGCCTGACTGAATTTGTGTGAGTGGGTGCTAGAATCTAAGAAGATTGGATTTAAATCATAGACATTAATTAGATTACCTTGTTGCTTAACTTTGCTATGTTAAAGCTACTGTATTATTAATAAATGGTAAATTATTTTGTTTAAGATATAAACTTGGTGTCTGCTATCAGTTATTCATAAACTCTGGTACTGGCTATTCAAAAACACTGGTTAGGTATCATTGAGGATCAATTTTGAGGGTGATTGATTATTTTAATTTTACTGTTGTGAGCACAGATATTTGGAGACTGAATTCATTTGGCTGTTTGACTTTGTGTCAAAACAAAAGGTTGATTAGAAAATACCTAGAGGAGCTAAGTTCTTACATGTCTGGTGGGTGGTGTTGTTTTAGAAAAAGGAACGGAATTCTTGTCACCACTTCATCTCATTTCTCTGTCACCTAGCCTAGGAGCACGCTGATGAGGTCCTCTGATTTATCCACCTTCCTCCATAGTGGGAGCCCTGAAAAACAGGAGCGTGAGGCTGTAGTCAACCAACAAAACAACAACAAATTCTTCAAATGAATGGGGGTAGAGAACTCAGCTCCATTTTCTTTTAATCTTCAGCCTTATGAAATCACCTGTGCTACCAACTAAACAGTGAATGGAGTATATCAACCCGCTCGCTTTTATCTAAAGCATATGATACTTTCCCAAGAAGTCCAATAAATTGGTTAATCATGATTTCTTATTCACAAAATTGTGTTGAATTTGCCTGATTACCTTGAACATTTCTAAATGTCCTGTTCTAAAACGTTTAACAAAAGCTTCTAAAATCCTCTCTCTGACAGTTGTTAAAATAACTAACCTGTAGTTCCCTTGTTGTACCTTCCTCCCATGTTGTATGAAGTAGATATATTTGCCATTTTTCAATCTAATGGAACGTTCCCCAAATCTAGGGAGTTTTGGGAAATTATAACCGACTATATTGCCAGCCACTTCTGTTAAGATCCGATGGTGAAGACCATCAGGAATAAGGGACTTATCAGTTCACAGTTCCAACAATTTGCTCAGAACCACTTCACAGTGTTAAATTTACCTGAGTTCTTCTCTCCCTTCCATTTCTTGACTTACAACTATTTTGAGTATGACTTGTATCCTCTGCCATCTCCTTATTTTCCATTATCAGTTACTTAGCTTACCTTTGATTGGATCAATGCTGACATTGTTAATTCTGTTTTATAAATATCTCTGAAAGCTTTACAATTACTTTTACATAATCTACCTTTCTCTCATACTCTAATTTTTACTATTTTTATTAATATTTTAGTAATTTGTTGTTTTCTACATCCCGTTCAATCTTCTGATCTCCCACCCATTTTGATACAAATATTTTTCTTTCAGTTTGATAACGTTTTGAACTTTACTGAATTTAGCCACATAACTTGACTTTCCCCTTGGAATTTTTCTTTTTCATTTGAATGTATGTATTCTGTATGTCCTGAAGTATGTCCTTAATATCTGCTACTTCATCCCTCTTAACCTGTTGTGTAACAGAATTTACCAGCTCACTTCACTAGCTCTGCTTTCATGCCCTTATAATTGCCTGTCTTTTAGGGTAGACGGTGGCCTAGTGATATTGCCATGAGACTAGAAATCCAGATAAAGTTTGGAGCCCTGAATTTGAATTTGATTTCAAGAAAAGAAAACCCATCTCAAATTAAAAGTCTAATATCAGAACATAAGAACATAAGAATTAGGAGCAGGAGGAGACCATTTGGTCCTATGAGCCTGCTCTGCCATCCAGTAAGATTAGATTAGATTAGATTAGATTCACTACAGTGTGGAAAGAGGCCCTTTGGCCCAACAAGCCCACACCAACCATAGCTGATCTTGTTGCAGCCTCAGCTCCACTTACCCGCCCTCTCACCATCACCCTTAATTCCTTTACAATTCAAAAAATTATTTATCTTAGCTTTAAAAACATTTACTGAGGAAGCCTCAATAACTTCACTGGGCAGGGAATTCCATAGATTCACAACCCTCTGGGTGAAGACTTTCCTTCTCAATTCAGTCCCAAATCTGCTCCCCGTAATTTTGCCTCGAGACTCTCTTGTCCGACTTCCACCCGTCAGTGGAAACATCCTCTCTACTTCTATCTTATCTATTCCCTTCATTGTTTTCTACGTTTCTACAGATGCCTCCTCATTCTTCTAATTCCAATGAATATTTTCCAGTCTACTCAGTCTGTCCTCATGAACAAACCTTCTCAACTCCAGAATCAACCTAGTGAACCTCCTCTGCATCCCCTCTAGTGCCAGTATATCCTTTCTCAAGTCAAGAGCCCAAAACTGCATACAGTACTTCAGGTCTGGCATCACCAGCAACTTGTACAGCTGCAACATAACCTCTCTGCTATTAAACTCAATCCCATTAGCAATGAAGGACAAAATTCCATTTGCCTTCTTAATTTGCAACTGCAGACCAACCTTCTGTGGTTCATGCACAAGAACACCTAGATCATGGCTGAAGAGTTGGTGTATGGGAGAAGGATTCACATTTTTGAATCATTAGAATCTCTTCTGGGGTGGAAGTGAGCTGTACAAGAAGGACGGATTGCACCTGAATTGGAAGGGGATTAATATACTGGCTGGGAGATTTGCTAAAGCTGCTCGGGAGGATTGAAACCAGTAAGGTGGGGGGAGGAGTGGGACCCAGGGAAATAGTGAGAAAAGAGATCAATCTGCGACTGGTACATTAAGAAAAGAAGCAAGTCAAACAGTCAGCGCAGGCAGGAACAAAGCAGAGAACAAGGTAGGACTGATAATTTAAACTGCATTTATTTCAATGCAAGGGGCCTAACAGAGAAGGCAGATGAATTCAGGACATGGTTAGGAACATGGGACTGGAATATCATAGCAATTACTGAAACGTGACTCAGGGATGGACAGGACTGGCAGCTTAATGTTCCAGGATATAAATACTACAGGAAGGACAGAAAAGGAGGCAAGAGAGGAGGGAGAGTGGCGTTTTTGATAAGGGATAGCATGACAGCTGTACTGAGGGAGGATATTCCCGGAAATACATCCAGGGAAGTTACTTGGGTTGAACTGAAAAAGAAGAAAGGAATGATCACCTTATTGGGCTTGTATTATAGACCCCCTAATAGTCAGTGGGAAGTTGAGAAACAAATTTGTAAGGAGACCTCAATTATCTGCAAGAATAATAAGGTGATTATGGTAGGATAGTTTGACTAGGACTGCCATTGTGTTAAGGGTTTAGATGGAGATGAATTTGTTAAGTGTGTACAAGAAAATTTTCTGATTCAGTATGTGGATGTACCTACTAGAGAAGGTGCAAAACTTGACCTACTCTTGGGAAATAAGACAGGGCAGGTGACTGAGGTGTCAGTGGGGGAGCACTTCGGGGCCGGCAACCATAATTCTATTAGTTTTAAAATAGTGATGGAAAAGAATAGACCACATCTAAAAGTTGAAGTTCTAAATTGGAGGAAGGCTAATTTTGATGGGATCAGGCAGGAACTCTCAAAAGCTGATTGGGGGCAGGTGTTAGCAGGTAAAGGAACGGCTGGAAAATGGGATGCCTTCCAGCCGAGATCATGAGAGTCCAGAGACAGTATATTCCAGTTAGGGTGAAAGGAAAGGCTGGTAGATGTAGGGAATGGATGACTAAATAAATTGAGGGTTTGATTAAGAAAATGAAGGAAGGATATGTTAGGTATAGACAGGATAGATCAAGTGAATCCTTAGAAGAGTAGAAAGGCAGTAGGAGTGTACTTAAGAGGGAAATCAGGAGGGCAAAAAGGGGACATGAGAATAGGCCCCCTCAAAGTTCAGCAAGGCGGCCTTTGTGTGGAGCCGCAGAACATGGGGGAGATACTAAACGAGTATTTTGCACCAGTGTTTATTATGGAAAAGAACATGGAGGAGATAGAATGTAGGGAAATAGATGGTGACATCTTGAAAAATGTCCATAATACAGAGGAGGAAGTACTGGATATCTTGAAACACATAAAAATGGATAAATCCCCAGGATCTGATCAGGTGTACTCTAGAATTCTGTGGGAAGCTAGGGAAGTGATTGCTGAGCCTCTTGCTGAGATATCTGTTTCATCAATAATTGCAGGTGAGGTGCCAGAAGACTGGAGGTTGGTTAACCTGGTGCCACCATTTCAGAAAGGTGGTAAGGACAAGCCAGGTAACTATAGACCGGTGAGCCTGATGTCGGTAGTGGACAAGTTGTTGGATGAAATCCCAAGGGACAGGATGTATATGTATTTGGAAAGGCAAGGACTGATTAGGGATAGTCAGCATGGCTTTGTGCATGGGAAATCATGTCTCACAGACTTTGGGGAGGCAGCCTTGCTGATTTTTGAGGGGCCCTATTCTCTCTCTAGTTACCTTTTTGTACTTAATGTATTTGTAAAAACCCTTCGGATTCTCCTTAACCCTACTTGCCAAAGCTATCTCATGTCCCAATTTTGCCCCCCGATTGAGTTTTTGAAAAAGTAACAAAGGGGATTGATGAGCGCAGAGCATTCGACATGTTCAATATGGACTTCAGTAAGGCTTTTGACAAGGTTCCCCATGGGAGACTGGTTAGCAAGTTTAGATCTCATGGAATATATGGAGAACTAGCCATGTAGATACAGAACTGGCTCAAAGGTAGAAGACCCCTGAAGAACACCACTAATCATGAATTGCAAACCAGAAAAGCACTCATTTATCCCCACTCTTTGCTTCCTGTTGGTCAACCAATCCTCTATCCATGCTAATACATGACCATCAAACTATTGTTGATTGTCTTCAAAGTCCATCTGGTTCACTAATATCCTTAGGGAAACAAACTGTTTTGGCATGCATCTAACTCCGATGTGGTTTAGTCCACTGAAATGGTCATCAAGTCACCCAATTGTATCCAAGGGCAACTAAGAATGGTTAATCAATGCTAACCCAGCCAGTGATGTCCATATACCATAAATGAATAGAAACAAAATGTAAGTTCAAACTACTAGTCTTCTGAGTTAGCTTAAAATTGCCTCCACCTTTGTTACTGTGCTCTTCTGATTTAATCTGGTCTCTTATGTTTCTATTTCCATCAACATGTAATTGCAGAAACAGCTGTATATTATTTCTATCAATATCACAGTGGTAGATCATCACCTCTGGACCAGCAGTTCTGTGTTTAAGGCCAACCTGCTCCCAAGATGGTGTATCATAGCACGTCTGAATAGGTTGATTTAAAAAAAAAGCTGCTAACTCCAATTTCTCCACCAAATATTGGAATTTGAACTCATGTTCCCAGAATCTTTGGCTGAGCTTTTGCATTACTAGACCAGTGACATTACCACTGTACCACTCCAGAGGGTGTTGATTTATCTCAGTTGGTTGAATGTTTGGTTTGCAAAGCAGTGTGGTGAGGCTTTACTCCAGCTGAGGTTACCATGAAGTACTTTCCTTCTCAACCTCTCTCCTTACCTGAAGTATGATGGCCCTCAGGTGAAATCATCAGCAGTCAATTCTCTCTAATGAGAGAGCAGCCCCATGGTCTGTAAAGATTATGGTGACTTGACTTGATGCCACTCCAGAAATGTGTAATAATATGTCTGAACAGGTTGATTAGAAAATATTTACCTCTGTCTTCACTGTTCAATACATGAACTATCTTAATTAAAACAGTCCAGTTGACTTCTATCAATATACTTGAATAGAACAGTGCAGTTAGGAGTTTTCAATCAAACAGATTGCTTATGTGGTCAAGAGAAAAGAGATTTGCATTGATATAGTGCTTTTTAGTAGGTAAAGTAGTATGGCGAGGGAAGAGCAAAGGGTGTGTAGGCAAGAGATGAGTTGACAATGAGTTGGAATGGGGGTTTTAAAAGGCCATGGGCATTATTAGATGTCTCTGGAATATGGAGAGCTGAGAGATGGGCCTACAATGGCACAGGAGACATGAAGAGCTGTGAAAGGTAGATGCAAGAGTGTTGATTGATGGTGGAAGCATAAGGTGCTGTGGGGTTGGGTGCAGAGGCACTGGTTGACAGAGCCGGTAAGAGGGGCCATGGGTTTGATAACAAAAAAACATAGTTTGGCATGGATGGAGCATAGAGTGAGGGGTGAGAGCAGGAGGAATATTTTTTCTGTCTAAAACATGATTTTTAATCTTTGACTAAAGTGCAGGCATCTCCAGGTAGGCTCTCTGATCATGTTTCCTTGGCAACTGGATAGCCTCTTAGAGTCACCTAGGTCCCCTGGCCTGATTCCCAATCCACTCAAATGCCCAGACTGAAAATTTGATGTGCCAGTGACCAGTTTTAAAGGTTGAGATCACAGAGCCTAGGTTGTTCCAAATTCTGCACTCTGATGCCAGAGATAAAAATGTTGGGCCTTCTTTTGCATTCCCAGATGGTCACTTTTCATTTGTCTGTCTACTTTATAAAGCTTTTATTTTCATAATCCCTATCTCATGAACAACACAAATTCATCTGTTGAGCATAAGTAGTCATTTAGACAGGGACAGAATACATGACATTACCAAGTCTAGAGTCTTTTGGAGTCAAAATATTGAGAAATCTTAGTGTGTACATTCCATTAGATACTGCTGAGATGATATCTGCAAATTCTTTATTTCTAATACTATGTTAACTTCTGTAATTTGCCATAATAACTGGTAATGTCTTCAATGAAATTCTTAACTTAGCCCCTGAATAACACTCAGATAATAATAAACAATAGTTTATGAAACCTATGGGGAGGGTATGAGTGTTTTTTTGGGGGGTGCAGGAGGATGAAGGGGCAACAAGAAATAATTGGTTGTTTAAGATTTATATTGAAGTTAATTATTTTAATAGTCTTAAAAGGGAATTTAATTGTTGTTTGTAAAATAATATTTTAAGTTATGTTGACCACCTAAAGATTGGGGTTAAGTTGTTCTCAAGGAGAAAAGCTGTAGACTTAAAGGATTAAGTATTGTTACAGTTTTATTGTTGTAATATTCTTAGAATTAATTCTATGATTCTAAGTATTTTTGCTTTTGGGCAATCCTAACCCAAGTCAATTTTCATTCAAGTATAGTAGTGCTATGCTTACAATGTAATCTTACAGTTGTGTCTCTTTCATGGTTTCCCTGTCAACTTTTTCTTATTAAATAATGAAATGTTTACCTTTGATCATTTTCTCCGACATTCATCCCTATATTCTATTTATTCCAGTAACCCTCTTTGAAAATTTGGATACAGACAGAAGAAAGTGGAGAAAATGTGGTGGAAGTAAGTTGCTTTTGTAATTTGGCTTGTGCAAATTTGTGCAATGGAACTCATTCCAGAAATATTACTTATGCTAACAACAGAAATAATTTTGCTCAGTTGATGATGCTGTCAACTCTGATTCAGAATATTATGAGTTTGAGTTCAAAACTGGACTTCAAGCTATCATTTAACCAGACATTTGCTCAGCGTTGAAGGATACTTGGCTCAGAGTCAAAAAATCATGGAGTCACGTTCCACTGAAGAATTTCACATAATCTAGATTATTGATTCTTGAGTGCCACACTTGAATAATGTTGTATTAAGACTTGCCATTTTGCAGATGACATGTTAAACTGAAGCCCTAACTGCTGCTTAAGCAAATGTACTAGATATTATGGCACTATGGCAAAGAAAAGAAGAATAGTTCTCCTATTTCCCTAAGCAGCATTGCTCCTTCACGTTACAAAAAAGAAAAATTGGTTATTCATCTCACAACTGCCAGTTTGGATGTATATCATTGGCTAAAAATTTCTTAATATAGGGAAGAAGAGCTCTCTTGAATATTCCCACAGTTTAAGTAAAACGTTTTATTCCACTTTAAGGATTAATTGGATACATATTTTTCCCAAATTATATACGAGTTAATATTTATGAATCTGCAAGGATTTTATTTTGTTTTTAAAGAAAGTGGATTGATTATGTGAAATCTGCAGAGTGGAAGAATGGAGAATCTCATTATTAATTGCTCCAAATATTGAATTTTGTACACCAGTATCAAGAGGAGGCAGTGGTGTAATAGTAATGCAACTGGACTGATAATTTGATTCCCAGGCTAATCCTTTAGAGATGTAGGGATGGACTTCAATGTTAGCAAATGTTGAAGTTTTAATTCAGTAAAATTCAGGAATTAAAAGTTCAACTAATGTTAGCTATAAATCACCATTGTTATATTTAAAAATCTGGTTCACTAATGCCCTACAGGGAAGGAAATCTGCCATCCTTATCTGGTCTAGCCTACATGTGACTCCACACCAGCAACAAATGTAATTTGACTCTCAATTGCCCTATGGGCAATTGGGAATGGACAATAAATACTATCCTAACCAATGTTATCCACTTCTCATAAATGAATTTAAAAATGTGGCCGACTCTTAACCACACTCTGGACAATAAATGCTGTTTTCCCTAGAGCACACGAGTGATATCCACACATGAACAAATTTTAAAAAGGTAAGATCCTTAGCAGAGGTATTCAGGGGGAAAAAGGTAACCTTTCAAAAAGGACACAGATGTGTGCAAATCTATTTGAGTGAGAAAATAATGAAGTGCAAGCCAAATTGTGTCCTTTCTATTGTCTGAATTATTTTAGGCATGGCAAACTCCTACTCACTCTTTCTCATGATGGAGTTGTAGGGAAAAATGTTTTGTTTAATGAAATTATTTGAAATGAAGTTAGATTTCAGTACTATTAAGGTAATGTGTTAGCTCTTTCATACATAGAAAGTGGTTTGGCAATGACTAATGTTTCAATTTAAACTGAGAACAGGATTATGAATTAAAATGATTAGTAATCAGTAGGATATGTATTGAGGTGTTCTCCCCAATTAGTTAGAGTTATTTGCTTAGGATATAGCATTGATGAGTGAATGAAGTTGTTCTGATTAAACAACTGTAGTTCACAGATTCTCAAGCTTGCTTTTACATTTTTTAAACATACACTGTGTGCATTGTCTTTTACTTTTCATATATTTTAGTTATGTTTCTTGTTCAAGAATTATTATGTTGTACCTCTCACTCAAAATGGGATGAGTCAACACACATTGTTTGAGATGATAACTCAGTTTCAGAAGGCATCTTACCTGTCATAGAGATGTACAGCACAGAAACAGTCCCTTTGGTTCAACCGTCCATGCTGACCAGATATCCTAACTAATCTAGTCCCATTTGCCACCACTTGGCCATATCCCTCTAAATCCTTCCTATTCATATACCTATCCAGATGCTTTTTAAATGTTGTAATTGTACCAACCTCCACTACTTCCTTTGGAAGAACACAGCAAGCCAGGCAGCATCAGCATTAGTGAACCAGATGCTTTTTTTATCACTAATGCTGCCTGGCTTCGTGTTCCTTCCAGCCTCCTGACTGTCTATTTTGGATTGCACCATTTGCCGGTTTTTTTTGTCTCCACCAATTCTTCTGGCAGCTCATTCCATACACTCACCACCTTTTGCATGAAAAAGTTGCCCTTAGGTCCCTTTTAAATCTTTTTCCCCCTCAACCTATACCTATGCCCTCTAGGTCTGGACTCCACTGCCTCAGGGGAAAGACCTTGTCTACTTACCATATCTATGCCCTTCATGATTTTATAAACCTCTATAATGTCACCCCTCAGCATCCCAATGCTCTAGGGAAAACAGTCCCATCCGATTCAGCCTCTCCTGATCGCTAAGACCCTCCAATCTGGCAACATTCCTGTAAATCTTTTCTGAACCCTTCCAACTTTCACAATATCCTTCCCAATATCTTATGCATAATATTCCAATTAAATCTGTTGGACAATAACCTGGTGTTGTGTGATTTTTAACTTTGTACACCCTAGTCCAACACCAGCATCTCCTAATCATCACAATATTCCTGTCCTGGACATATTTCTGCGCATTGTAAATTGAATAGAAAATAAGAATAATTAACACTCAATGTTCAAATTTTAACTAGAGTTAGCTTTTATGAGGACAGGATATTTCTCTGACACTTTTTCATTCAATATTGGAATGTTTTCTTCTGATGAACTGTAAGGGAATGAGTTCAATAAATTGAGTTTGAAGTTATGCCTTTCACTAACTTTAGTTTTCCAAAACAAAGCCTTTCTCTGTTCCATTTGAAGTATACATTGGAAGTAACTGAACTACATTTGTTGGGGGCTCTGATTTTTTGAAGCAATGTTGAGGATTTTTTTGAAAAAATCCTTTGGCTTGCCTGGTGTTATATTCTGAAGTACATTCTTGGGAAATTAGGGCAGAGTTTCACAGATGAGAACAGAGTCAGATGGTTCCATACTTCTACACTGTAGGTTGATTGCTGATACGATCCCAACCCCTTGTCCATCCTCCCAGAGGCAAGCTGTCACCTGGAAGTAACAGCTAGCTAAATTAAGGTACATTCATAGCCAATTAAGGCCAATTATCACAAGATGGATAGAATTTTCATAGCAAACATGGCATCCCTACCTCTCGGCCAGAAGATCCAAGTTCAAGTCCCACCTGCAATTTCATAACATTACCAAACATGTTGAGGCTTTCCCCACATAGTTAGCCACAGCTAGAAGGACAAGGACAGTAGATACATGGGAACACTACCACCTTCAATTTCCCTTCCAAGCCACTCAAAATCCTGACTTGGAAATATATTCTTGTTCCCTCACTATCAATAGAACAAAATCATGGCATTCCCTCCCTAATGGCATTGTGGATGAACTTACAGCAGGTGGACTGCAGCTGTTCAGGAAGGCAGCTCACCACCACCTTTTTAAGGGCAACTAGTGATGGACAATAAATGCTATATGGTCAGCAATGCCCACATCTCATAAATAAATAAAATAAACTGTGGTCTGTATAGGGGTAGACTATCAGCTACAGTCAGACATTAATGTCAAAATTTTAGAAATGCTGAGAGGGTACTTCAAGGTGGAGGCGTCTTCTCTTTCCCTTACATAACATGTAAGGCCATAGCTCCTACCATGTTGGAGGCCCTAAAATTAGTGAACACATTCTCTGATCACTAATTGGCCAATTCAGGGAACAATCACTGCTCAATGACTGTTTCCGGCACAATGTAGGGTGAGCAAACCCAATTGACTTTGATATCAGAGTCTCAGTCCTAAATTACCTGTTTGTAATCCCTCAGAAATGACCATGCAAGTCTTTCAGTTCAATGGTAATTAGAGATAGAACATAGAATATAGAACAGCACAGCACAGGCACAGGACCATGATGTCTGAACATGATGCCAAATGACACTAATCCCTTCTGCCTGCCCTTGGTCCATATCCCTCCATTCTTTGCATATTCATGTGCTCATGTAAATCTCTCTTAAATGCCCTTTCCATATCTGCCTCTACCACTACCCCCGGCAATGCCTGCCAAACTCCTACTACTCTCTGTATAAAAAATTTAACCCTCACATCTCCTTTGTGCTTTCCTCCTCTCACCTTAAATGTCTTCCCTTTAGTATTGGAGATTCCAACTCTGGAAAAAAGATTCTGACCATCAACCCTATCTATGCATCTCAGAATTTTAGAGATTTCTACCCAGTCTTCTCTCAGCCTCCACAGCTCAATAGAAAATAACCCAAGTTTTTCTAGCCTCTCCTTATACCTTTAGGGCGGCATGGTGGCTCAGTGGTTAGCACTGCGGCCTCACAGCGCCAGGGACCGGGTTCAATTCCCGCCTTGGGCAACTGTCTGTGTAGAGTTTGCACATTCTCCCTGTGTCTGCGTGGGTTTCCTCCGGTACTTTGGTTTCCTCCCACAGTCACAAAGATGTGGGGAAATGGGTCTGGGTGGGTTGTTCTTCGGAAGGTCGGTGTGGACTTGTTGGGCTGAAGGGCCTGTTTCCACACTGTAGCTAATCTAAAAGCTCGCACCTTCTAATTCAGCCAGCATCCTGGTAAACCTCTTCTACACCCTCTTCAAAGCTTCCACATCCTTCCTGTAATGTGGCAACCAGAACTGAATGCAGTACTCTAAATTCTAAGGAATTTCTGATGAAGGGCTTTTGCCTGAAACATCGATTTTCCTGCTCCTCGGATGCTGCCTGACTTGCTGCACTCTAAGTATAGCTTAACCAAAGTATTGTAAAGCTGCAACATGACATCCTGACTCTTGTACTCAAGTCCCTGACCAATAAAGACAAGCATGTCTTATGCCTTATTTACCACCCGATCTATTTGCTTGGACACTTTCAGAGAGCTATGGACTTGAACCCCAAGATCCTTCTGTACATCAATGCTGTTAAGGGTCCTGCTATTAACTGTACACTTTTCCTTAACATTTGATCACCCAAAGTGTAGCACCTCACACTTACCCAGATTAAACTCCATCTGTCATTTCTCTGTCCATATCTGCAACTGATCTATTTCCCACAGTATCCTTTGACAACCTTCTATACTATCGATAACTCCACCGATCTTTTTATCATCTGCAAACTTACTAACCCATCCATGTACATTTTCATCTAAGTCATTTATATGTATCACAAATAGCAGATCAGTAACAAATACTTCCAGTGATTTCTGTATCGCATGAAACAATAAATTAAAAAAATTAGCAGCAACTGTAAGGGAACGAGCTCAATAAAACTACATATTTCCTCATTTAAGAGAGGAGAAGTTTGGACTGTAGACTCACTTCATCAGGATATTTGCTATGTAAATCTCACTGATAACATTGTACATGTTTTATTTCTGCTGGTGAGTTATAGCAGGAATCATATGTTTCTCTCTGGTGTTTGTGAGCTACATTCATCAAATATATGGCCATGACTTGGATGGGCAATTGAAATTCTCCAACATTCCTTTCTCCAAATATCATTCCAGAACAGTAAGGTTAGAATTTTTGATTGTCATGTGCTGTGTCCTTTCATTTCAGCACTAGTCTGAAGGTTTTAAATATTTCAGGTAGTTTCATATCCTGAAGAAAATATTCTTCTCTCAACCAACATTACTGAAAACATAATTTCATTTTTTGTGGCATATTGGTAAATGGCAAAAGGCTACAGAATGCTGTATTGCCAAGGCATCCAAATATCTTGAACTTGAAACTAAAGAAAGCATTCATGTGCAGGAAGTAAATAGAGACATAGAGATGTACAGCACAGAAACAGACCCTTTGGTCCAATTTGTCCATGCTGACCAGATATTCCAACCCAATCTCGTCCCACCTGCCAGCACCCAGTTCATATCCCTCCAAACCCTTCCTATTCATGTACTAATCCAGATGCCTTTTAAATGTACTCGCAATTGTACTAGCCTCCACCAGTTCCTCTGGCAGCTCATTCCATACATGGTACCACCCTCTATGTGAAAAAGTTGCCCCTTAAGTCTCTTTTATATCTTTCCCCTCTCACCTTAAACCGATGCCCTCTAATTCTGGACTCCCCCACTCCAGGGAAGAGACTTTGTCTATTTATCCTATCCATGCCCCTCATGATTTTATAAACCTCTATAAGATCACCCCTCAGCCTCCGATGCTCCAGGGAAAACAGCCACAACGTATTCAACATCTCCCTATAGCTCAAATCCTCCAACCCTGGCAACATCTTTTTAAATCTTTTCTGAACCCTTTCAAGTTTCACAACATCTTTCTGATAGGAAGGAGACCAGAATTGTATAGAAAGGCAAATGGAATGCTGGTCTTTTCTAAAGTAAGTGGATTCCTAAAGTAAATAAATATACTTTATTTATTTATTTATTATCGCATGTGTTTTGTTACAAAACATAGTGAAAAATGATGTATGCTTTTACAATATTTGGGAAGTCTTCCTACTACGTACAGAATATTGTTAAGGTTGCATATAAGAACTGTTTTTATCTCCTTACTTGAGGAACAATAGATTGGACCCATGCACTTTCAAGTCTTGAAACAATATGCTGATCATGTAGAAACATAAAAGATTCTGAGGGGGCTTGGCAGGGTGAATTCTAAGAGGATGTTTCACTTCTTGGGGAAATGCAGAATTTTGAATTAGAATTTTGCATGAAAACCAGTTGAGACATAGTTTAAAACTAAGAGGTGTCCCATTTAAGATAGAGATGAGGAGAAATTTATTCTCATTGGGTTGTGAGTCTTAGAAATTTCTTCCAAAGAGAGCAATGGAGGTTAGATCATTGAACATATGCAAGGCTGAGTGAGACAATTTCTTGATCTACAAAGTGATGAGGGAAGGATAGGCCAAAGGTAGATTGAAGACCAGAATCAGTTCAAATGTGGATTATCTTAATAGACAGAGCAGGCTCCAGGGGCCAAATACCCTATTTTCACTCTAATTCCTTATGATCTTGTTGTGCTTAAAATTACAGTAACATCAATTTAATGTCTTCAATGTACATTGAATAACTTAGGGTTTTTCTAATACATGTATTATGTTACAATATAAATTAAAGTTTTGCTTTCAAGTTATACATTTTAATGGCACATTTAATAATGTATATGGGAAGCATCTCCTCTTGTGCAGTTAGACTCAGCATTATGCACGGTTTGCAAGAATGAGCTTCACACTGTCAACAAATTTGAAAGCATCTATTGCTGGGATTCCATAAGACTGTTACTTATCCTCCCTGATACCTCTACCACCAAACCATTCTCCTTTGCCTTCTCTCATTTACAGTTCATTTTCTGCCATCGGCACTCAACTTTGCTCATGTCTCCCTTGGGTGCAGTCATCCTCAGTGCAGTCATTATGTATCCTATCCCCAATAGTTTTTATTGTCAAGCCAATGCAGAAACCACTGAACGCTCCAGTCTTGTTAATTGCTGTTTTATAGTTTGCTTGTTGTCCCAAGGTTTTATCACTAACTTTACAACCACTGCATATATATTCAGCATTAAGTCCTTAGTGTTTTTTCTTCAACTCAACATAGTTGAAATAAAATCAAAAAAGGAATGTGAATGATAGAAATCGGAAATATAAACAGTAGCCTAGTGGTTATATTAGTAGATTAGCAACCCAGAGGCCTTCAGTTCAAAAGGCTGTTGAATATATTTCAACAGCATGATAATTTGTGGTCTGGCAGCCAGGGGAAAAATACTTTAAAAACTGCTGGATATTTGTAAACACCCTACTGGTTTCAGAACATCATCAGCGAGTGCCCTGTGTCTCTTATATTACATTTTACATTAATTTTAATGCTCTTGGGCCAGTTTGGCATAGGGAGTAAATATTCCCTTGTTTATTTTGCTCGTATCCCAAAAGCAAATAAACTACACAGTCATAAAGAGGAAATACCAGCTCAAGGTGGACACATACCTTTAGATCCACATCCAAAAATGTTAACTTTTACTTTGCCTTTTCTGAGGATTATATAGTTGCTGTACATTGCAATATGTTTTGTTTTATCATTAACTTGACAGCCCACAATTGTTCACCTGATGCCAACTGTTTCACTCTCCTTTGGTCTCCTCACATATAAAATTTATTGCCCCTATTCTCATGGCTGCCTGCACTTTACTAATTTGAGTTCCTTTAAATATAATACAGGCTATGGGAATGTACCATGGTTTTGTATCAAAGGCTTGTATTTTGCAAAAATTTCCAGGTAATGTAAAAGATATTTGAGTAAATTCGGTTCTTAACAATCAGGGAAAACAATCAAGTACAGACTATAAGTCATTGCATGAAAAACAGAGTTATATTTTTATCAGCTATAATGGACAAGATTTTGCATTTGGCTCAAGTTCAAAGGTATGATTCTGAAAGTATGGGTTTAAAGACATGATGACAGTGATTATATTGATTGTGTACATTGTCTTAAATATTTATGGCAGTCAGGTGGGAGGAGGGCCAAAGTCCCAGCAAGAGAGGCAGGATTGCTCAATGCTTTAGTGATGCAGTCTGTGAAATAAACAATATAGTTTATAAATATTTTAAGACCATTTAAGTTTGAGTTTAGGATTGTGGATCAGTGGCATGTGTATTTTCTGTGTGTTTGAAGTTAATAATTAGCTTTCAAATATTTCTGTAACCACAGTGAAATATTTTAAAATAGTTTATGTTACCTTCTTTAGCAGCATTGTTTTTATGTTTATCTTAGAATGTTTTATGACTCATCAAGGTGATTTAAGGTCTGTTAAATTCCTATAGTGTTTTTTTTAAGCTTAAGGGTAACACTCCCTAGCTTAAAGAGACATTTTTCAATTTTATTTCATTTTTGAGCTGTTCTATGAAATCTTTGAATTTGAGATGGTTGAGTAGAAGACTGCTCATGAGAGGTGGAGTATATAGTGAAATCAAATTACCTTAGAATAAAGAGTTAATCCCAAACAAGAAGTGATGGGATCAAACTCAAAAGAGGTTACTTGAAGTTGATTAAGTTTAGGTGTACGATAGTTCCAGGATGAGATTATCTGCATCTCCAGTCGATGAGTTAATATCACAATTATCTTAATTTTATTGAGGTGTTATGAAAAGATTATTTTTCTCTGATATGGAATATTATTCAAGGGATCTTTTGGTTACTATACATCGGATGTTGTTTTTATTGGAATTTATAAAGAAATGTTTTTGAATTAATGGGATTATACTTTTAATTTGTTTTAAAATCTTGGAATTTATAAGTTAATAGTTAATTTATTCTATTTTCTCTTTATTCCTCGTAAATAAACTCGTATTATTGAAACAAAATCTGCAACACTGCATGCTTATGTCTCAGTGTGTAATGACCTAATTAAAACCAAAACAAGGCAAACTATGATCCAGCAAACCAGATCGTAATCTGATTAGCTGTCAACAGTTGGGATCATAACAAGCCCTTGAGATAATGTTGGATGAAGAAAGAGTGCACTGATATCCACAAACTGCATCCAACACTCTGCAACATTGACTTGTCAGTGGCACTGGTGACTCAAACATGCATGGAGTTACAAGTTGTGCTGATGCCAGTGAGCCCCTCCAATAACCCAGTATGCCAACAAAAGATTGAGATATTCACCAATGAGGATGCCACTCTGACATTGTCAATGGCTTTGTGGACCCACAAACTTAGAAACCATCTATACAACAAGGCCTTATGATGGGTGTGCATTGATACTGGTGCAGCAGCCAATAGCAGCACACCCAGCTCAAATTGGGTCCCAGAGTATGCAGATCTGCTGGATGATTACACACAAATAAAAAGAGCTATGAACAGTTTTACCTTACTCTTTACCCCATCCTGAGGATGACTCTGGAACTATTTCCTGTCATTCCCTACATGTTCTGTTCTGCATCTTCTTCCCTCTCCTTGCTTCTTCTTCCACACTCTCCTCTCTTCCTTCCTCCTTTCCTCATCTCTCTACATTTCACTTCATTAATCCCTTGGAGTTCACACTTTCATGGAGGACCAAGTTATGGAGAATGCTGCAAACATTGAGCGAGACCCTTGCAGAAATATACCTCAGGATGCAATCCCATGAGTTGAGGCAGTTGAACTGTACCTTCAGAAGTCTAATGGCTTGATTTGTGGTAGTCCATGTGAGCAGGTGCCTTTTGTGAAAATATCTCTGTGTCTTCATCTCAGGATCATCTAAATGGCTGCAGTCATCATTCCAAGATCTACCCCTTATTCCTTAGAAACTCTTCATGGTGACTTGAAGAGCTGCAGCACCTTAAACAGCTGAAGGATGAAATGTTGCGGCAGCTGCATAGAGAGCAAATGCACATCTATTTAACTTTCTTGTTGTGATCACTTGCCAGCTGAGCATTTAGAGCATGGAAGCCCTTGCACCCACTCCTTAAACATTCAGCTAATATAATACAAGCTAGTATGTATTCTCTCTCTAACAACATTGTGGGTGTCCCATATCACATGAACTGCAGCAGTTCAAAGAGGCAACTTATCATCACCTCTTCAAAGATAACTGAAGGTAAGCAATAAATGTTGGACCAGCCAATGGTCCCCATATCCCATGAATGAATTTTAAAATGTTTTAAAACTCTCATTGGCTGTTCAATTAACACCATAATAGTGTATTGGGTGTAATTCGTTATGTTCTCTAGCTGAAAGAATCCAGAAATAGAATCACATTTCATTGCCCACCTACAAACGCCCAAAATATCTAAAACTATAAGAAACAAAAACAGAAGTTGCTGGGAAAACTCAGCAGGTCTGGCAGCATCTGTGGAGAAAGAAACATAGTTAATGTTTCGGATCCATTGGCCGTTCTTCTGAACTGCAGTTTATTTCTGATTTCCAGCATCTGCAGTTCTTTTGGTTCTTTTTTGAAACTATAAGTACTGCCTTACATTTTTTGGTGCAGGAGAGGGGTTGAGGGCTCATGTGGTGCAGGAATGGTGTCCTTATCTCTGAGCCAGGAAGCCTCGGTTTAAGTCCTATCTGCTCCACAGGTGAGTCATAATACATTTGGACAGGTTCATTTAAAAAATCTGGCTAACTTTCACAAATAGTACATTAGTGACCTGCATAGTGGTGCGTTGCTTCTGACAAGATACCATGTTAGTGTGCAATTGATCCTTGAGATGAGCCATAGTGACTTTAACAGTTTGGGCAGCATGGTGGCTCAGTAGTTAGCATTGCTGCCTCAGAATGCCAGGGACCCGGGTTCGATTCCAGTCTAGGATGACTTTCTGTGTGGAGTTTCCACATTCTCCCTGTGACTATGTGGCTGTCCTCCAGATGCTCCAGTTTCCTCTCACAATCCAAATATGTGCAGGTTGGCCATGCTAAATTGTCCATAGTGTCCAAGAATATGTAGGTTATGTGGATTTGCCAATGGGAATGCAAGGTTGTAGGGATAAGGTGGGGGATGAGTCTGGGGGTGGGGGGGATGTTCTTTGGAGGCTGAATGGCCTGCTTCTACACTGTAGGGATACTATAATGGTGATAATGACAAAGTATGAACAGCTAACTGGCAAGTAGTACTGTTAAAGCTAAGTTCTTTCTCAATAAAGTTATTAATTTCAATTAGCATCTGACTAGATAGGCACTGTCACCTAGGGCACTCTTTCTATGGCAAATCCAAAACGTTACTTCTTCAGCAGGAGATATTACACTGAGGAGAAGATGTTCACTGCCTTCCATCTCACTATTCCTACTCATGTACAGGGCTCTGCACTACTCCTTAGGATTTTTGTGAATCTGATGCAATATTAAACCCATAAAATGAGGCTGACACCTGTGGCCACTGCTTTGTGACTTAGAGTCATAGAGTCATAGCAATGTACAGCATGGAAACAGACCCTTCAGTCTAACCGTCCATGCCAACCAGATATCCCAACCCAATCTAGTCCCACCTGCCAGCACCCGGGCCAAATCCCTCCAAACCCTTCCTATTCATATACCGATCCAAAACGCCTTTTAAATGTTGCAATTGTACCAGCCTCCACCACTTCCTCTGGCAGCTCATTCCATGCACGTACCATACTCTGCGTGAAAAAGTTGCCCCTTAGGTCTCTTTTATTATCTTTCCCCTCTCACCCTAAACATATGCCCCTCTAGTTCTGGACTCCCCAACCCCAGGGAAAAGACTTTGTCTATTTATCCTATCCATGCCCCTCATAATGTTGTAAATCTCTATAAGGTCACCCCTCAGCCTCCAATGCTCCAGGGAAAAAAGCCCCAGCCTGTTCAGCCTCTCCCTATAGCTCAAATCCTCCAACCCTGGCAACATCCTTGTAAATCTTTTCTGAACCCTTTCAAGTTTCACAACATCTTTCTGATAGGAAGGAGACCAGAATTGCACGCAATATTCCAACAGTGACCTAACCAATGTCCTGTATAGTCACAACATGACTTCCCAACTCCTGTACTCAATACTCTGACCAATAAAGGAAAGCATACCAAATGCCTCCTTCACTATCCTATCTACCTGCAACTCCACTTTCAAGGAGCTATGAACCTGCACTCCAAGGTCTCTTTGTTCAGCAACATTCCCTCGGACCTTATCATTAAGTGTATAAGTCCTGCTAAGTTTTGCTGTCCCAAAATGCAGCACCTCGCATTTATCTGAATTAAACTCCATTTGCCACTTCTCAGCCCATTGGCCCATCTGATCAAGATCCTATTGTAATCTGAAGTAACCTTCTTCGCTGTCCAATACACCTCCAATTTTGGTGTCATCTGCAAACTTACTAACTGTACCTCTTATGCTCGCATCCAAATCATTTATTTAAATAACAAAAAGTAAATGACAAAAATGACTTCTGGTTCACAGAGCCTTGAAAATTATCACCATTTTAGATTCAAATGTGAGACTCATTGAGTGTATTTCTCATAATACTCTATGTGGCTGCTGGACTAATATAATAGCTTGGACTTTCCACTGGACAGATATTTGTTATTCCCACATAAATAAGAGATACTTAGAACGTAGAACATAGAACATAGAAAAGTACAGCACAGAATAAGCCCTTCACCCTGCGATGTTGTGCCAAGGATTAATCCTAATGTAAAATAAAATAAGCTTACCTATGCACCCTTCAATTCACTGCTGTTCATGTAGATGTCCAGTAGGCGCTTAAATGTCCATAATGACTCTGCTTCCACCACCACCGATGGCATTGCATTCCATGCATTCACAACTCTCTGCGTAAAGAACCTACCTCTGATGTCCACTCTGTACCTTGCGCCTAATATCTTAAAACTATGACCCCTCATCCTATTCAATCTTACCCTGGGGAAAATTCTCTGGCTATTAACTCTATCCATGCCTCTCATTATCTTGATTTGGAGATGCCGGTGTTGGACTGGGGTGTACAAAGTTAAAAATCACACAACACCAGGTTATCGTCCAACAGGTTTAATTGGAAGCACACTAGCTTTTGGAGCGCTGCTCCTTCATCATGTTTTTGTGGAGTATAAGATCGTGAGTCACAGAATTTATAGCAAACGTTTACAGTGTGATGTAACTGAAATTATATATTGAAAAAGACCTGGATAATCTCATTATCTTGTATACCTCAATCAGGTCACCTCTCTTCCTCCTTCTCTGTAGAGAGAAAAGTCCAAACTTAGTCAACCTCTCTTCATAAGATAAGCCCTCCAGTCAAGGCAGCATCCTGGTAAAACTTTGTTGCACCCTCTCCAAAGCCTCTGTATCTTTCCTATAGTAGGACGACCAGAACTGGACACAATGTTCCAAGTGTGGTCTCACCAGGGACTTGCCGAGCTGTAGCAAAACTTCACAGCTCTTAAACTTGATCCCCCTGTTAATGAAAGCCAAAACACCAAATGCTTTCTTAACAACTTGTAGGGACCCTATGAAATCCCCATCGTAACAAACTTGGAAGGAAATGCCTTGGAAATTGAAGATTCTGCTCGGCGATCTTGGAAATGGAAAGATTCAATTTAAATCAGTGAATTTGGAGAGTTCCAATGAAGTTAATGGAAAATTAATAAAAGACTTTCTCCTGAGTAACTATTCAACTGAACCCATACTTACCTCACACACTCAACTGCACCTCCTCCAGACCACTTACATCCCCATATCCTGAACAAATAATTCTTTACAAATAATACAACAATATAACATTGCTACATAATGTTAGATTAGTAATCTAAGAAGTCAGTTTCCTGATAGCAGTCTTGTCACAACCAGCTTTTCTCTCTACGAAGTGCTTTCACTACCAAGAAGAAAAGACTTTCTATTCTTCATGTATGCATCATTGGCTATAATGACAACCAAGGATTTGAGCAAATGTGACCTACAGCCCTCGATTGTGCAAATATTTGTCAGTTTAAACCTATTTACTTGCTTGGCAGGCAAGTGTCCATCAAATGACTGCTGAAATTGCTTAATTTGCTTTCAGTTGTAAAATTATTTTTCAGGCAGACCCTTTGCAACTCATATCTGGAATAGACTATGTGCCATGTTCAAATTCCATAAAAATATTGAACAAGCACCAATGCGAGGCAAGTCGTAGAAAAACTTGCAATGTGTAACTTTCATTTGACTTGCACTGATTCCAAATCTTTGAAGCTAATGTATATGGACATAATTAAGGCAAGGCTATTTTAATTCTATGAGGAGAAAGTGAGTTCTGCAGATGCTGGAGATCAGAGCTGGAAATGTGTTGCTGGAAAAGCGCAGCAGGTCAGGCAGCATCCAGGGAACAGGAGAATCGACGTTTCGGGTATAAGCCCTTCTTCAGGAATGGGGAAAGTTTGTCCCGCAGGCTAAGATAAAAGGTAGGGAGGAGGGACTTGGGGGAGGGGCGTCGGAAATGTGATAGGTGGAAAGAGGTCAAGGTGAGGGTGATAGGTCAGACTGGGGTGGGGGCGGAGAGGTCGGGAAGAAGATCTCAGGTTAGGAAGGCGGTGCTGAATTTGATGGATTTGACTGAGACAGGGTGGGGGGAGGGGAAATGAGGAAACTGGTGAAATCCGAGTTCATCCCTTGTGGTTGGAGGGTTCCTAGCCGGAAGATGAGGCGTTCTTCCTCCAACCGTCGTTTTGTTGTGGTCTGACGATGGAGGAGTCCAAAGACCTGCATATCCTTGGTGGAGTGGGAGGGGGAATTGAAATGTTGAGCCACAGGGTGGTTGGGTTGGTTGGTCCGGGTGTCCCAGAGGTGTTCTCTGAAACGCTCCGCAAGTAGCCGGCCTGTCTCCCCAATATAGAGGAGGCCACATCGGGTGCAGAGGATGCAATAGATGATATGTGTGGAGGTGCAGGTGAATCTGTGGCGGATATGGAAGTTTCCTTTGGGGCCTTGGAGGGAGGTGAGGGGGGAGGTGTGGGCGCAAGTCTTGCACCTCCTGCGGTTGCAGGGGAAGGTGCCGGGAGTGGAGGTTGGGTTGGTGGGGGGTGTGGATCTGACGAGGGAGTCACGGAGGGAGTGGTCTTTACGGAATGCTGATAGGGGAGGGGAGGGAAATATATCCTTGGTGGTGGGGTCCGTTTGGAAATGATGGCGGATGATGCGCTGTACATGGAGATTGGTGGGGTGGTAGGTGAGGACCAGTGGGGTTCTGTCCTGGTGGCGGTTGGAGGGGCGGGGTTCAAGGGCAGAGGAGCGGGAAGTGGAAGAGATGCGGTGGAGGGCATTGTCGACCACATCGGGGGGGAAATTGCGGTCCTTGAAGAAGGAGGCCATCTGGGTTGTGCGTTTTTGGAACTGGTCCTCCTGGGAGCAGATGCGGCGGAGTCGAAGGAATTGGGAGAATGGGATGGCGTTTTTACAGAGGGCAGGATGGGAGGAGGTGTAGTCCAGGTAGCTGTGGGAGTCGGTCGGATTTCACCAGTTTCCTCATTTCCCCTCCCCCCACCCTGTCTCAGTCAAATCCATCAAATTCAGCACCGCCTTCCTAACCTGAGATCTACTTCCCGACCTCTACGCCCCCACCCCAGTCTGACCTATCACCCTCACCTTGACCTCTTTCCACCTATCACATTTCCGACACCCCTCCCCCAAGTCCCTCCTCCATACCTTTTATCTTAGCCTGCTGGACAAACTTTCCCCATTCCTGAAGAAGGGCTTATGCCCGAAACATCGATTTTCCTGTTCCCTGGATGCTGCCTGACCTGCTGCGCTTTTCCAGCAACACATTTCCAGCTATTTTAATTCTATATATTTAAACTTTTAATTTGCAAATTTTCTCAGTAGTTTACCCTCAGTATCACAAATCCCATATGGCTAAACAGAGCCTCTGGGTTTACATAGGATCACGTTCATCCACCAAAAGGTTTTGGCTTGCCACGACGACAAACATTAACACATCTCTGTAATTGTAATTATGTTATTATTCCAGGATCATCATGGAGGGTAAAGGAAATCCCAAGCTCTTTTCTCAAAACAAACCTCCAGTGGCCCCATCCTTTGCTTCTAATGCCCTCACATCAAAGCTAGTTACAATTCATGAGTTTACATTGTCCTTAAATTTTGTGTTATCTTACTATCTGCCTCAGCTCCTTTATCTTTTTAAAGTGCTCCTATTTCATTTCTCCAGACCAATCTAACATGATAATTCTCTATCTCGATTCAGTACTTCCGTTTACTCCTCAGATATGATGAATATTCTGTGAAACCCACACATAATCCCTTCAATGCCAGCTGGGTAATTAATTGCTCCTGTTTCCTCTTTTAAAAAATTGCAAATTAACTGATCTTCCTATGTCTGATAGCTGCAGACAATCTGTGCTGATTCTCTGCTCCTGCCATATTCTGTTTATTTTAGATTTTTTTCTAATTAACACTTTGCAACAAGAGCCCCAAAAAATTATATTTAAGCAACATGCTAGGACATATTTTGACAAGCCTCTGGGTGGCATTTGAATCCAGGCAGTTTGACCTGGAGGTAGGAATACTATTGCTGTGCAGCATGTGCTCAAGTTAAACCTCTTTTAAAAGTACCATAACAAACTACAATCCTTAAAATTTCAGCCAGCATCTCCGTCCTCTCTCACTACTTCCACATCTTCAAATTCCCAATCTTCGTTAACATTTCCAGTATGCCACCATCATCCAACTTCGTTCGCCTCTCCCAAGTATTGCTGTTGAATCTCTTCAGTCTGCCTTCAATTTCACCATTGTGAAAGGGGAATTGGTAGTTCAGTTGGCTAGATGGATTGTGTAATACTGCAGAGAAATGCCAGTAGTGTGGGTTCAGTTCCCACACTAGATGAAGTTACTATGAAGAATTGTACTTCTCCACTTATCTGAGGCGTGGTTACCAGGTGTAAGATAGCAGCAGAGTAACAGGGCTGCATGTGGGCTCTTACAAGGGGCCCTTCCACTCCAGTCTGCTTTCCTTACTTGTTTTACTTTTGCTTCTGCACTTTCCTTTCACTTTACTTTCCTTTTCATTTGATCTTTTTTATTTTTTTTCTGTGGCGGGTTGGTCGTCAGCAACAGTGCAGCAATACAGCGGGCTGCATGTGCAGAGATACCCTGGCGATATGAGATGGTGGCAGTGAGGATACTCTCCCAATGAGAGGAGGCCAGCAGCAGATGAGTGCCATTCGGGGCCTGTAGCAGTAGCAGCAAGGTTGTTCTCCTGCCTTCCAGCTCCTCCAGTGATTGGGCATGGCAGCACCGGTGTCAGCGGACACTACAAGATGGCAGTGCTGGCAAGGCGACATACGTAGACAAGGCTGGACTTGTGGTGTGGCGGTGGCCTGGCCTGGCAGTGGAGCCATGGACCCTTGGCTGCAGGGTGAGTGTGGGTTCAGCAGCATTAGCAAAGTGGGCCAATGACAAAGAGATGACGCCTAAAGTGGGGTGACTCCTCTGTTAGTGAGTTTGGCACAGGCAGCGGTGAGGCAGTGGTGGTCTCCCTTGAGACTAGGTCAGAAACACTGAGAAACTGAATTTTTTACTTCTTTATTGTTCTTATTTATTCCGATGACCTATAATGCTGGACTATATATTCCTTTGCTTTTTAAATTTTTTTGTTCCCTAAGAATTTGATCTGAAGTGTCGGTACCTCGATACTTTGTTCCTAAGATGGCATTGTAATGCAGCAACTGTAAACTTGTCACTGTACTCATTGAGTACATGAGGCAATAAAGCCTCAATTAAATTCAATTAAACTACCACCAATTGTCTCTGTATAATGAGAGTGCAACAATATTGTTTGATAAGCGTATGCTAACTTTGCTTTCTTTTTCCACATGACACATCTGGCCGGACATTTGTTATTCCAGTTAAATTGCACATGTGCACTGGGACCCTGTGGAATCCCCAATATAGCACACTTTGAAGGAATAGCCCAAAAATTTAATTTTCTACTGGGCAATTCACCTATGTTTGGAACCCCCTCTAAAACTTCCATTTAAATCAGGTATTAATCTTCCAATTTGTAAGCAATCTCTTTTTCCACCCCAGAATCCTCATTTCTACTTTCCTCATCAAAGGTTTCCACTTGCTCCTCATTTTATCCTCTTTCCTCTTGTTGAGTGAGATTGTGGTGGATGCAGCGTACTTTGATGAGTTTGTGCTGGTCGACACTGGCTGAGCAGTCCAAACACCTGAATCATGTTTTCAGCAGGTCTAAGGTCTGCGAAACAATAGCCTTGTGGAAGCAAAGCTGAGCATTATAATTTCCCCATTGCATCATTTTGAGGATTTCTGACACATGTTAGTTACCAAGATTTGAGGTATAGCCATTTTGTTTCTGAGCAGCCAGCCCTTTATGCATTGAACAGCAGATCTGCAGCAGTTCATGTGCTGTAGATAGACTCACAATGCCATTAGGGAGGGAATTCTGGGATTTTAACCCAGCAGCAGTGAAGGAACAGCAAAGTATTTCCAAGTCAGGATGGCAAGTGGCTTGGAGGGAAACTTTTAGGAAATGATTTTCTTATGTTTCTGATGCCCTTATCCTTCTAGATGAAAGTGGTTGTCAGTTTGGAAGGTGCTAAGGATCTTGGGTGAATTTTCGCCATGTGTCTTGTAAATAGCTTACAATAGAGGGAGGGTCATTGAGGAAGCAGCCTAAAGATGATTGGGCCTAGGACACTATCCTGGGGAACTCCTATAGAAATGCCCTGGAGCTGAGATAGGTGACTTACAATGATCACAACCATCTTTCTATATGCCAGTTATGACTCAACCAGCAAACAGTTTTCCCTCGAGACCAGTTGTTTCTAGTTTTTCTAAGGCTCCTTGATGCCACACTCAGTTGAATGCAGCCTTGATTTCAAGGGCGGTCACTCTCACCTCACCTCTGGAATTCAGTTCTTTTGATCGTATTTGAACCAAGGCTGTAATGAGGTCAGGAGCTGAGTGATACTGGGTGGAACCAAAACTGGGCGTCACTGAGCATGTTATTGTTGAGCTTGTTAGCAATGTTGATGATACCTTCCAACATTTACTAATGATGGAGAGCAGACTGATAGGGTGGTAGTTGATTGGGTTGGATTGTCCTGCTTTTTGTGTACAGGACTTACCCGGGCAAGGACAAGTTCTGCAGCACAAGTCTTCAGTACTATTGCTGGAATATTTACAGTATCCAGGGCATCCAACTGTTTCTTGATACCACACAGTGTTTTGAACTAGCTGAAGATGAGTATCTATAATGCTGGGGACCACTAGAGGAGGCCAAGATGGATCATCCACCTGGCACTTCTGGCTGAAGATTGCTGCGAATGCTTCACCTTCTCTTTTGCACTTATATGTTGGGCTCTTCCTTAATGAGAACGGGGATGTTAAGACAGCCGCCTCCTCCATTGAGTTGCTTATCCACCACCATTCATGACTGAATGTGGTGGGGCTACAGAGCTTAGATCTGATCTGTTGTTTGTGGGGTCACTTACATCTGTCTATCACTTGCTACTTATGTTGTTTGGCACAAAAGTAGTCCTGTTTGGTAGCTTCACCAGGTTGACACTTTACTTTTTAGGTATGCTTAGTGCTGTGCCTGTATGCCCTCCTGCACTCCATTGAACCAGGGTAGATTCCCTGGCTTGATGGTAGTGGCTGAGTGGGGAATATGCTGGGCCATGAGGTTGTAGATTGTACTGGAGTACAATTCTGCAGGTACTGTTCCCGTTGCAATACACTGATCTATTCCTCTAGCACTCCTCACATGTCCACTCCCCTCTACACACAATGGCACAGTCCAATGCAATTTCAGAAAGTGCAATGCACTTTAACTTCCTCTTTTCTCACAGTCAAACATAGAACCACCAAAATGATGTAGCACAGAAGGGGAATATTCAGCCCATCTTGTCCATGTGGACTCAAAGAAACTCAGATATCCTTTCTAATCTCATCTTCTTGCACACAGCCCATAGCCCTGAAGCTCAGAGCAATTAAGGTGCAGATCCAGACACGTTTTAAAAGAATTTAAGGTCTTTGTCTCCTCCAGCAACTCGGGCAGCAAATTCCAGACACCTATCACCATCTGCATGAAAAAGGGTCCCTTCTAATCCTTCTGCTGCTTAGCTCAAATCTATGACCTCTGGTTTTTGAACTCTGCCAAGGAAAGAGGTTCCTCCTGTCTATCCATCTCTGCCTCTCACAATTTTTATACACCTCAATCATGTTGCAACTCAGCCTTCTGTCTTCCGAGGAAAACAACCCCAACCTCTCCAGTCTATATTCGTTGTGACAGTTCTTCAACCCCAGCGACATTCTTGGAGATCTTCTCTGCAACTTCTCCAGAGCAACTACGTCCTTCCTGTAACTTGGTGACCATCCAGAACTGCATATAATACTCCAGTTTCATCATTATGTTCCTCCTTTTGGATTCTATACCTCTACCATTGAAAAAGAGCATTTCATTTGTCTTCATTATAACCCTATCTACCTGGCCTGTTACCCTGAGGGAGCTGTATGCTTGCAGACCAAGATTTCTCAATTCATCTACCCCTCTCAGTATATTTCTGTTTGTTGTTTATTCCCTTCTTACTGTTTAGAACTTAGAACATAGAATAGTACAGCACAGGAACGATGATGTACCAAACTTGACACCAAATTAAACTAATCCCTTCTACCTGCCTTTGGTCCATATCTCTCCATTTCTTGCATATTCATGTGCTTATCTGCAAATCCCTTAAATGCCCATAAGATATCTGTCTCCACCATCACCCTTGGCAGTGCATTTCAAACTACTACCATGCTCTGTTTAAAAAAGCTTGTCCCTCACATCTCCTTTGAACTTTCCCTCTCTCACTTTAAATGCATGCACCCCAGTATTAGACATTTCAATTTTGGCTTCCATCAATGGAATCTTGCCATTGGCCATGAAGTGTTGCTGGATGGTGTTACGATAGAACACAGAACATAGAACATTACAGTGCAGTGCAGGCCCTTTGCCCCACGATGTTGCATCATCCTGTTGAACCAATCTGAAGCCCAACTAACCTGCACTATTTCATTCTGATAAATATGCCTATCCAATGAACATTAAATGCCGTTAAAGTTGGCGAGTCTACTTCTGTTGCAGGCAGTGTGTTCCACGCCCTTACTACTCTCTGAGTAAAGAAACTATCTCTGACATCTGACCGATATCTATCACCCCTCAATTTAAAGGTATGTCCCCTCATGCTAGCCATTGCCATCTAAGGATGTCCAACCCATCAAACCCTCTGATTATCTTGTATGTCTCAATTAAGTTGCCTCTCAACCTTCTTCTCTCTAAAAAAAAGCCTCAAATCCCTCAGCCTTTCCTCGTAACACCTTCCCTCCATACCAAGCAATATCATAGGAAATCTTCTCTAAACCCTTTCCAAAGCTTCCACAGCCTTCCTATTATGCAGTGACTAGAACTGTATGCAATACTCCAAATGTGGCTGCTCCAGAGCTTTGTATAGCTGCAGCATGATCTCATGGTTCCTAAACTCAGTCCCTCTACCAATGAAAGCTAACACACCTAATGCCTTCTTCACAACCCTATCAACTTGGGTAGCAACTTTCAAGGATCTATGTATCTGGACACCGAGATCTCTCTGCTCATCTACACTACCAAGAATCTGACCATTAGCTCAGTACTCTGCATTCCTGTTACTCCTTCCAAAGTGAATCACCTAACACTTTTCAAGACTAAACTCCATTTGCTACCTCTCAGTCCAGCTCTTCAGCTTATCGATGTTTTTCTATAACCTACAACATTCTTTGACACTATCTACAACTCTACCACCCTTAGTGTCATCTGCAAATTTACTAACTCATCTTTCTATGTCCTCATCCAGGTCATTTATATAAATGACAAACAACAGTGGACCCAAAACAGATCCTTGTGGTACCCCACTTGTAACTGAACTCCAGGATGAATATTTCGCATCAACCACCACCCTCTGTCTTCTCTCAGCTAGCCAATTTCTGATCCAAACTGCTAAATCAGCTTCAATCCCATGCCTCTGTATTTTATGCGATAGCCTACCATGGTGAACCTTATCAAATGCCTTACTGAAAGTCATATACACCACATCAACCACTTTACTCTCATCCACCTGTTTGGTCACCTTCTCAAAGAACTCAATAAGGCTTATGAGGCACGACCACCCCTTCACAAAACCGTGTTGACGATCCCTAACTATTTCTCTCTCGATGATTATAAATCCTATCTCTTATTTCCCTTTCCAGCACTTTACCCACAGCCGAAGTAAAGCTCACAGGTCTATAATTTCCAGCGTTGTCTCTACTCCCCTTCTTGAACAAGGAAATGACATTTGTTATCCTCTAGTCTTCTGGCACTATTCCTGTAGACAATGACGACATCCAGATCAAAGCCAAAGGCTCTGCAATCTCCTCCCTAGCTTCCGAGAAAATCCTAGGATAAATCCCATCCATCCCAGGGGACTTATCTATTTTTACACTTTCCAGAATTGCTAACACCTCCTCCTTATGCACTTCAATCCCATCTAGTCTAGTAACGTATATCTCAGTGTTCTCCTCAACAACATTGTTTTTTTTTCTAGTGTGAATACTAACAAAAAGTATTCATTTAGCGCTTCCCCTATCTCCTCTGACTCCACACACAACCTCCCACCACTATTCTTGATTGGCCCTAATCTTACTCTAGTCATTCTTTTATTTCTGATATAGCTATAGAAAGCCTTAGGGTTTTCCTTGATCCTATCCGCCAATGACTTCTCATGTCCCCTCCTGGCTCTTCTTAGTTCTCTCTTTAGGCCTTTCCTCCCTAACCTGTAACTCTCAAGTGCTGTAACTGAACCATCACATCTCATCCTAACATAAGCCTTCTTCTTTCTCTTAAAGAGTGATTCAACCTCCTTAGTCAATCACGGTTCCCGTGCTCGACAACATCCTCCCTGCCTGACCGATACATACTTATCAAGGACCCGCAGTAGCTGGTCCTTGAATAAGCTCCACATTTCAATTGTGCACATCCCCTGCAGTTTCCTTCCCCATCCTATGCATCCTAAATCGCATCATAATTGCCTTTCCCCCATCTATACCTCTTGCCCTGCAATATATACCTACCCCTTTCCATCATTAAAGTAAACATAACCAAATTGTAATCACTATGACCAGAATGGTCACATACCTCCAAATCTAACACCTGGCCGGGTTCATTACCCAGTACCAAATCTAATGTGACTTCGCCCCTTGTCGGCCTGTCTGCATCCTGTGTCAGGAAACCCTCCTGTAACATTGGACAAAAACTGACCATCTAAAGTACTTGAACTATAATATTTTCAGTCAATATTTGGAAAGTTAAAGTCCCCCATAACAACTACCCTGTCACTCTCACTCCTATCGAGGATAATCTTTGCTATCCTATTCTTTATATCTCTGGAACTACTTGGAGGCCTACAGAAAACTCCCAACAGGGTAACCTCTTCTTTGCTGTTTCTGATCCTAGCCCATACGACCTCAGTAGAGGCATCCTCAAACGTCCTTGCTGCAACTGTCATACTGTCCTTGACTAACATAGAACATAGAACATAGAAGAATACAGCGCAGTACAGGCCCTTTGGCCCTCGATGTTGCGCCGATCCAAGCCCACCTAACCTACACTAGCCCACTATCCTCCATATGCCTATCCAATGCCCACTTAAATGCCCATAAAGAGGGAGAGTCCACCACTGCTACTGGCAGTGCATTCCATGAACTCACGACTCGCTGAATAAAGAACCTACCCCTAACATCTGTCCTATACCTAACACCCCTTAATTTAAAGCTATGCCCCCTCGTAATAGCTGACTCCATACGTGGAAAAAGGTTCTCACGGTCAACCCTATCTAAACCCCTAATCATCTTGTACACCTCTATCAAGTCACCCCTAAACCTTCTTTTCTCCAATGAAAACAACCCCAAGTGCCTCAGCCTTTCCTCATACGATCTTCCTACCATACCAGGCAACATCCTGGTAAACCTCCTCTGCACTCGTTCCAGTGCCTCCACATCCTTTCTATAGTATGGCGACCAAAACTGCACACAATACTCCAGGTGCGGCCGCACCAGAGTCTTATACAACTGCAACATGATCTCAGGACTCCGGAACTCAATTCCTCTACCAATAAAAGCCAGTACGCCATATGCCTTCTTCACCGCACTATTTACCTGGGTGGCAACTTTCAAAGATCTGTGTACATGGACACCAAGATCCCTCTGCTCATCCACACTACCAAGTATCCGACCATTAGCCCAGTACCCCATCTTTTTATTACTCTTACCAAAGTGAATCACCTCACACTTAGCTACATTGAACTCCATTTGCCACCTTTTTGCCCAGTTCTGCAGCTTATCTATATCCCGCTGTAACATGCCACATCCTTCCTCACTGTCAACAGCTCCACCGACTTTCGTATCATCCGCAAACTTGCTCACCCAACCTTCTAGCCCCTCCTCCAGGTCATTTATAAAAATGACAAACAGCAATGGTCCCAAAACAGATCCTTGCGGGAACCTTATCAAACGCCTTACTAAAATCCATATACACCACATCTACCGCTTTCCCCTTGTCCACCTCCTTAGTCACCTTCTCAAAGAATTCAATAAGGTTTGTGAGGCATGACCTGCCCTTCACAAAACCATGCTGACTATCCTTGATCACATTATTCCTATCCAGATGTTCATAAATCCTATCTCTTACAATTCTCTATAAGACTTTGCCCACAACAGAAGTGAGACTCACCGGCCTATAGTTACTAGGGTTATCCCTACTCCCCTTCTTGAACAAGGGAACCACATTTGCTAGCCTCCAGTCTACTGGCACTACTCCTGTAGACAACGAGGACATAAACATCAAGGCCAATGGCTCTGCAATCTCCTCCCTTGCTTCCCAGAGAATCCTAGGATAAATGCCATCAGGCCCGGGGGACTTATCTATTTTCACCCTTTCCAGAATTTCCAACACCTCTTCCCTATATACCTCAAAGCCATTCATTCTACTTAATTGTGACTCAGTACTCACATTGGCAACAATGTCCTGTTTCTGAGTGAATACTGAAGAAAAGTATTCATTCAGTGTCTCCCCAATCTCTTCAGCCTCCACACGCAACTTCCCACTACTATCCTTGACTGGACCTATTCCTACCCTAGTCATTCTTTTATTCCTGACATACCTATAAAAAGCCTTTGGGTTTTCCCTAATCCTCCCAACTAAGGACCTTTCATGTCTCCTCCTTGCTGCTCTTAGCTCTCTCTTCAGGTCCTTCCTGGCTACCTTATAACTCTCAATCGCCCCAATTGTACCTTCACGCCTCATCTTTACATAGGCCGCCCTCTTCCATTTAACAAGGGATTTCAATTCCTTATTAAACCACGTCTCCCTCACACGACCCTTTCCTCCCTGCCTGACAGGTACATACTTATCAAGGACACTCAATAGTTGCTCCTTGAACAAGCTCCACATATCAATTACGCCCTTGCCTTGAAGCCTACTTTTCCAAGCCACGCATGCTAAGTCATGCCTCACCGCATCATAATTTCCCTGCCCCTAGTTATAGCTCTTGCCCTGCAGTGCACACTTATCCCTCTCCATCACTAGAGTAAAAGTCACCGAATTGTGGTCACTGTCCCCAAAGTGTTCACCTACCTCTAATTCTAACACCTGGCCTGGTTCGTTACCCAGAACCAAATCCAGTATGGCCTCACCTCTTGTTGGTCTATCTACATATTGTGTCAGGAAACCCTCCTGCACACATTGGACAAACACCGACCCATCTAACGAACTAGAGCTATAGCTTTCCCAGTCAATATCAGGAAAGTTAAAGCCCCCATAACAACCACCCTATTACTTTCACTCTTCTCCTGAATCATCCTTGCAATCCTTTCTTCTACCTTTCTAGGACTGTTAGGAGGCCTGTAAAAAACTCCTAACAGGGTGACCTCACCTTTCCTATTCCTAACCTCAGCCCAAACTACCTCAGATGGCGAATCTTCATCCATCGTCCTTTCCACCGCTGTAATACGATCTTTGACAAGCAATGCCACACCTCCCCCTCTTTTACCCCCACCTCTGACCCTACTAAAACATTTAAACCCTGGAACCTGCAACAGCCAATCCTGTCCCTGTTCTACCCATGTCTCCGTAATAGCCACAACATCGAAGTAAACCACACCATCCCTTTTACCATTTTCTCTGTTCTTGTTGAAACATCTAAATCCCAGAATCTGCAACAACTATTCCTGTCTGTGCCCTACCCATGTCTCTGAAATGGCTACAACATCGAAATCCCAGGTACCAACCCATGCTGCAAATTCACCCACCTTATTTCAGGTGCACCTGGTGTTGAAATAGACACACTTCAAACCAACTTCTTGCCTGCCGGTGCCTTCTTGCAATCTTGAAATCTTAGTTTTGACTTCACTACTGCCATCCCACTATGCAGTTCCCACCACCCCCTGCTGAATTAGGTTAAACCCACTCGAAGAGCATTTGCATATTTAACCCCCCCCCCCCCCCAGGATATTGATACCTCTTTGGTTCAGGTGAAGAGCATCCTGTTTGTAGAGATCCCACCTACCCCAGAAAGAGCCCCACTTATCCAGGAATCCAAAACCCTCCCTCCTGCACCATCCCTGTAGCCACATGTTCAACTCCTCTGTCTCTCTCTCTATTCCTCGCTTTGCTAGCATGTGGCATGGGCCAACAAACCAGAGATGACAACTCTGTTTGTTCTAACCCTAAGTTTCCACCCTAGTTGCCTGAATTTCTGCTTTAAATCTCCATCTCTCTTCCTACCTATTGGTACCTATGTGGACCATGACTTGGGGCTGCTCCCCCTCCCCCTCAAGGATCCTGAAAACACGATCAGAGACATCACGATCTCTGGGACCTGGGAGGCAACACACCAACTGTGAGTCTCTCTCATTCCCACAGAACCTCCCATCTGCCCCCCTATCTATGGAGTCCCCAGTAACTAATGCTCTGCTCCCCTTCCCCTTTCCTTTCTGAGAAACAGGGACAGACTCTGTGCCAGAAACCTGTGCCCCATTGCTTACCCATGGTAAGTTGTTCCCCTCAACAGTATCCAAAATGATATACTTGTTGTTGAGGGGAACGGCCACAGCAGATCTCTGCACTTCCTGCCGGTTCCATTTCCGTCCCCTGACAGTAACCCAGCTACCTCCTTCTTGTACCTGAGGTGTGACTACCTCCCTATAATTCCTCCGCCTCCTGAATGGTCCGAAGTTCATCCAGCTCCAGCTCCAGTTCCCTAACATTGTTTTCAAGGTGGTGGAGTTGAGTGCACTTTGCACAGATGCAGCCAGCAGGGACGCTACTGGTGACTCTTTCCTCACACATGCTACAGGAGGAACATTCAACTGCCCTTACCTCCATTTTCACTATTCTAAATTCCCAATAAGACTACTGAAAAGCTAAAACAAAAAGAAACCAGTCACCTTACGTATTGGCACACAGAACCCTTTCTTTTGGTTAGAGGAGGAGGGCAGGTGGGAGACACTACCTGAGTAGTGTTTCAGGTAAAGCAACTGCCCAAATATAAAACCTCACCCGGCAAAATTGAATAGTTGAGAGGAAAACTTGCTGGGTTTTTACAAGACCCAGCATGTAAAAGACTGCCTGATAAATAGCTCTCTTTAAAAGGTACCTTTATCAATCAGTAACCTGTGAAGCAGAAATCCCTAAGAAGAATAAAAGGAGGCCAAAATACAGAGGAGACCTTAAGCTGTCTGGTTTTGAGATAAGAAGTTTTGTTTTGTAAATCATAACCGGGAGTTTTATTGTCTTCGTATTATAGAAGGGAAGGTAACAGGTTAGAGTAAGAAATTGTAAATAGTTGTTAGTTAATTATTCTCTGTTATACTTTAAGAAATAAGAGTATTAATTTTTACTTTTAACTAGTTCTTGGCCTGTTGAATTTTCAGATTACTGCACAGGATAAATCTTTTCAGTGTTGCTGGTTTCAAATTAAGCAGGGGAGTTTGCCCTATGTCATAACAGTTTGGAGGCTTGGGTCCATGATTTGAACTGGTTCAGATTTGAATAGATTTCAGAGTACAAAAAGTCCCAGCAGATTTAAACATTTGCAGGTTAGTGTCCTAGATCTTTGAATAAATCATAGGTGAGGCCATTTGTTTAATTTCAGTGACTTGTAGTTGATTAAATTAAAATTGAGAGAAATGGCTCTTAAAATTGCTAAAGAGGTTCTGAGATTTGAAGATGATTCTTAAATTTGCCAAGAAAGTTCAGAAGAAAAAAAGCCATGCTTTTAGAATGAGCAAATAAATTAGATTTGGGTTTTACTAAGGACAAAAGTAGAGCTGAAATTGTAAGGGAATTACTCAAACGCTTAAGTGTATCAGAGAAACAGACAAGTGCAGTAGTGGTAGAAAAACTTGCATTACTCTTGAGGAAAATGGAGTTAGAAGATAAGCAAAAGGAGAGAGAAACAGAGAGAGAGGAAAAAGAGAGAGAGGAAAGGGAGAGAGAAGGTTCTTAGCTGAGCAAATAGAGAGAGAAGAAAGGGAGATACAAAAAGAGAGAGAATTTGAACTTGAGAAGTTGTGACGTAGTCAGCAAAGTCAAGTTAACAGGATGGAGATTAAAATAGAAGGTAGTGATATGTATATAAATATGTGGAGAAAGTGAGGTCTGCAGATGCTGGAGATCAAAGTTGAAACTTTATTGCTGGAACAGCACAGCAGGTCAGGCAGCATCCAGGGAACAGGAGATTCGACGTTTCGGGCACAGGCCCTTCTTCAGGAAGGGCCTTCTTCCTGAAGAAGGGCCTGTGCCCGAAACGTCGAATCTCCTGTTCCCTGGATGCTGCCTGACCTGCTGTGCTGTTCCAGCAATAAAGTTTCAACGTATATAAATATGTCAAAACTCTTCCACATTTTGATGAGAAAGATGTTGAACCCGTTTTTATTTCATTTGAAAAATAGGCAGATAGAGTGGTCCTAGGATTTATGGGTAATGCTAGTTCAGATTAAACTGGCTGGCAGAGTTAGTGAGGTGTTTGTCACACTGTCAAATGAGGTGTTAAGAGATCATGAAGAGATTAAACAGGCTATTTTAAATGCTTATAAATTGGTACCAGAAGCAAACACAAAGAAGGAACCAGGTCAGACTTCTGTTGAGTTCGAAATAATTAAACACAGTCATTTTGATTGATGGGTATTTGCTTTGAAAATAGATAAGAACTTTAAGGCTCTAAGAGAGATTATTTTGCTGGAGGAATTTAAAAACTCACTTCCAGAGATGGCAAGAATTCATGTGAGGGCCCATGGTGTTCGAGGTGAGCTACTGGTATGGATTGAGGATTGGCTGTCTGACAGAAGGCAGAGAGTTGGGATAAAAGGTTCTTTTTTGGAATGGCAACCGGTGACAAGCGGTGTCCTGCAGGGTTCAGTGTTGGGGCCGCGCTGTTCACATTATATATTAATGATCTGGATGAAGGGATTGGGGGCATTCTAGCGAAGTTTGCCGATGATACAAAGTTAGGTGGACAGGCAGGTAGTACTGAGGAAGTGGGGAGGCTGCAGAAGGATCTAGACAGTTTGGAGGAGTGGTCCAGGAAATGGCTGATGGAATTCAATGTGAGCAAATGCGAGGTCTTGCACTTTGGAAAAAAGAATAGAAGCATGGATTACTTTCTAAATGATGAGAAAATTTGTAATGCCAAAGTACAGAGGGATCTGGTTGAGGATTCTCTAAAGGTAAACATGCAGGTTGAGTCCGTGATTAAGAAAGCGAATGCAATGTTGTCAATTATCTCAAGAGGGTTGGAATATAAAAGCACTGTTGTGCTACTGAGACTTTATAAAGCTCTGGTTAGGCCCCATTTGGAGTACTGTGTCCAGTTTTGGTCCCCACACCTCAGGAAGGACATACTGGCACTGGAGCGTGTCCAGCGGAGATTCACACGGATGATCCCTGGAATGACTATATGAGGAACGACTGAGGATCCTGGGATTGTATTCATTGGAGTTTAGAAGATTAAGGGGAGATCTAATAGCAACTTACAAGATAATACATGGCTTGGAGAGGGTGGACGCTAGGAAATTGTTTCCGTTAGGCGAGGAGACTAGGACCCGTGGACACAGCCTTAGAATTAGAGGGGGTAAATTCAGAACAGAAATGCGGAGACATTTCTTCAGCCAGAGAGTGGTGGGCCTGTGGAATTCATTGCCACAGAGTGCAGTGGACGCTGGGACACTAAATGACTTCAAGGCAGAAATTGATAAATTCTTGATGTCACAAGGAATTAAGGGCTACGGGGAGAATGCGGGTAAGTGGAGTTGAAATGCCCATCAGCCATGCTTGAATGGCGGAGTGGACTCGATGGGCCGAATGGCCTTACTTCCGCTCCTATGTCTTATGGTCTTATGGTCTTATGTGGAGGAATAGAAAGTTCAGGAAATGAGAAGGGCAGCTTAATTAGCAGATGAATACATGTTGATGCAAAAGACAAGCTTCCAGCCAGAAATTCATCCTGTGAGGGATAGAAGTTGGGAGAAAGGGAGATCCTCCACTACTAAACCAAGAGTAGAGAGCACTGGTAAGAATTTACCACATGATAAAAAAGAAGCCCAAGAGGGCGGAAAAGAGGTGAAAGGCCTCAGTTTTCACTGTGGTAAAGTGGGACACATAATGTCACAGTGCTGGTCGTTAAATAAAGACACTGTGGGAAAAGATGTGGTAGAAGAAGCTAAGCCAGTGGCATTAGTGAAGGTAGTAAAGGAGACCCCAAGAAGAGCTGAGGAGCTGCAGGAGAGTGCACAGCCTCGGCAGGGTCTGGATATGCAGTTAGTACCTGATCTCTACAAAGAATTTGCCTCTGTGGGTAAAGTTTACTCAGAAAGAACAGGGGGAGAAGGACAAGAAAGTATAATTTTGAGAGATACTGGATCTAACCAGTCACTGACAGTAAGGAATGAGTGAATATGCATTCTTGCTGATCTGTTACCCGAGAATGTGGTGATTTATGGGATAGATAGACTGAAATTTAGCGTTCCCCTATGTAAGATCAGGTTGGAGACCCAACTCAAGACTGGGGAAGTTAAAGTAGGAGTGATTGACCGAGTGTCAGTTCCAGGAATTCAGTTTGTTCTTGGGAATGATTTGGCAGGATCCAAGGTGGGAGTGACACCGCTTGTTGTGGGGAAGCCCAAGGAAGACTAAGAAACTCAGGAGTTAAAACAGAAATATCCTGGTATTTTCCCAGGCTGTGTGGTAACCAGATTGCACAATCATAAGTCACAACACAAAGCAAAAAGTAAAGAGAAAGGTGAAGGAGTTGAGGTTCAGTTAGCAGCCACCCTGTTTGATTTAATGGTGCAGGAAAAACCTGAGCAGGCAGAGGGTCAGACAGAAGTGTTTAGTCCTGAACTAAGAGACTTGCAACAGCAAGGCAAGACAATAAAAGATATATATGTGGATGCCTACTCTGAAAAGGAGGCAGAGAATATTCTGGAGAGTTATTATCTTCAAGATAGAGTCCTAAGATGGGAATGGAGACCATGGCAGGTTAGTGCAGAGGAGAAATGGGCCGAAGCGCACCAGATAGTATTGCTGGTAGCATACAGACAGGAGGTGTTACGGGTAGCATGTGAACTACTTGTAGGAGGTCACCTCGGGGTCTGAAAGCCTCGGGCTAAAGTGCAAAAACATTTTTATTGGCCTGGAATGCACAAGGATGTCATTAACCTTTGCCGAATGTGTCATACATGCCAAATGGTAAGTAAGCGACAGGTGGTAATAAAACCAGCACCTTTGCTGCCAATTACCACATTCAAATAACCTTTCACACAAGTTATAATTGATTGTGTAGGTCCCCTCCCAAGAACTAAAAGTGGGAACCAGTACTTGTTAACCATAATGAATGTGTCCACCAGATTTCCGGAGGCAATTCCATCTTGGAATATCAAGGCAAAAAGGTGGTTGAGGAGTTAGTAGCTTTCTTCCCAAGGTATGGGCTACCCAGAGAGATTCAGTTAGACCAAGGGTCAAATTTCACTGTTAGGCTGTTTTAGGAGGTTATGGATGGCTTAGGAATACAGCACTTTAAATCCATTGTGTATCATCCTGAATCCCAGGGAGCTTTACAAAGGTGGCATCAGACCTTGAAGATCATATGGAGAGCATGCTGTCAGGACTACCCAAATGATTGACATAAAGGTATCCCAGTCCTATTATTTGCCATTAAAGATGCCTAAAATGAATCTACTTAGTTCACTCCCTTTGAGTTAGTATTCAGGCATGAAGTGAGAGGCACTTTGAAATTAATTAAAGAGAAATTGACAGAACCAAAATCAGAGATTAGGTATCGGAGGTGAGGGAGAGACTAACTTGAGTAGGTGTATTCGCTAAACAGCCCCTAAAAAGGGCACAGTATAGAATGAAGCAGGTGGTAGATAAAAGCCCTGAGACTTGGACGTTTTCTCAAGGGGATAATGTGTTAGTAATGTTACCAGTGATAGGGGTTCCCTTCAAACCCAGGTTTGGTAGTCCCTCTCAAATTGAGGAAAAGTTGAAACAGGTGAACTATTTAGTTATGAAGCCAGATAGGAAAAAAAGTATCGAGTATGTCATGTGAACATGTTTAAACCGTATTAGACTGGAGAGAAAGAACTGGAGAAACAGGTGTTAGTTACTGCCCCACAGAGTGAGGAATCAAATCCAGATGATTTGGAGTTTGGGGTGCCTCAAAATAGATTAAAAAATGAAGAAGTCCTTGCGGAGTGGGATCGGTTAGTAAGCTATCTGTGTCAGGAGCATAGAGCGCAGTTGAAAGATTTGTTACTACAGTATAAGGACATATGTAAGAATCAGTTGGAGAGGACTAATGCTATTATACATGAAAGAGATGTAAGGAATACTGCTCCAATAAAACAACACCCCTATCAGCTTAAGGCAAAAGTGAGGACTGCAGATGCTGGAAACCAGAGTCTAGATCAGAGTGGTCCTGGAAAAGCACAGCAGGTCAGGCAGCATCCGAGGAGCAGGAAAATTGATGTTTCAGGCAAAAGCACTTCATCAGCCTTCATCAAAATCCCATTCCTGATGAAGGGCTTTTGCCCAAAACGTCAATTTTCCTGCTCCTCGGATGCTGCCCGACCTGCCGTGCTTTTCCAGAACCACCCTATCGGCTTAATCCTTTCAAAGCCAGACAGGTCCAGATGAAAGTGGAGGCCATGCTCGACGGGGACATCATCGAACCAAGCCAAAGTGAGTGGAGTTTGCCAATCGTCTTAGTTCCCAAACCAAATGGGACTCAACAATTCTGCCTGGATTATTGGAAGGTCAACGCTGTTACAAAATTGGACTCATATCCAGTTCCTTGATTGGAGGACTGTATCGAGAAAGTCGGACAAACCAGTTACATCACCAAGTTGGACTTAATGCATGGTTACTAGCAGGTACCTTTATCAGAGACGGTGAAAGACATTTCTGCATTTGTAAACCCAAATGTGCTACATCAATTTAAAGTGATGTCTTTGGAATGAAGAGCGTGCCTGCCACAATTCCAAAGACTCAAGAACAGAGTTGTGGCTGGGTTAACAAACTGTGCAGTCTATTTTGACAATGTAGTGATCTTTAGTAAGTCCTGGAAAGATCACATGACACCGTTGGCAGAGCTCTTTGAACAGCTATGAGAAGCAAAACTGGTGATAAACTTAAATAAAGCGGAATTTGCGAAAGCAGATGTGATGTTCTTGGGACATAACATCGGTCATGGAAGGTTGACCCCACAGGTTGCAAAGATGAAGGCCATCGAAGAATTTCTATCACCAACCTCGAAGATAGAGAATGCTTCGATTCTTAGGACTCAGTAGATCCTACAGGAAGTTTGTTCAAAACTTCAGCAGTGTAGTCACACCGTTAACTGCTTTGCTAAAGAAGAACATAAAGTTTCAGTGGACAGAGCATGTCAGGAGGCATTTGACCATTTGAAAGCCATATTAACCACCAAATCAGTTTTAGCTACACCAAACTTTTCAAAACCTTTTTAAGTCGCCATTAAAGCTAGTGACATTGGAGTTGGAGCCGTATTCCTACAGGAAGATGAGGAAGGGATTGAATTGCCTCTTGGTTACCTTTCAAAGACGATCAACATCCACCGGAGGAAATACTCCACAATCAAAAGGAACTATTGAGTTTGTTACTGGCCTTGCAACATTTTAATGTGTATGTCATGAAAAATGTGTCAGAGATTAAAGAATGTAATCACAGATGTGTTATCGTGAATTTAACTGATTGAGTTTGGATGAGATTTGTCTTTATTTCATTTTATATATACAGGTATATGAGAAGAAGTAAAGGTGAACTCATGTTAAAGTTTTCTGTATGTTAGGGTAATGTGTTTAAAAAGTAGAGAAAGAAAATGAAGCCATCGTTTCATTATAATGGTTCAATTTTTTCTTGGGGGTGGGTGTTATGAAGATATGGTGTACTGTACCTTTAAGAAAGTCCAAAGTAACAGAACTACCTGACAGAGCCAAGTGTTCTGAAAAGAAATATAATGTAACAATTGGTCAAACAACTCAATTAGCTGGTTGCCTGGAAATGACAAAACAGATTTGGATTAGGCCAATCAGTTTAAATTATACCCCAGAAAATACCAAACTCCAATCCAGTTTGAATTTAGTATATTGACAATCTTAAAAGCCAATGACACAATCTGATGATTTGATGGTATAATACTGGGGGAAATGGAACAGTTGAGAGGAGAACTGCCAAGACACCGCATGTAAAAAGACCGTCCGAAAAATAGCTCTCTTTAAAAGGTACCTTTACTGATCAGTAACCTGTGAAGCAGAAATCCCTAAAAAGAAGAAAAGAAGACTGAAATACAGAGGAGAACCTAAAGCTGCCTGGTTTTGAGATAAGAGTTTTGTTTTGTAAATCGGTAGCTTTATCGGACTAGTATTATAGAAGGGAAGTTAACAGATAGGTTAGAGTAAGGAATTGTAAATAGTTGTTAGTTAATTATTCTCTGTTATACTTTAAGAAATAAAGGTACTAATTTTTATTTTAACTAGTTCTTGGCCTGTTGAATTTTCACAGATTACTGCACAGGATAAATCTTTTCTGTGTTGCTGGTTTCAAATTAAGCAGGAGAGTTTACCCCATGTTGTAACAATATCCTTTAAAATTTTACCTTCCCATTGGGCCTCTGTTCCTCGCTGTTGCTCCTCCTACTCTAACTGCCTCCAAAGAAAGGTGAAGAATGCTGAACTCCTGAAGTAACCTTTTATTTCTTTTAAATTTACTTTCCCAGCGGGCCTCTGGTCCTCCCTGTTGCTCCTCCCACTCCAACTGCTGCCGAGAATAGGTGAAGTGATGTCTATAGCTTTTTTACAAAGAGTAGGTCAAACCCATGAAAGTTAACATCAGGAGCATTTATGCAGAAGCTTAGTGATGTACAAGCTCTTGTCACTCTTGCGAACATGCCCTCATTTGGTTTGCCTCTTTCACTCCATCCTACTATGTCTTAGTTTAATCCTTGGTTTCACAGCCAGGATACAGCGAGCATGCCTGGAAGTGAAGCCTGGTGGCTTCAGAGATTTGATGGGACAACCCCAGCGTGCTTTTATCTGGATGAGATGGACATGCTGAAGATCATCTTGGTAGAAGCATGTTAACCATCCTAGGCTTGAACTTCTAAGGCTCAGTATCCTCAAGTAAGGTGGATGTGAGGGGAAGAAATCTTATTAACACAGTAAATAGCTTGGTTATGAAATACACTGCCTGGAAATATGGTGGAGACAAATTTAATTGAGGCATTCAAGAGATTATTATTTGGATAAAAATAATGTGCAAGGGTATGAGAAAAAAATAGGAGATTAGTACTGGGTAATATGCTCATTTAATGAGTCATTTAATGAATGGGCCAAATGGTCTTCTTCTGTGCCACAACACTTCTGTGATATTGGTGTGTGTATTTTGATTGAGTGGACAAGAGTGAGGGAAGTTTTATATACAATCATGAGAATGGCAGAGCATGAGTTTTAATATGACATGGGTGCAGCGGAAGGGTAGAAGGTCATTGGCATTTTCTGCATTCTGGTCATTCTTCCACACCCTGGAGATGGCACAGTCCCACATTAGCAGGATCTGGTGGTGTAGCTTTCTCTGCCAATCCTCCATAAAAAATGACACCACTCGTCTGGGCCACCCTGTCCACCAGAATCTCCAGGTCACTGTTGGAGAACTACGGTGCCATTTTCTACTTCTCTGACATGTTCAGATTCTGTCAATCAGCAAGCAGAGCAGCTTCAGAATGCCAGGACCTGTCCAGGTACACAACGGGCTGTTAAAGCTGGCACAGACGCAAGAAATGTTGGTGTTTCAATGGATTTCTACTCAGTGTCGATTTGTTTTGGGAATCACATGCGGTGAATGGGGTAGAAATTGAATGTAAAAATGATACAGATGCCTATTAATGTGGTAAGATTGAAAAGATGGGATGAGAAGACTTGCCAGGTCACATGGTGAAAATCCCTCCCAAAAGTCCAACACAGTTTGGACTGAGCCAAATAAATGTAAGATGTAGTCCACTGTAAAGTATGGAGTACAGGCAGAAAGTGGAGCAAACACCACGATTAGAACAGCCACAATCTTATTTAATGGTAAGCTCAAAGAGCCAATCAGCCTGCTCCTGTATCCAATGTTCCTATGATACTGTATGCATTGCCCTTTGGTGAATAAGCATGTTAGTGAATTTTTCTTATTCACAATAGTCAGCATTCCTTCCAGAAGGTAGCAGAGAACAGTTCTAGTGCTGCTTTGGTACTATTGAGCTGCCAACAAACAATCACCTTCCAACCCCCTACTAATACACTCAGCTTTTGTTCCCACCTCGACATTGTATAGCAGGAGCTTCTAGCTAAGATGTTACTGGTTCCAGTTCATGTGTCAGTTGGCTTATGCTGACAGCACAGCTAACAGATTGAATGTATTTCACCTTGCTCCATTGTTTCATGCATATCTGAGACGTCACAATCAAACCACAATATACTTTGGCTTCATGATTTCATGAGATCTCTTTGAATGTGATGCAATTGTTGATCTACTAGTTCTGGTGGAAATGAAGCCAGCTCATCATAATGCACCATTTTCTCAGGAAAAATGGGCTGTCCCTTTAGTTAGAAATATTAAACTTTAACTCTGCCCTAGCCATTTTGAAACAGAACAGAGAATTGTGCAGCTAAAGATAGTAAAATTCCACTTCATTCTCTAAGTTAAAATGTTGGAACCTTCTCCTGTCACCTACCAAACTCTCCCATTCTTTATCTTCTCATTTTACTCCTATCCCTGTCAACCCTGTGAGTCTGAAAATCAGATCCCCACCCAAGTCTCAGTCAGCCCCCTCAATGTTATTATTTATTTTCCCATTTTGCCCCCTCAGCCTATCACCTTCCTGACATATGAGCCTCCCGTGATTGCGAACACAAGCAATCATACTTTTCTTGGTCCCACATTCAAAAATCTTCTCCCTGACCCTGACCACCCTACCACATTGAATTTCCTCATGATTGTGATCATGCCCACTTACATTGCCAGATACATAAACTTTCTCAGCATAGATCTCACTCTAGAATGCCATCTTTCTTGACACATAGTTATCAGGTCCAGTGTTTCACCCATTGACAGACAGAGTGCCACCCTCTAAACAGACAGTCCTTCACTTTGATGAGACAGTGTGTCACACATTCCCCAATACCGCTTCCTCCTTTTCGCCATGTATGTGAAAACATTACCATGCACAAAAGAAATCTCCTATCCTCCATGCTCAATAACCTGGCCTTTAGCAGTAGCCACCTCCTTTCTTATTTTCACTGTAATGTGCCCTACAATTGCAAACACTTCTTTTGCCATTTGTGTTGCAGTGTGCCCTTCAACCATAGACATCCTAATGCCATTTGCAATGTCCTTCAGTTACAGTCTCACCTCTTGTCACGTGAGCAAATGACATGGCTTTCAGTCACTGACAGTCACTGTTCAATTTCCAGATGGGCCTTTTAATGGATACAGCCAGCCTTTCTTCTCCCTAGACACCTTGACTCTACTGGAGCATCAAGCACTGATTCTGATGATTCGGAAGAAGTAAAAGTTGTCTGTTATAAGCAGATGGGTATTTGATGAATTGAGTTTTTTGCAAGGGCAGAGATTATTTGGGAAGGCTGACTTAGTTCCAGTGAGTTGAGATTTTAATGAGATGATAATGCATGCAGATATTTTTTTTGTCACCTAATGTCAGAAAGGCCAGTCTGACAGGCCAGTTTGAGGTCAGAGAACTTAATTGCAAATTCATCTGTTCTTTGGTATGATAAACTTTATTTGTTAAAAATACATTGATAGTTTTATATGAAGATGATCTTTGACTGACCAGCATAATAACCAAGTATAAAATATAAACCTATGGTCTGTTACACTAGGCTTTATTTTGGAATCTGACTTCCCAGTATTACCATCAGTTGAGATCATTACAAAGTGCTGACTTATACTGGAGAAGTCATTAAAATTAAGAAAAGACCTGAGAGTCTAAATAAATGGGTATGTGGTGGTACTATATATTTTTTACAAAAGGAATTGTGAAACTTGTTACACGAATTTGAATTTCAAAATGGTTTTGACGGTTGTTGAGACTTGTTTGGGAGAAGATGAGGTACCAGTGAATTATTTGAAATACTTGACTAAAGCTACACTGAGAGAGGTAGAAATAACAACAGGATCTTATAAGATTGAGCTTGGCTTATGAAATTCCAATGGCAAGTCAGTCAGGTATTACGAATATGCAGGCTAAAATATTAAATTTTATTGGTGATGATAATGTAAAGATGTGATTGAATTTGCTAGACATGGCATTCAAGCCACATTGTGGGAACTCCACAATTAAACTTGTACCTTTTAATTCGGATGCTATTTTTGGAAGAACCATTTAGCAGGGTTCTAATCAATTTTAAAACTCTCCACTGCCTAAATCTAGAAGTGGAGGTCAGTATCTTTTAACTTCTATGGATGTTCCAGAAGATTTCCTGAAGTAGCACCTTGGAAAGTAATCATGGCAAATGTGATAGTGGAAAGAAAAACAGAAATTGCTGGAAAAGCTCAGCAGGTCTGGCAGCATCTGTGGACAGAAATCAAAGCTAACATTTCATGTTCAGTGACCTTTCCTCAGAACTGGACCCACAAGATTCACTCTAATTTCTCTCCACAGATGCCACCAGACCTGCTGAGCTTTTCTAGCAATTCCTGTTTTTATTTCTGTTTTCCAATAACTACAGTTATTAAATGGTGGTGGAGAGGTTGGTCTTGTTTTTTACAAGATATGGATTACCCAAAGAAATACAAGCAGATCCAGGGACAAATATTGTCACAGATATTTGAATAAAGAGTGGATAGTTTGGGAACAGAATAATTTACATGTTCACCTTATCATTCACAATCTCAAGGAGCATTGGAAAGATGACATCAAACTTAAAGCTTATCACTAGAAGGATAAACTATCCCTGGTAAACAAAAATAGTCAAGGAAATAATTCAATCAAAAACTAAGGCATACAAAACAGTGAATACTAATGGTGGATTAGAAGATTGGGAAGTTTGTAGGAAGTAGAAGTGGATGATTTAAATGCTAATATGGAGGGAGAACATTGATTATAACATTAATTGGCAAGACATATGAAAACAAACCAAGAGTTTTGACAAGTATATAAAATGAAAGCAAGTAGCTAAAGAACATGTGACACCTTTGGAAGATGTGACTTGGGAATGAATAAAAGGGAACAGGTAAATAGCAGATATTTTCTGTTAGTCTCCATGGGTGAAGGACACAATTGACATCTCAAAGGTAACAAAGTGCGAAGGCAAAGAAAGATCTTGTAGCTATTGTTTGTTCTTGTAGATCTTGTAACTAAATCTCTATCATGAGGGACAAAGTATTTGACAAGCCAGTGGGACTAAAGGAAGGTTAGTCACCAGGACCTGATAGCCAATATCCAAGGACCTTTAGAAAAAGTGGCTGCAGAAATAGTAGTGGCATTGATCAAAATGTTTCAGAACTCACTGGAATCGACCAAAATGCTAATATGATGTCCCTGTTTAAGAAGGTATGGAGACAGAAAGCAAGAGATTATAGCCAGTTAACCTAACATCTGTCATTAGGAAGTGCTAGATTTCATAATTAAGGAAAAAATAGCAGGACATTTACAAAAAGCGTAATGCAGTCAGAGTCAACCTGACTTTGTGAAAGGGAAGTCCGGTTTGAAAAATTTGTTTTTTTGTTAATATAACAAACAGAGTTGATAAAGAAAAACTGGTTGTTTGAATTTCCAGAAAGCATTTGATAATGTAACACAGAAAAGGTTATTGTGCACAAAAAAAAGCTCACTGGGTAATGTATTACCATGGATTGAGGGTTAATAAATGCACAGAACATAGAAAATTATGATTAATGGGTCTTTTTCAAGTTGGAAATATTTGATTAGTAAAGTGCCACAAGGACCAGGTCTTCAATTATTTATTATCTATATTAATGATTTGGAGGACAGGGTGGAGTGTAACATATCCAATTTGCTGACAACGCAAGACTTGGATGGGACGGCTTGTTGTGATGCTGATACAAGGAATCCAGAAGGGAATATAGATAGATTAAGCGCTTGGCAAAAACTTGGCAAATGGAGTTGATTTAGGAAAGTAAGAGGTTGTGAACTTTCATACGAAGAATCAAAAGATGCTTAAATGGCGAGAGACTCCAAAAAAAAGTACAGTACAGAGAGATGGGTGTTCTTGTGTGTTAAACATAAAAAGGATTATGAAGCAGATGCAACAAGTAATGAAGAAAACAAATGAATTGTGGTATTTAATGCCAAGATGTTGAAATTTAAGGAAATATATAAAGAAGTGAGGAAGAAATAAAGAAGTCTTATTTAAGAGAGAGTGAATGCTGTCCTGAACTGAGAGATTACAAGCACCTGTATATATAATGAGATGGCAGTCCCAGAGTGTACTGTAAAATTGAAAGTATGTAACATTTGGCTGTGAAATGGATACCGGAGTTGAGTGCTGTTTTGACAACAATTTGAATTTAACCAATCAGTTTAAATTATGCTCCAGGTTACAAAAAACCAGTCGAGTTTGAATTTATTGTTTTGCCAACATCAAACCAATGAGACGATCCAATGTTGAGGGGGTATAAAATGCAGACCTTTTGAAAATTGGTCCAGAAACTGCAACTGCCAACAAGACAGAAACACCTGGAGATCTAACATCTTGCTCTCCAAGAAATTCGGAAACATTATCTATCACAGGTATCTTTTCATATGAAACATACTCACAGTAAAAGGGAAGAAGATGACCCAGGGAGATCCACAGCTGGAAGAAGAAAGACAGTGGCTGTGAGGTTTTGAAATTAAGTTGATGTAATTTTAGTGTCTTATTGGAACAGCATATTGTGATATAGTTAGAGGCAGATAATAAGCTGCTAAGAGAAAGAGGGGCTTAGAATTGTGAATAGTTGTTTAAAGTTCACTTTTAGAGTTAAGAAATAAATTGATGTTATTTTCTTTAAATAGTGTGATTTGTGAATTCTCTGTCACTTATATTTTAACAGATTATGAGGTGTGGTGAGCTTTCCTGGGTGTTTGGTTTAATTAAGAGGGTTTCACTTCCACATCGGGTCCAAGATGTGGGCAGGTTTAGACAGATCCAGTCAGGGCTTTAGACAGATGCGAACTGATTTGGGGTACAAACGGTCCCAGCAGATTTAAACACTTGTCGATTAGTGTCCTCGATCTTTAAATAAAATAGAGGTGAGAAACATTGCGTAATTTTGGTCACTTGAGGTTGTTAAATTAAAAGTGAGGGAAATGACTTTTAAAATTGCTAAAGAGGTTCTGGGGTTTGAAGATGCTTCCCAAATTTTCCAAAAAAGTTTAGAAAGACAGAGGAAGGATATACTATTAGAATTAGCAAATAGGTTAGAATTGGGTTTAACCAGAGTCAAAAGGAAAGATGAAATTGTAATGGAGTTGTTCAAGCACTTATGTGTATCAGAGAAACAGACAAGTGCAGTAGCGTTTGAAAAACTTAAATTGCAAATGGAGTTAGAAGATAAGGAAAGGGAAAGAAGAGCCATGTTAGAAAAAAAGGGAGAGAAGGTGCTTAGCTGAGTGAAGAGTGAGAGAGAATTTCAACTTCAGAATTTGCAAATTTGTCAGGAAAGTCCATTTAACAGGATGGAGTTGAAGAGAGAAGGTAGTGATGTATATAAATATGTTAGAACATTGTCACATTTTGATGACGATGTCGAAGCCTTCTTTATTTCATTTGAAAAATTGGCTAGGCAGATAGAGTGCCAGGGAACTTGTGGGTAATGCTAGTTCAGACGAAGTTGATTGGCAGATAGCTAAGGTATTTGCAGTGCTGTCAGATGAGGTGGTCAAGAGATTATGCAGATGACAGAAAGGCTATTTTGAGAGTTTATGAATTGGAGTACCAGAAGCGTATAGGCAGTGGTTCAGAAACATAAAGAAGAAACCAGGTCAGACAAATGTTGAGTTCAAAAGACTTAAACATAATAGTTTTGATAGATGGGTGTGGGCCTTAAAAATAGATAAGATCTATGAGGCTCTAAGAGAGATTATTCTGCTGGGGGAGTTTAAAAACTCACTTCCAGAGATGATAAGAATTCACGTGCAAAACAAAGCGTTCATGAAAGGAGAAGAGTGACAGAGATGGCAGATGAATATGCATTGGTGCACAAGGTGAAATTTAGCTTCCTGTGAAGGACAGAAATTGTGAAAAGGGGAGATCCTTCACGACAAAACAGAATAGAGTACACTGATAATAGTTTACCACAGGTGAAAAAAGAAGCCCAAGCAGGTGAAAAGGAGTTGAAAGGCCTCAGGTTTTTTCACTGTAATGGAAAATTTACAGTGCCAGTGGTTTAAGAAGGGCACTGGGAAAAGGCGTTTTCATTGCCACAAGGTGGGACACAAAGTCACAGTGCTGGTTGTTGAAGAAAGGCACTGTGGAAAAGATGTGGTGAAAGAGGCTAAGCCAGTGGGATTGGTGGAAGTAGTTAAGGAAACCCCAAGAAAAGTCGAGGAGCTGCAGGACAGTGCACAGCCTAGGCAGGTCCGGGTATTGAGTTAGTGCCCAATCTCTATAAAGACTTCACCTCTGTGGGTAAAGTTTACTTTGGAAGAACAGGGGGAGAAGGGAAAGAAGTTACAGTTTTGAGAGATACAGGAGCTAATCAGTCTCTAACTGTAAGAGATGAATGCATTTGCACTCTTTTTGATATGTTACCCGAGAGAGTGGTAATTTGTGGAATAGATGGACAAAAATTTAGCATTCCTCTGTGTAAGATCAGGCTGGAGAGCCAAGTCAAGACTGGGGAAGTAACATAAAGAGTGAGTGACAGAGTGTCAGTTCCAGGAATACAGTTTGTTCTTGGGAGTGACCTAGCAGAATCCAAGGTTGGATGACATCCCATGTTGTGGAAGAGCCAAAGGAAGACCAGGGAACTGTGGAATTAAACGAAAAATACCCTGGAATTTTTCCAGACTGTGTAGTAACAAATCCCAATGTCGTAAGTCACAGCAAGAAGCAAATGCGAAAGATTAAAGAGTTGAGGTTCAGTTCGCTGACATTCTGTTTGAACTAATGGTGCAGGAAAAATCTGAACAGAGGGTCAGAAATAAGTGTTTAGTCCTGAAAGGTGAATGAACTTACAACAGAAAGACGAGACAATAAAAGATATATATAGATGCATAATCAGAAAAAGAATCAGAATGTATTCCTGAGGGTTATTACCTTAAAGATAGAATCTTAAGATGAAAAGGGAGACCACGGCAGGTTAGTACAGAAGAGAAATGAGCAGAAGTGCACCAGATCATGTTGCCAGAAGTATACAGACAGGAAGTATTACGGGGAGCACATGAATTACCAATAAGAGGTCACCTAGGTATGAGGAAGACTCAGGCTAAGGTACAAAAAGATTTCTATTGGCCCGGACTGCACAAGGATGTGGTTAAATTTGGTCATTCATGTCATACGTGCCAAATAGTAGGTAAGCCACAGGCTGTAATAAAACCAGCACCTTTGTTGCCAATTCCCGCATTCAAAGAACCTTTCATCCGGGTTATGATTGATTGTGTATGTCCCTCCTCAGAACTAAAAGTGGGAAGCAGTACTTGCTAACCATAATGGACATGTCTACCAGATTTCCAGAGGCAACTCTGTTATGGAGTTTTAGGGCATAAAGGGTGGTAGACGAGTAAGTAGCTTCCTTTACCTGGTATGGGCTACCCTAAGAGAGTCACTTAGATCAAGGGTCTAAGTTTACTACTAAATTTTTTAAGGAAGTCATGGACAGCTCAGGTATTCAAATCAAGTGTGTACCATCCTGAATCCCAGGGAGGTTTGGAAAAGTGACGTCAGACCCTGAAGACCATGTTAACAGTGTACTGTCAGGATTACCCGAATGCTAGGGATAAAGGTATCGCATTCATATTGTTTGCCATTAGAGATGCCCCAAATAAACCTACTCAGTCTACTCCCTTTGAGTTATTATTCGGACATGAAATGAAAGGCCTTTGAAATTAATTAAAGAAAAATTGATAGCACCTAAGTCAGAGATCTTACAGTTGGATTATGTATCAGAGGTGAGGGAGAGATTAAATTGGGTAGGTGAATTAACTAAACAGCACCTGAAGAGGGCACAGCATAGGATGAAGTAGGTGGCAGATAAAACTCTAAAATTCAATGTTTTCCCGTGGGGATAATGTATTAGTATTGGTACAAGTGGTCGGAGATCCCTTCAAAGCCAGGTTTAGTGGTCCCTATTAAATTGAGAAAAAAGTTGAGTCAGGTAAACTATCTGGTAAAGATGCCGGAGAGAAAAATCTGTATCGGATATGTCATGTGAATATGTTTAAACCTTACTCTCATTAAGAAAGGGAACTGGAGAAACAGGTGTTAGTTACTGCCCACTGAGTGAGGAATCAAATCCAGATGTTATGGAGTTTGATGTGCCTCAAGATATGTTAAATAATGAGGAAGTCCTTAATGAGTGGGATAAGTGAGTGAGCTATCTGCCTCAGGAGCAAACAAAGTTGAAAGGTTTGTGCAGCAGTATGAGGACATATTAGGAATAAGATGGAGTGGACTAATACTATTGTGCATGAGGTAGAAGTAGGGACTGTTGTTCTCGCAGCCACACAGGTCCGGAAGGAAGTGAATGTGATGCTCAATGAACCAAGTCAGAGTGACTGGAGTTCGCCAATCGTGATAGTTCGCAAACCTGATGAGACTCAGTGATTTTGTGTGGACTATTGGAAGGTCAACGCTGTGACAAAATCGGACTACTATCCAATCTCAAGATTGGTGGACAGAGAAATTTGGTCAAGCCACTTACATTGTGAAGTTGGACTTACTGTATGGTTATTGGCAGGTGCCTTTATCAGAGAAAATGGAAGAAATTTCTGCACTTGCAACCCCAAATGAACTGCACCAATTCAAAGTGATGCTCTTTGGAATGAAGAATGGACAGCCAAATTCCAAAGACTCATGAACAGAGTTGTGGCCAGATTAACAAATTGAGCAGTTTATCTGGATGATGTAGTGATCTTTCGTGAGTCATGGAAAGATCATATGGTACAGTTAGCAGAGCTCTTTGAATGATTAAGAGAAGCAAAACTGGTAATAAACTTGAAGAAAATAGAATTCACGAAGACAGAAGTGATGTTCTTGGGACATAACATCGGTCATGGAAGTTTGACCCCAGGAAAGCGAAGACGAAGGCCATTGAGGAATTTCCGCAACCATTCTCGAAGAAAGAGGTGCTTCGATTTTTGAGACTAAGTGGTTTCGACTGAAAATTTATCCCAAACTTCAACAGTGTGGTTGCACCACTGATGGATTTACAAAACTTTGATGGATAGAACAATGCCAGGAGACATTTGAGAATTTAAAAGCTGTATTAACCATCACACCAACTTTACCTACACCAAATTTTTTGGACCCTTCAAAGTTACAATTGATGCTAGCAATATAGGAATTGAAGCTGTACTGCTGCAGGAAGGTGATGATGGAATTAAAAGACCAACAAGCTACTTCTTAACTAAGCTCAACACCCACCAGAGAAAATACTCTACCATCGAAAAAGAATTATTGATTTTATTACTGCCTTACAATGTTTTAATATTTATGTGATGAACAACATGTCAGAGATCATTATGTAACGGACCACAAACCTCTTACACTCTTGGAACAATTTAAAGAGAAAAATATGAGATTATTTTGTTGGAGTCTTACGTTACAGACTTTTAATTTGCAAATTGTTCATGTTGCAGGTCATAAAATTGTGATGGCAAATGCAGTATCACGGATTTATAGAAAATGTAGATAAGATTTAACAGATTCCAATGTTATATATGGTGCAGAAATTAATATGAAAAGTATAACTTAAATTCATGACCTATGTATTTCATCGTAATGGGATTAAGAATTAGAAGAAAAAAAAAGAAGCCAGCTTTTCATTATGATGATTCATTTATTTTCTTGGGGCAGGTGGTATGAAGTTGAAGGCATGTACTGTACCTTTAAGATAGAGTGAATGTTGTTCTGAACTGAGATTACAAACACCCGTGTATATAACGAGATGGCAGTCCCAGAGTGAAATGTAAAATTGAAAATATGTAACATTTGGCTGTGAAATGGATACCAGAGTTGGTTGCTATTTCAACAACAATTCGAATTTAACCAATCAGTTTAAATTATGCCCCAGGTTACTGAACCCTAATCATGTTTGAATTTATTGTTTTGCCAACATTGAACCAATGAGACAATCTGATGTTGAGGGGGTATAAAATGCAGACCTTTTGAACATTGGTCCAGAGTCCGCAACTGCCATCAAGACAGAAACACCTGGAGATCTAACATCTTGCTCTCCAAGAATTTAGGAAACACTGACTATCACAGGTATCTTTTCATTTGAAACATACTCGCAGTAAAAAGAAAAAAGATGACCCAAGGAGATCCTCAGCTGGAAGAAGAAAGACACAGAAGAGGACAGTGGCTGTGAGGTTTTGAAATTAAGTTGATGTAATTTTAATAAGTGTCTTATTGGAACAGCATATTGTGATAGAGTTGTAGACAGATAATAATCAGTTAAGAGAAAGAAGGGCTTAGAATTGTGAATAGTTGTTTAATGTTCACTTTTACAGTTAAAAAATTAATGTTAGTTTCTTCAAATAGTGTGATTTGTGAGTCATCTGTCACTTGTATTTTAACAGATTACGAGGTGAGATGAGCTTTTCTGGGTGTTTGGTTTAATTAACAACGGGATTTATCTCCGTGTTGTAAAACTCGTGAGACAGTGTGATTTTTAAAAAAAAGTTCACAAGAGTGCGTATTGTTGGTTAGGCCAGCATTTACTGCTCATCCCTAATTGTCTAGAGAGCAGCTAAAAGTCAACCACAATGCTGTGGGTTAGGAGTCATATGTAAGCCAGATCAGGTAAGGATGACAGATTTCCTTCCCTCGATGTTAGTGAAACAGATGGGTTTTTACAACTGTCAACAATGATAATCTTCCTCTCTATTAATGATACTTGCTAATTTAGTATCATCTGCAAACTTACTAACCATTAAGCAGTTCCTTACTCCAGATTTTAAGAGATTCAAATTTCACCATCTGCCAGGGTGTGATTCAAACTCAAGTCCCGAGAACCTTTGCTATGAATCCTGGATTGCTAGTTTGGTGACATTGCCACCATCCCACAACCTCCCCTGTCCATTGTAGAGTTTTGGTCCCTATATTTAAGAGACAATACACTGGCATTGGAGGCAATTCAAAATTGAAAAGACTGATTCCTGGGTTGCTGTGGTTAACCTATCAAAAACCTTAGTAAGTCCTTTGACAAGGTCTCACACGGCAGGCTAGACATGTAAGTTAGGTCGCATGGGATCCGGGGAGACCTAGCTAATTGGATTCAAAATTGGCTTGATGGGAGGAAGCAGAGGGTGATGGTTGACTGATGGCATGTCACAGGGGTCAGTGCTGGGACCTTTGTTATTTGTTATTTATATAAGTGATCTGAAAGTGAATATACAAGGCATGATTAGTAAGTTTGCAGATGATACTAAATTAGCAAGTATCATTAATAGAGAGGAAGATTATCAAAAATTAGAGGATCTTCATAAGATGGGGAAGTGGGCTGAGGATTGACGAATGCAATTCAATTCAGATAAATGTGAGATGTTGCACTTTGGGAAGTCAAAGTAAAGTAGGACTTATACAGTAAATGGTAAGGTCCTACAGAGTGTTGTGGAATGGAGAGACCTAGGAGTACAAGTACATTGTTCTTTGAAAGTGGCATCACAGAGTGGTGAAGAAGGCATTTAGCAAGCTGCCCTTTATCAATTGAGTATAGGACTAGGCATTGAGTATAGGACTAGGGATGTTATGTTACAGTTGGATAAGCACTTGGAGTACGGTTTTGGTCACCCTGTTATAGAAAAGACATAGTTAAACTGGAAAGAGTGCAAAGAAAATGTACAAGGATGTTGCCAGGACTAGTAGGCTTGAGTTACAGGGAGTGGTTGGTCAGAATAGAACTTTATTCCTTGGAACATAGGAGAATGAGGGGTGACCTTATTGACGTGTATAAAACCGTGAGGGGCATAGATAGGATGAATGCTAATAGTATTTTTCTCATGGACTGGGGAAAACTAGAGGGAATAGGTTTAAGTTGGGAGGGGAAATATTTAAGAAGGACCTCAGGGGCAACTTCTTCATGCAGAGAGTGCTCCATATATGGAGTGGGCTGCCATAAAAAGTATTGAAGCAGGTACAATAACAACATTTGGATAGTTACATGGATGAGAAGGGTTTAGACGGATATGGATCAAATGCAGGCAAATGGAACTAGTTGAGTGGGTGTCATGGTTAGCATGGACCAGTTTGGGTAGAAGGACATGTTTCCATGCTGTATTACTCTGATTCTATGGCTAAATAGGTTAGGCCTATATTCATTCTGGTTCAGAAAAATTTAGGAGTGAAGTTATTGACAAATACAAGATTTTGACGGGGTGTGTCAGGATCGAAATTGAGAACATATTTTCACTGGTGGAGGAATCTCAAACTAGAAGATATAGAGAACAAACAGACACTTATTTAAAACTGAGATGTGAATAAATTGAGGCCTGCAGCAAATCAGCCATGATCTTGTTGAATAGCTAGGCAGGCTTGAGGAGCTAAATGGCTTATCTTTGCTCCTATTTCTTGCATTCTTCTGTTTTGAAGTTGCAACCCTTGTATCAAGGTTCCAAGAAAAAACTGGCCCAAAAGCATTTGAAGAATGCTGAAAATGATGAAAGCGAGCACAGATCTTTTTTTTTGAAAACAAACTGGTAGTACTATTTCCTGGCTCTGTGGAGCTGTTAAAAGCAAGGTTCATTGGACTTTGTGAAACTGAAAAGCAACTCAGTGATGTGAGTGATGTAGTTAGTACTTCAGATAGGAGGAAAAATCAGATGGGGTGTGCTGTTCATATATCAAAGTGATATTATTACAGATAGTCAGGTGAGAAGTCTCAAGTTGACCTCCAGTAATCAGATAATATAATGCTATCTCACTGCAAATATTGAATGGATTTACAAACGTTATTATGGATTCACTAATAAGTTCATGTAAATAGATCAGGGAAAATCTCTTTGGCTATATATACTGTTAATGTCAATGATGTATAAACTGTGAACAGCATCCTTATATACTCAACCCAGAGAATTTAGCTCAAGTGAAGGAATAGGTGAGATTTATGATGGACATTAACATTATCGCACTAATTAATATCTCTGGAGCTCACCTATTGTGATTGTGCCCATACCACAACTGTATTGATTCTTGTATAGTCAACACAGTAACAAAGCCAGCTATAAATCCAATTCCAAAATTGAAGGATTGTTTTGAGAGCATTGAACAAGCATGGTTATTATAAAAACGGAGTTGTTAAGAGAATTTTGGCAAGTTCCATTGACTAATACTGCCTAAGAAATATCAGCTTTGAATGAATGATTTTATTGTCATGTGTATTTTACAGTAAGAATACAATAAAATGCAGTGAAAAACTAGCATTTCTCGCCAAGATTTCATGCCATTTTGAATAAATTGTGAATAAGGAAATAAATAGCTTAAAGCAAGTCTCAGTCCTCAGCAAGTTCATCACCACTAATGAACCCTGCGCTGCCATCCTTCCTCCATCTCAACATTGCTGTCTTCATCAGATCCAACCAATGTCAAAGTCACCGATCCTTGGGTGCCATCTTTAGCCGCTGGTCTGATACTTCTCTCCTCTGCCATGCCGCTGCCTGCGTCAGACCAACCAACATCGGAGTCTCTCACCACTGGGCCCACCTTGTTGATGTCACTGTGATGCCCTGTAAGAACAGATTAATGCAGATGCTGGAATCTGTACTGAAAACAAAAATCCTGGAAATCTCAGGACGTCAGGCAGCACCAATGGTGAAAGAGCAAGATAGTGTTTCACATCAGGTCTGATGACGAGTCATCTAGACTCAAAATGTTTGCTTGCTCTCTCTCCACAGATACTGTCTGACTTGCCATGATTTCCAGCATTTTTTATTTTCAGCTATGATGCCCTTCTTCCAACACTAAGTGGAGCTTATTAGTATAAAATCATGCTGTTTGGAACAAAAAATGCACCAGCAACTTTTCAGTTATTAACCAACAAAGCCATCAAACAATTATGCAACAGAATTTCACATATTGGTAATTTGGTAATGTGCAGCCAAACCTATAAAGAAAGTTTACAAAACTTGAGCAAAGTTGCAAAGAGTTAATTTGGTTATAAATGTGGCTAAAAGTTACTTTGCCTTAGCAAAATTGACATATTTATGCCACACTTGTGGAACACAATCGAGTAACAATGAGAGAAGCCAAAAATAAGGGTTATCTTTAATTTTCTTATGCCTAAGACAAAACATAAAATTCTGTGATCTATTAGCATGAGTTCATTATTACTTTCAATACTGTTATGGCCCTCTTAATTAGATAGCAAAAGAAAGGCAAAAGATTTGAAAGGATGAAATAATATCAGAGCCTCTCTGAAAATTGAAAGCTGTACTAGCTACCACAACAGTTTTGGGTGCACTGATTTATGATCAGCCACTTAAGGTATCTGTTGTTGCAGAACAAGATGCATATCAACCAAAATCCTCAACAACGGAGAAAGGGGCACTGAACCTGATGCTGGCTCTTCAACATATTGAAATCTGCATATCCAAAAGCTCTTCAGAGAGTATTATTTATACAAACCACAATCCATTAACATTCCTTGAATATTTGCATAGTAAAATATGAGACTGTTATGTTGGTTTTTAATGTTAAAATTTGTATAATTTGAAAGTATGTCATATTGCCAAAAATAAGCAATATTATGTTGTACGACCATCGTCCTTTGTGAGAGGTAATATTTCCAGTCAGAGGATTTTTCTCCCATATATACCAATAACTTCAATTTTACCAGGGTTGCTTGCTGCAATCCTAAATGTCTCATTGATGTGAAGGATAGTCATTGTCACCTAAGTGTTGGAATTCAACTCTTGTCCATGTTTGAACCAAGGCTTTAATGAAATCTTCAAAACCATGTGGTTCTAGTGAAATACAACATGAGCATCAGGTAACAGGCTATTGTTGAATATGTCCTTTTTTCTGGATTATTATTTTTGATTTGGCATTGTGCCACACATGAAAGCAGGAAATTCATTATTTTGTTCTAAAACTCTTGCACATTCTGGAAAAATTGCCATGTCCCCATCTGTGTCAGAATGAAAGCACACAGGTAGGACATGATCAAAGAATTCTTAACCTCATGGATTTTATTACCTATTTTTTAGTGACATAAGATAAGGGTATGGGGAGCAAACTATCATACATCACTCCAACCTTGCTGGTTCCAATGCAGAGTAAGCATTTTAGACTGGAGGTTGGCCCAGTTTGGCAAACAAGATGGTTCACAAAAGCTTACAGGAATCATGAATCATGGGACATGTAAATTCAAAAGATTTTATCGACCTTGTCTGCCACAATATAATGTTACATACTAAGTTAAATATGTTAACAACACTGATTGCTAACAAGTAAGTGGCCATTAACCTGACGGCTTTGTGAAAGTCTTCTCATGTTCAAGTACATTACCATTGAATAAGCTCTTCTGCATCAAACATTTTTGTGGTTCAGACATGATTTGATCTTTTCACTATGGATGTCTCAAGCCTTTGAAGCTGTGCAGCAAATGCCTTAATCTTTGATTTACTAGTTAATCATCTGTTCAGCCTTTGAGGCAAAACAATAGGTTGTCATTTTTCTCACTACTTGTAAATTGTGAACGTATTTAGCTCTGGGGGCTTTAATGCCACGGTAGTGCATTGGAGTCTCATTCTAGATAGTTGGTTGAGCTCCAAATCTCAATCTTGCATTGAGTTCAGCAATCAAAGGACTGTGAGATTTGGGGGTGCGGTGAATGCGGGGTGGGGTGTGGGGGGGGGGGGGGGGAGGTGGAGTGGGGGGCGTTGTGGGCCTGACAAGGGAATGGTCTTTCCAGAAAGCAAAAAGGGGTGGGAAGGGAAATATATCCCTGATGGTGGGATCCTTCATCCCCATCCACTCCTGGATCAACGAATCTAACACAAGTTGTGACATTGAACATTTCTTCCGCTGCCTCCACCTTTGGGTTTACTTTTTCCACCAAGATCCCCGCCCACTCTCTGAGGACCCCATTTCCCACCTCCAACACACCTCATCCACCTGGACACCCCGTGTTGGTCTGCCACTCGATCTCTATTTCAAACTGATGCTGGGATATTAACCACCTCAAACTGTCCACCCCCCTCACTCACTCCAACCTCTCACTCTCACAATGCACAGCCCTCCACTTCTTTTGCTCCAACCCCAACGTCACCATCAAACCAGTGGACATGGGGATGTGGGGGTGGAGGCGCAGTGGTAGTTTGGCGCATGGACCTCTGCACTGCTGAAGCCAGGCACCAACTCAAAGACACCTCCTCCAACTGCCCCCTTGACAATGACCTCACACCCCATTGCCAAACCATCATCTCCCAGAGCATACAAAACCTCAGCACCTCAGGGGATCTCCCACCCACACCTTCCGACGTCATAGTTCAGGAACCCCGCACCACCAGTTCTACTTCCTACCCAAGATCCACAAGCCTGACTGCCCCAGCCAACCAATTGTCTCAGCCTGTTCCTAGCCCACCGAACTCAACTCCACATAACTTGATACTGTCCTAACCCCCCATTCCAGGAACTCACCACATACATTTGGGACACACTTCAACTCTCCCTCCATCTTCTCCAAGACTTTTCTCATCCCCAAAGCCTCATCTTCACCATGGACATCTAGTCCATATATACCTCCATCTGCCATGACCAGGGCCTCCAAGTCCACTGTTTCTTCCTCTCCCAATGGCCCCACCAGTACCCCTCCACTGACACTCTAATCCATTTGGCTGAACTGGTCCTCACTCTCAACAATTTCTCCTTTTAATCCTCCCACTTCCTCCAGATGAATGGGATAGCCATGGACACCTACATGTGCCCCAGCTATGCCTGTCTCTGTCTGTTACGTGGAACAGTCCATCTTCCAGAGTTACACCGGCACCATTCCCCAACTTTTCCCATGAGGAGGTTGAACATTTAATCAATTTCACCATTCCACCCCAACCTTAAGCTCACCTGGACCATCTCAGACACCTCTCTCCCCTTACTGCACTTCTCCAGCTGCATCAGCGGTGACCGACTCAACACGGACATCTTCTACAAACCCACCGACTCCCTCAGCTACCTAGACTAGACCTCCTCCCACCCTGCTTCCTGTAAAAATGTTATCCCTTATTCCTAATTCCTTCATCTCCACCACATCTCTCCCAGGAGGACCAGTTCCAGAGACTTGGTTGAAGGAAGAGCATGATTGGCAACTAAATGTTCCAGGATATAGACGCTTCAGACAGGATAGGGAGGGAAGTAAAAGTGGGGGTGGGGGAGAGGAGTAGAGTTGCATTGCTGGTCAGGGAGGTCTTGGGTAGTGAGGCATTATGGGTGGAACTGAGAAATAAGAAGGGTGCAATTACATTGTTGGAGCTGTTATTACAGGCCTACCAACAGTGAGCATGAGGTAGAAGAACAAATAGCTAAACAGATTATGGAAAGAGGTAGAGGCAGTAAGGTGCTGGTGATGGGAGATTTTAATTTTCCCAACATTGACTGGGATACACTTAGCATCAGAGATCTGGATGGGGTAGAATTTGTAAGAAGCATCCAGGAGAGTTTTCTGGAGCAGTATGTCAATAGTCCGACGAGGGAAGGGGCCATATTGGACCTGGTACTGGGGAACGAGCCAGGACAGGTGGTAGAAGTTGCAGTGGAGGATTTCTTCGGGAACAGTGACCACAATTTTGTAAGTTTTAGAATACTCATAGATAAAGATGAGAGTGGTCCTAAGGGAAGAGTACTAAACTGGGCCAAGGCCAATTATGTCAAAATTAGGCAGGAGCTCAGAAATGTGGATTAGACACAGCTATTTGAAGGGAAGTCCACATTTGAGATGTGGGAAACTTTCAAAGATAGGTTAAATATAGTGCAGGATAGGCATGTTCCGTTGAAGGCAAAGGATAGGAAGGGCAAGATACATGAACCGTGGGTGACAGGAGCAATTGTATGACTAGCCAAGAGGAAAAGGGAAGCATACATAAGGTCCAGGCAGCTAAGAACAGAATGGGCCCTGGAGGAGTATCGGAAGAGTAGGACCAGTCTTAAACGAGGAATCAAGCAGGCTAAAAGGGGTCATGAAATAGCTTTAGCAAGTAGAATTAAAGAGAATTCCACAGCATTTTATTCATATAAAAAGCAAGTGGGTAACGAGAGAAAGGATTGGTCCACTAAAGGATAATGAAGGAAGGCTGTGTGTTGAACCTGAGAGAATGGGTGAGATTCTGAATGATTACTTTGCATCAGTGTTCACTGAGGAAATGAACATGATGAATCTTGAGATTAGAGTTAGAAGTTTGATTAGTTGGATCACATTGACATAAGTAGGGAAGATGTGTTGGGTAGGCTAGAGGTTATTAAGGTGGACAAATCCCCAGGACCCAATGGGATCTATCCCACGTTGCTGAGGGAGGTGAGAGAGGAAATAGCTGGGGCCCTGACAGATATCTTTGTGGCATCCTTAAATACAGGTGAGGTGCCAGTGGACTGGAAGGTTGCTCATGTTGTCCCCCTGTACAAGAAGGATAGTAGGGATATTCCAGGTAACTACAGACCAGTGAGCCGGATGTTGGTGGTGGGAAAGTCGCTGGAGAGAGTACTTTGGGATAGGATCTATTTATATTTAGAAAAGAATGGGCTTATCAGTGATAGGCAACATGGTTTTGTACGGGGGAGATCGTGCCTTACCAACTTAATGGAGTTCTTTGAGGAAGTGACCAAGTTGATAGATGAAGGAAGGGCTGTTGATGAAGGAAGGACTTTAGTAAGGCGTTTGATAAGGTTCCCCATGGTAGACTAATGGAGAAAGTGAAATCACATGGTGTGCAGGGTGTTCTAGCTAGGTGGATAAAGAATTGGTTGAGCAACAGGAGACAGAGTAGTAGTTGAAGGGTGTTTCTCGAAATGGAGAAAAGTGACCAGTGATGTTCCACAGGGATCAGTGTTGGGGCCACTGTTGTTTGTGATACACATAAATGATCTGGAAGAGGGCACTGTTGGAATGATCAGCACGTTTGACACGAAGATTGGTGGAGTAGCAGAAAGCATAAGGGACTGTCAAAGAATACAGGAGAATATAGATAGACTGGAAAGTTGGGTGGAAAAGTGGCAGATGGTTTTCAATCCAGACAAATGTGAGGTGATGCATTTAGGCAAGACTAATTTGAGAGTGAATTATACAATGAACGGAAGAGCCTTGGGAAAAGTTGGCGGGCAGAGAGATCTGGGAGTGCAGGTCCATTGTACCCTGAAGGTTGCTACACAGGTGGATAGAGTGGTTAAGAAGGCATATAGTATGCTTGTCTTCATTGGACGGGGTATTGAGTATAAGAGCTGGCAAGTCATGTTAAAATTGTACAAGACATTGGTTCGGCCGCATTTAGAATACTGTGTACAGTTCTGGTCTCCGCATTACCGAAAGGATGTGGATGCTTTGGAGAGGATGCAGAGAAGGTTTACGAGGATGTTGCCTGGTATGGAAGGTGCTAGCTATGAAGAAAGGTTGAGTAGGTTAGGTTTATTTTCATTAGAAAAAAAGGAGATGGAGGGGGACCTGATTGAGGTTTACAAAATCATGGAGGGTATAGACAGGGTGGATAGCGACAAGCTTTTTCCTAGAGTGAAGGATTCAATAACAAGAGGTCACGCTTTCAAGGTGAGAAGTGGAAAGTTTAAGGGGGATGCATGCAGCAAGTACTTCTCACAGAGGGTAGTGGGCATTTGGAACGTGTTGCCAGCAGAGGTGGTAGAGGCAGGCACGGTAGATTCATTTAAGATGCATCTGGACAGATGCATGAGTAGGTGGGGAGCAGAGGGATTCAGATGCTTAGGAATTGAGCGACAGGTTTAGACAGTAGATTTGGATCGGCTCATGCTTGGCGGGCTGAAGGGCCTGTTCCTGGGCTGTAAATTTCCTTTGTTCTTCTTTGTTCTTTGTTCTTCCACCACAAAACACACCAGATAGCCTCCTTCTTCAAAGACTGTAATTACCCCTCCCACACTGTCGATGATACTCTCCAGTGCATCTCATCCAGTTCCCATACTTCCAGCCTCGAACCTTCCAACTGCAACAAGGACAGAACCCCTTTGGTCCTCACCTTTCACCCCACCAACCTCCGTATATATTGCATCATCCTCCACCATTTCCGCCATCTACAAACGAACCCCACCACCAGGGATATATTTCCCTCCCCACCCCTACCCACTTTCTGTAAATCCCATTCCGTTCACGAATCCCTTGTCAGGTTCATGCCCCCCAACAACCCACCATCCCCTCCTGGCACTTTCCCCTGCCACCGCAGGAATTACAAAACCTGTGCACATATTTCCCCCTTCGCCTCCATCCAAGTCCCCAAAGGAGCCTTCAACACCCATCAGAGTTTTATGGGCGGCACGGTGGCTCAGTGGTTAGCACTGCTGTCTCACAGCACCAGGGTCCCAGGTTTGATTCCAGCCTCGGGCGACTGTCTGTGTGGAGTTTGCACATTCTCCCTGTGTCTGTGTGGATTTCCTCAGGATGCTCCGGTTTCCTCCCACAGGTCCAAAGATGTGCAGGTCAGGTGAATTGGCCACGCTAAATTGCCCATAGTGTTAGGTGCATTAGCCAGAGGGAAATGGGACTGGGTGGGTTACTCTTCGGAGGGTCGGTGTGGACTTGTTGGGCCGCAGGGCCTGTTTCCACACTGTAGGGAATCTAATTTAACAACTTCAGAGGAATCTACCTGCACTTCCACATACACCATTTATTGTATCAATTGCTCCTGATGCAGTGTCCTCTACATTGGGGAGACAGGATGCCTACTTGCAGAGCACTCCAGAGAACATCTCTGGAACACCTGAACCAACCAATCCCACTGCCCCATGTTCGGACACTTCAACTTTCCCTCCCATTCAACCAAAGACATGCAGGTCCTGGGCTTTCTCCATTACCACACCCTAACCACCTGACGCCTGGACCCCAATGTCTTATCTTCATCATGAACATCCAGTCCCTATACACTTCTATCTGCCATGATGAAAGCCTCCAAGCCCTCTGTTTCATCCTTTCATGATGGCCCCATCAGTACCTCTCCACTGACACTCTTATTCCTTTGGCTGAACTGGTCCTCACCCTCAATAATTTCTCCTTTGAATCCTCCCACTTCCTCCAGATGAAAGGGGTAGGCATGGGCACCTCCATGCGCCCCAGGTATGCCTATCTCTTTGTCAGTTAAGTGGAACAGCCCATCTTCTGCAGTTACACCTGCACCATTCCCCAACTTTTCCTCCGTTACATTGATGACTATATCGGCGCCACCTCGCGCTCCCACAAGGTGGTTGAACAGTTCATGAACTTCACCAACACATTCCACCTTAACCTTAAGTTCACCTGGACCATCTCAGACACCTGCCTCCCTTTCCTAGACCTCTCCATCTCCATTAGCAGTGACCAACTCAACACTGACATCTTCTACAAACTCACCCACTTCCACAGCTACCTGGATTACGCCTCCTCCCACCTTACCTCCTATAAAAACACTATCCCTTATTCTCACTTCCACTGCATCTGCTGTCAGCAGGAGCAGTTCCACCACAACACACCAGATAGCCTCCTTCGTGGTAGACTGCAATTTCCCCTCCCATGTGGTCGATGATGCCCTCCAGTGCATCTCATCATTTCTTGCACCTCCACACTAGAATCCCACCCCTCCAACCACAATAAGGACAGTGCCCCCTTAGTCCTCATCTTCCACCCCACCAACCTCCATATACATCAAACATTCCTTTGCCATTTCCGCCATCTACAATCTGACCCCACCACCAGGGATATGTTTCTCTCTCCACCCCTATCCGCTTTCCGTAAAGACCATTCCTTCCACAACTCACTTGTCAGGTCCAACCCCCTCCCTCCAACACACACCACCACCAACCCACCATCCTCTTCTGGCACCTTCCCCTGCCACCGCAGGAATTGTAAAACCTACGCCCACACCTCCCCGAACACCTCCGTCCAAGGCCCAAAAGGAGCCCTCCACATCCATCAAAGTTTTACTATACAGTTGCTCCCAATGCAGTCTCCTCTGCATTGGGGAGACAGGACGCTTACTTGCAAAGTGCATCAAAGAACATCTCCGGGACACCCACACCAGCCAACTCCACTGCCCCATGGTCGAACACTTCAACTCCCTCTCCCACTCTGCCGAGGACATGCAGGTCTTGGGCCTCCTCCGTCACCACTCCCTAACCACACAATGCCAGGAGAAAGGACGTCTCATTTTCCACCTTGGGCCACTCCAACCACATGGCATCCTCATTTCATCTGCCCCCCACTTTATCCCAGTTTCAACCTTCCAACTCGGCATCGCCATCATGATCTGTCCTACTGTCCATCTTCCTTCCCACATATCCGCTCCACCCTCCTCTCTGACCTATCACCATTACCCCCACCTCCAGCTAGCTATCGCACTCTCAGCTACTTTCACCCCAGCCCCACCCACCTACTATTTATCTCTCTACCACCTCGGCTCACAAGCCTCCCTCCTGAAGAAGGGCTCTTGCCCAAAACATTGATTCTCCTGCTCCTCGGATGCTGCCTGACCTGCTGTGCTTTTCCAGCACCACTCTGTCGACTCTGATCTCCAGCATCTGCCAGCGGAGGTGGCAGAGGCAGGCATGATAGCATCATTTAAGATGTATCTAGAAAGATACATGAAGGGGCAATGAGCAGAGGGATACAGATCCTTGGAAAATAGGCAACAGATTTAAATAGAGGATCTGAATCAGCACAGGGTTGGAGGGCCGAAGGGCATGTTCCAGTGCTGTAATTTTCTTTGCTCTTTGTTCACTTGCTACAAGACAAAGAACAACTTGCTGTGTTCCTTGTGGTTCTCCCTTACCTTCATCCCGTCCTTTCTTGACTGACAGAGTCATAGAGATGTACAGCATGGAAACAGACCCTTCGGTTCAACCCGTCCATGCCGGCCAGATATCCCAACCCAATCTAGTCCCATCTGCCAGTACCTGGCCCATATCCCTCCAAACCTTTCCTATTCATATGATGTTTCTTCTTGTAATGTGTCATCCTATGCCACAAGAACACAAAGTGGTCCATATGGTCCATAGAGCTGCTCCACTGTAAACATAATCCTACTAATTTTTGGCTTCAACTCCACTTTGCAGTTCACTACTGCTGATTCCCAGAATGACCAAAACTTATATAACTCAGCTTTAAATGTGTTCAGTGTTGGAAAGGCACAACCCCTTAGGCTGAAGAATTACAAAGGTTCACAACCCTCCAAACACCTTTTCATTGCTGGATTGTGCAGAATATATGACCTGTTTTGCATAAGTCTTTTTGTAATGAGCCATCAAAGTCATAAAGTCTTTGAAATTATGATTCAGAACATCAGTTTATGTTTCCTACTGTACCTAGTGGCCCTGTGGCCTTTGATTATATCTCTGTTGTTCAGATATGTTGTGACTGTGGAGAGATATCAGTAACCATGAGAGTAGAAAGAATCCATTGAAAGTAGCAGCTATCCTCTGACATCACTGGATGAAATTCAAGGAGATTTGTTTCATTCTTCTGCTATTAATTGCACGGTTGAAAATTGGAAGCAACTCCTATTGATAAAAGTTACTGTTGTTTGTTGGTGATCTGGCGCCTAAATGATTGCAGTTTATTATGCCCAAATTTCAAGGGAACTGCTGTAATTTGCAGAATTTGTGACTTACTGCCCATGTACCTAGCCCATATCCTTTGTTTGCTATGCTTTAACAAGACTCAGTTGCCTAAGTGCTCAACCAGGCCAAGGAGAAGCAGATATCAGAAGGGCAAACTGCAAAGACAGATATATTTAAATTAATTTTCCAATCCACTGTAGTGATTGTAAAAACATCAGCCAGCTGGACCTGTTGTGCATTCCCTGATTCGAGCTGTTAATCTGGCTGACATTCTCATAAGGTACTGATATTCTCATGCCTGACTCTGTAAATAGTCAAGGACTATTTATGTGTAAATAAAGGCTAACTTGGTGATGGAATACTGGCCTTTTTGGAGTTGTTTCATCCACAAAAGAACATCCTTATGATCTGAGCGCCTGCATAAGTCCCCTTTTGAATCCAAATGCCAGTTGTATCAGTTAGTTTTAGAATTAAATCCAAGTAGGACAGGGAATCTCTGATTTGCCTGATAAAAAAATTGATTTTATCCGTTTGCACACCCAGATCTGACTGTGCTGTTCTAATCAAATTGAAGACCAATATATTACATTACAATCAATGAAGTTAAAATTCATAAACTTAACCTTGCCTCTAAATAAGTACCCCATTGTTTGGTGTATTCGACTTGGTTGATTGTTGAACTGATGTACTGCAATTGTGGCACTATGCTTCATTTGAAACAGGTAAGGACCTCTTTATAAGCAGCAGCTCATTCAACCACATACACATCCCGGGGCAGAATTAATTTATTAATCAATGGATGAAAATAACATCTGGCCAACCATCTGCTAAAAAAGTACACATATGAGCCATCTCTAAAAATAGCTCATTTCCTGCCCAGAAGAAAGTTGTGTGCTGTCATGAACATGCAGTTTTTTTTTGGAATCGTTCCCCAGAATTTCCATTTAACTTTTGTGGGAGAAGACCTCTGGGCAACAATGAAGACAATGAAGCCCAGTGTAAAATTCTGTCAATTTGATCTTCAACAACATTAAAGCAAGATTGGAGCTCAATTACAGCTTTTCCACTAACAGTCTAAACCAATAGCTATTTCATTTAGTTATGGGTGAGCTTCACTTACAAGGAGAGGAGAACTGTTGAGATTATGGATATACCCATCCTGCAGTCCATCATGAATGTAAGTATTAGCATCATGGAGTGATGTTGCATGTTTTTGGCTGAAGCATTGCTGCAATGTTGGTTTACATTACAGCTGCAATTTCTGCTTTATTGCAGAATAACCATTTGTATGTAAAGACCTAGTGTAAGATCATGTAAGGGACCAAAAGGTATTTTTGAACCTGAATAAATGTTTAGCATTTTTAATGTCTGCAAAGAGCATAATATGCACTATTAGAAAATTGATCCATTTTAATGCTATAAAAGTAACCAAAACATTCCAAAACATTTTTTTTAATCTTCGATATGCTATTACTTTTAATATGTGGTTTTGTTGCGAAAATGATTACTGCTCATAATTCTCACCATGCCAGATAAGTTATTTCAGACACTTCAACATCCTAGAAAAGGTCCTTGTCACATTTATTATTTCACTTGCCTGGAGAGATTTGCACAGAATTGTAATGTATGTGCACCTGAGAAAAAAATGTGCTGCTCTCCTGTAATGACAAATATTCTTTTCTCTACATTTTCAATCCCTCACAAACACCTGCATCTGAAATATGGGCTTCTTGTTCTCCAGCTCTTACAAAGCTGCTTTCAACCAGCTGCCAGGATGCACATAGGAATCGTCCAATGTAATTTCTGTTTATCATCTTTTGTAGTCCCTTCTTGAAAAGAAGAGACATCATCTCTTTGTTTTCCCAGAACAATGTGTTTGAAGTTGGAGATGATTTGGGTAACAGAGTTAAAGCTACATCCAAAAACTTTGTGGTCTGAAATGTCAGTACACACATGCCTGGTGCTACAGTCCTGACCACACCTTAAAAGAAATGACATGCAACCAAGTATAGCAATTCAACCTCATGAAAATGCAGAACAATGCTCTAAAATATCTAAAGAAATCATGTAATATTCAATCAATTATGTCATTCAATGATTGCATGCAAGTATCTAACAAGCAGTTCCAGAACACAAATAGAGAAAAGTCCTATTCTTTATCTTGTCTTATCAAGTAAATTGTTTGTAGCTTTGTATTACTAGCCTGTGTGATTAATTGCAGGTCCATTAAGGAACTTTGATATTTATAGAGAAAGTTCAGCATCATTTTGTTGTGATATTAAGTTTGCAGCCTCTTAAATATATAATTTGTAAATGTAATCATTGATGAATTTTAATGACCAAGAACAGGAACAAGGAAGATTATAGTAGAAAGTTCTTTCTGCAACAATAGTATGTATTTATATAGCGCACACAATATCTTCCAAGGTACATAACCAGTCAAAAATGGATTCTTGGTGTAACAATGCTGTGGCTTTAAGATGTTGCATTGTCTTTTTTTAAAGAGAAGTTTTAAAGTAGAGGTGCGGAGCAGTCTACCAAAACCACTAGAGTAAACAATTTGTGAACCCTTGGATTTTGTTTGAAGACAGAAGCAGACTGAATGTGTTGGGTCGAGCTCTCTCAGCACCAGAAATTTCTTTTTGCAGCAGCTGTTGCTGGCATCTAAGTAGGGCTGGGAAGTAATGAATCTCTCCCAGCTGCAGCACGCTCTCTCTCTGAGTCCTCTCTGGATGTCTTTCCTCCTGGGCTGCTGGAATTGCGTGTGAGACAATTTCAATGTTTTGAATTTGCCTTTTTCCAAGGATGTTTTTAGATTATTTTATTGGAACAATTACAGTTTAGTCATAAAATAATGTATTGTTCTTTTTCATTTTCCAACAGAGTTAAGTTATTCCAAGATTTTCTTTCTTTTGTTATATTTTAACCATTGTGTTGAATTAATTGTGATTTGCTTAACGTCAAGTAGTTTCACTAATCAAATTGCATCTGGAACGCAGCACTTTGCATTTGCTTTGAAAATAAGAAAAAGATAGTGTCTAGGCTACCTTATATATTGAGGGGTCTGGTCTGGTCCATAACATTAGCAAAGCAAGGAGCTATTGGGAAGTGATGACCAATATCTTGGTGATAGGAGTGTTTTAAAGAAGGTTGTGAATATGTAGTGTAGTTTTAGAAGGGAGTTCTAGGCTTTGTGACTGAGCAAGCTGAAGCATCAGCTGCTACTAGTGAAGCTTTGCAATAAGGGAGTGCACAAGAAGCTGGAGTCAGAAAATTGCAATTATTGAGAGATGATGGGTTATACGGAGGGAGTAGGTATAATAAAAAGGAAGGAAAGGAGCAGTAAAGGGAGTGTAGAGATTGGGAATTTTAAACTGAAAGCAATTCAGGACCAGAATAAGTGTAACTTAGCATGAACAGAAGCAACTGAACAAGATTTGATGGAGCCTAGGAAATGCACATGAAAAATTTAGATGGCAGATTCAATTAAGAGATGACAAAGGCATGGTGAGTTTAAACAGAAAGTGAGCTGAGATGAAGGGCACATTCACTGACAATGTGAGAAATGGAAGCACAACGGGTACATTTAATGATGGGAAGAAGCTTAACTCTGGGTTGAATTTCATATTAGGACTGAAAACCATTGATTCAATCTGAGACAGTATTCGGAGAAAGGAATTGAAAGGGTACAGGTGGGAGCGTAGGTAAGTACATCCATAATGCTCTTAGGAAGGGAGTTTCAGGATTTTAACCCAGTGATGGTGAAAGAAGTGTAATATATTTTCAACTGAGAATAGTGTGTGGCTTGAAGGGGAACTTGCGGATGCTGGTGTTCCTATGGATCTCCTTCCCTTCTAGCTGGCAGAGGTCAGAGTTGGAAGGTTCAATCAATGGCACCTTGGTGAGTTGTGACAAGGCAATTTAAAGATGGTATACAATGAGGCTACAACTGTGCTGGTGGTGGAGGGAGTAAATGTTTTTAAGTGGTGGCTGAGATGACAGTCAAGAAGATTGTTTTGTGCTGGTTGGCACTGAATTCCATGCGTATTGTTGGAACTGCACTCATTCAGGCAAGAAAAAAAAAATTTCATCACATTCCAGGGAATCAATGAGGTTCCAGAAACATTCAAACCAAGCTTTCACACATCTCTTTTGTATCTAGTATTGTTATTATACTTAAGTATTCACATTATTATGTGTTACCATTAAATCTGATGATGGGAGTGTTTGGCTTTAAGAACAAACTTAGTTTTAACTGGCATCTTGTGAACAAGCTCTTTTGATAAACTGGCAAATATTATTTAGCTGAAATACTAAAGTTTATTATCTTGTGCCAGTTAATAAGAAAGTTTGTTGTATTTCTTCTTGCATATAGTAACTCTTAAACTCTTTTTGTTTAAATTGATTAAATTGGCTCCTTCTAAAATAAGTTATTTTGGGCCTGGGAGGACGGCATCCACAAGGAAAGGAATCTTTTTTTAAATTAGCCTTGTTGTCACCAACTGAGGACCAGGTGCATAAAGAAAGGGAGCTTGTTCATCCCTCCTCACCCGCAGGCTAACAGTTTGAGATTTCTCCCCTGGGACCAGAACAAATTGGAAAACCTCAATTGACATATGGTCATTACAAATTGAACTGCAGATGAAAGGAAATAAGTATAGTGGGTAAATTATGACTTAGAAATCAATTATAAAGGAAAAATGCTGCAAAAGACTTTCTTGAGTTTGCATTGCTATATTTTATTCACTCATGGGGCATGAACATCATTGGCTTACCAGCATTTATTGCCTGTCTCTAGTTGCCCTTGAGAAGGTGGTGTTGAGCTGCCTTCTTGAATCGCTGCAGACTACATGCTGTAGGTTGACCCACAATGCTATTAGGGAGGGAATTCCAGGACTTTGACCCAGCCACACCGAAGAAACAGCGATATAATTCCAAGTCAGTGTAGAGATGGCATGGAGGGAAACTTGCAGGTGGTGGCTTTCCTATTATAGCTGCTGTCCTTATCCTTCTAGATGGAAATGGTTGTGAATTTATAAAGGATCCTTGGTGAATTTCCACAAAGCATCTTGTGAACAGTGTACATTGCTGCTACTGAGCTTCGGTGGTGGAAGGAGTGGATGCTTGCGGATGTAATGTTAATCAAGTGGGCAGCTTTGTCCTTGATAGCTTCAAGCTTCTTGAGTGCCATTGGAGCTGCGGCCATCCAGGCAAGTGGGGAGTATTCCTTCATACTCCTGACTTGTGGCTTGTAAATAATGGACAGGGAGTCAGGAGGTGAGTTACTTGTCCCAATATTCCTAGCCTCTGATTTGCTCCTGCAGTCATTTGTTTGTGGTCAATGGCAACCCCAAGGATGTTGATAGTGGGGGATTCAGTGATGGTGGTGATTAGATTGTCTCTTATTTGAGATGGTCACTGTCTGACATTTGTGTGGCGCAAATATCTGACAAATATCTGCATTTAATGCTAACATGTTCCTAGCAGAATTAGGGGAAATTAATTTTGAAGATTTAAATGTTCTCTCTCTCAGACAGTTAAAAAATCAGTAAAGCAACTACGATTAGAATTTTACCTGAAAGCCAGAAAACTCAAAATTTGAAAAGGGACAGCGAACAGTTTACAAAAAGAAAGGGAGTATAATGAAACAGGTGGACTAGTAGTCAGGATTAAAATTAGATCATCAGAATTAGAATTATAAGAAAAAAAGGAATGAGAAATGTGAAAGACAGGAAAAAGCAGGGAGTGAAGAGATGGAGTTTCAGGAAAAACTGTAGGAAAAGGAATTTTGAGCTAAAACAGTTCAAGCTGAGGAGTAGGATCCCTATGTGTCCAACAATGACACTACTGGCTCAGGCATGTGAATTAAGGCAATTTGGTTTGCTTGTTGAAATGCGCAATTTGAAAAGGCAGAATAGAATTTTTTTTCTCTTTCAAGTGGTCATTATTATGCAGTCAGAGTAATCTTTCAGGGTAGCCTGAGGAATGTGCCAAGAATCAAGGTAGTTAAAAATGGTTATCTTTGAAACACCACAGTGCCTTGTCCGAGGTTTTACATCACTCATCGACGGATACCTCATCTTTTTACATCACCTCATCTAGCTTAGCACAACCAGTGATATTCAGAGGAACAGGTAATGACAGTATAATGTGATCATTGCAGTATTGACCACCACTCTCACCCACGTTCAGGAACAGACCAGAAACCATTCCAGGTATACCTCTCATCATCTGTTGTAGTTTTGTCCATTGGGGAGGTCATCCAATGTTCAAGAAGAGGACATCACTACATGCTCCCAAGTCATTACGCCTGATTACCAAAATGGGATCACATAGGCACGGTTCATTGCCACGAGGTCTCTATCCAGCCAGGATTACCAAGTAAGTGTGTACTAGTTAATGCCTGAGACATACAATCAAAAATTCCATACCCTCAAGAAATGGCCTGACCAGACCTACCTGAAATTTGAATGACTTTTGGACATTGTTTTTGTCCAGTGGATACAGCACTTAAAACAGAAGTCACTTATGATAAAATTTGTGAAATAATGTTCCTTGAGGAATTTAAAATCTCCATCACCTTCCCAATAACAATACACGTTGAAGGACAGAGTGACTTGGTCAAGGTAGACAGCCACACTGTTCGGTGATTATGGGCTGATACATAAACCATTCTTCCAGAAGAAACCCTCCCTTCGGTCACCCCAATCAACGGGAAAGGTTACAAGTGGAGAGTGATAAGAAACTGAGGAGAGAGGGAAATGCTGTGAATCCTACCCCTGCAGACTGAAAGAGTGGTGCTGAGTTGAAAGGTGAAGCCAAGAAGCCTGTGGCTATTAACAGCCATAAGTTAGGGCCTGTTTGGGACAACTGCTGGAACCTACTGGGAAATCCAGTGGGAACTATCAGTGCACATGCACCCTTGTGCTTAGTGTGAGAGTGGATCATTGAGTAAAGCAGACCAGACTATGGCTCTGACTTGAGCTGTGAAATCCTGTAAAGCCACACCTGAGAGTGCAGATGAGGTTAAATATATCCTTGAACATTACCAGGAGTTTATAGCTGAACAAAGAGTGGCCACATTTCCCCTGTGTGAGATGAACGAGCCTGATATTGTACAGGGAGATGTTGGCGCCAGCCAAACTCTTACTGCTGGAAAAAGGCAGAGTGTGCAGTAAGTGTCAAGGAGCTGGGAAAATCATGGAAGGAAGATACAATCTCAGTCCCGTTTACCTGGTGTGTCTTGGAGTGTGACCTTGTATCAATACCAGTGACGAAGGGAATCATACCTCATTTGCCCACGATGGTATTGACCTGCTGCTCAGCAATGACCTTGTGGAGCCCAAGGCAACAGCATATCCAATGGTCTTCAAGAAGCCTGTTGAAGTCTTAACATAGAACATAGAACATTACAGCGCAGTACAGGGCCTTCGGCCCTCGATGTTGCACTGACCAGTCATACCAATCTGAAGCCGATCTAACCTACACTATTCCATGTACGTCCATATGTTTGTCCAATGACGACTTGAATGCACATAAAGTTGGCGAATCTACTACCATTGCAGGGAAAGCATTCCATACCCTTACACTGAGTAAAGAAATTACCTCTGACATCTGTCCTATATCTATCACCCCTCAATTTAAAGCTATGCCCCCTCGTGCTCGCCGTCACCATACTTGGAAAAAGGCTCTCCCTGTCCACCCTATGTAACCGTCTGAATATCTTATATGTCTCTAGTAAGTCACCTCTCAACCTTCTTCTCTCCAATGAAAACAGCCTCAAGTCCCTCAGCCTTTCCTCATAAGACCTTCCCTCCATACCAGGCAACATCCTAGTAAATCTCCTCTGCACCCTTTCCAAAGCTTCCACATCCTTCTTATAATGTGGTGACCAGAATTGTACACAATAGTCCAAGTGCAGCCACACCAGAGCTTTGTACAGCTGCAGCATAACCTCATGATTCTGGAACTCGATTCCTCTATTAATAAAAGCTAAAACACTGTATGCCTTCTTAACAACCCTGTCAACCTGGGTGGCAACTTTCAAGGATATGTGTACATGAACACTGAGATCTCTCTGCTCATCTACACTACCAAGAATCTTACCATTAGCCATTACCATTCTTGAAGACCAATAAGCTCCAGGAGAAAGTACCTGGCATTTTCCTTGACTACGTGGTTTCTAACCAGATAAGCTCAGTCAGAGAAGGATGAGAAAACAGAAGATCCTCTGGTCAGATTATCTGAAACCTTTTCTGTTGCATCTGTTCTGATGATGCCAGCTTTGACAAGGGGGCTACAACTGAGGATTCTCTCCATTGTGGTCAACAGGGCCTTCAGTTATGTTTGATCAATCACATGGACTTCTGCCCCCACCTCTTCTCTTCCTACAACACCAACACCAATAGAGACCCCCGGTCCTCAGTCACCACCCCACCAGCATCCACATTCAAAGGATTATTTAGTGCCATTTCTGCCACTTCCATCAGAATTCCACCACCTGACACACATTGCCCTCCCATCTTTTGTAACCTTTCTGCAGGGACTATACCATCTGGGATATCCTGGTCCTCTCCTCCTCCACAACCAATGCCTCCCAACATCCCCATGGCACATTCCTATGCTATTGCAGAAGGTGGATCATCTGCTGGTTCACTTCCTGTCTCCTTAATATCCAAGGGCCCCAGATTCACCTTCCTAGCTCACAATGTGGTCTTCTGTACACTGGGGAGGTGAAGTGCAGACTGGACGACCACTTTGCAGAACATTTACATTCTGTCTGCAAAAATGATCCTGAGCTTCTGGCTGTTGCCATTTCAGCACACCACCGTGTTCTCTGGCCAACATCTCTGTTTATGGTTTGCTGCAATACTCCAGCAAAGGTCAGCACAAGCTGGAAGAACAGCATCTCATTTTCCACTTGGAGGCTGTGCAGCCTTCAGGACTAAATATCAGGGTCAATAATTTTAGGGCCTGAGCACCTTCTTCCATATCTTTTCCTGACCTCTACACATCAGACCTTGTCATCACATGGACTGCACCCATTGCCAGTTGCAGATGGTCCCCAGTAGCAGCTATTGATTCTTCCAGGCTGACCTTTACTTGTCTCTTTTCTCTGCCTGACTGTTTTTCTCTCACACAAAACAAATTGCTGGAACAGCTCAGCAGGTCTGGCAGAGAAATCTGAGTTCATGTTTTGGGTCAAGTGCCCCTTCCTCTGAACTATGAGGTGATTTTTATTGTTTCTGATTTACAGCATCAGCAGTTCTTTCAGTTTTTGTTCTTGCTTTTGCTCTCTCTGTGAACTCTATCTCTACCTTGGTTTACTCTGTATTAACCTAGGAGCAGGCATGAGACTTGTCATGTGGTGATTGCAACCAATGTTATGTCAAGCTAGAGATTCCTGTTTCAAAGAAATTCAATGCCTGAACAAATCACTGGATAGGGATCCTGTCCTACTTTCTTTGTGACCCTCATCCCATGACCCCTCCCTGGTATCACTCTCTCATGCCTTGGGATCCAGTGGTAAAGCTCTTGGATATGTGTCACACTGGCAGCAGCCTCTGTCTCTGGGTTGTTTTGCCATTCAATAGAGCTGCCAGCTTCTGATCAACCAGCAACTCTTGGTTGGTAGGACATCTGCCCTGAGGATTCTTGGTCTTGGAAAGGCCTGAGTCAAACTTAATATGGTGATCCTTCCTTAAAAAAGGTGACATTGGACTCTCACTGGTTCTCCAGCTGGTGATCAAGATCATTGTGACCTCCATTTAATACAATCCCTCACAATGCAGTGGCAAGGCAAGCTTTCTCTTGTTATCTTTTTTAACCAATCTGTGTTCTTTTATACGATTGACGAATGTATACTATATTCCTCCCACGTCTCCCCATTGTTGTATATTTGGGGTAGAACTGCTCTCATGTGGTTCCATTCTCACCAATCTCATCCAGGTCTTCCCTGATCGTAAATCATTGCAATCATGATTGTAAGCAATCATATATGGCTTATATGTGATATTCATCCATTTTGAGTATTGCATACTATTGTACATATTAAACTAAATACCAAGCTCTCAGTAACAAGTGATTCATAGGCAACGTTTTTGTATGTAGCAGATAAAAGTTGTCGTGTCTATGTTGCTAAGATCAAAATCTTCACTGGTAGTATTAATGCCCGTATCAGTAAACTGACCACTATCTTCTTGGTCACTGCCATTGATATCTATGCAGGTTTAATTTCAGTATTCATATGTTCATAAGTTTGGTGCCATTAGCTCCAGAATAGCAGTGGTCACCATTGAGCTCTGGACAAGTACTAACAGCTTTATGGCAGCTTTAAATCATAGCAGTAACCTTAAATAGTGAGCATATCCTAAGTGGATAATCTTTGAGGCCTAAACCAGGTCTTGAAAAGCTCAGTGAAATGTTGATGCTCTTTACTCATAAAATCTATGGATTAAACAGCCACCAACATGCTGTTACATCTCCCACCACCCCCATAATGCTCTCACTTATAGCCATTCCTTCCCAGATATTGCATGCAGATTACTCATCCTGATCGCCTAATCCCCACTACTGTCACATGTCCCTTCCATCACCCTTCCCCATGCTGTCATAGATCACTCAAACCTACTTCACATATCCCCTTAACAGTCTGTCTCACTACACCTCACATCTTCACATTGGGAAAAGAGTAAACTCTGATCTAAGCAGAGAAGGTGATTTTTGTACAATAGCTTCTGTTCCTACTGTCACACTATTAACTCTGGTGTTGCCTATGGTATTACCAAATGATAGCCCTTGAGATAATGTCAACAAACAGCTGTTCTAAATTTCTAGAATAGATTATTTTTCTACTTTGGTATAGGCATGCTATATTCCTCTTAAGTTGTAAAACATTTGGAATTTAAACAATTCCACTTCATACCACACTGTGGATTGTTTAAGCCCATCAAGAACATGTACATTTACTCTAAAAACCCAAACTTGTTCGACTGCAAGATAAGACCCTCACTCCAGTGAATATTGAGTCTGTTTGAGCTCAGCACTGAGCCCTACTCATGAAAGAATATGTATCAGAAATGGGTATGGGACTTCTAGACCTGGCTCCCAACCCACCATGTGCAATCTCTGAGGAAATCTGAGTCCAAATCTATGGCAAGTTTCTTTGACTTCAATTGGTCAAACTCAAAATCTCGGAATATAAAAAGTGTTGAAGACTTTGTAAAATATAGACCAGTAGAGCAATTTGGAGCAGGAGTTTGAAAGGGTCATCACAGGATGGGACTAGACAGTGGTTGAGGAAAGATTATTCTTGATGAACAGGAAAGCCAGTGCGACAGTTACAGCAGGAGACCCCAGACAAACAAGATCTCAAACAAATTTGAAACCCTAATGTCCTGAAAAAGGACACTTGAGGATTATAAAATAAATATGAATGATGACTGAAATGGTAGTGAATGAAAAATGCATTAGTGATTCACTAATTAGAAGGGATGATTTGAACTTTCACAAAATAGCTCCAGACTGCCTGTTTTGGCTTTGTTGCTTGCCGAGTAATGAAGTAAGGAATATTTTGAATACACTTAAAATTATTCAGCAAGTGGAGGGGTATCAACAAGTTATTGGCTCATACATATACCACAATAACAAAGAACAGGTCTGAATTACCATAGGATGTATTTTAGAGTTTTGGGTTCTTGTTGGAATGCTGCCCCTGATTATTTGCTTTTGCAACTTCATTGCAAAATCATATATGGCTTATATGTGATATTCATCCATGTTGTTGCATTGTATACTATTGTACATATTAAACTAAATATCAAGCTATAAGTAACAAGTGATCCATTGGCAACATTTTGTACGTGGCAGATAAAAGTTGTCGTGTCTGTGTTGCTAAGATCAAAATCTTTACTGGTAGTATTTATGCCCATATCTTTAAACTGACCATTATCTTCTTGGTCAATACCATTGATACCTATGCAGGTTTAATTTCAATATTCATATATCAAGCCTTTGTAATGAATGTCACTTATGCTTTGAACATAGCTCCCTTGCCCTGCAAATGTGCGTTCAGGAATGTCAGTCACTGCATGGACATCACTGTCAAAGACCCTATTTTGACTTTTCAACAATATGGGCTAGCAATCCTAGAATACCACAAGCAATCTTTTAACAGTTTTTCAAAGATTACTTATTGTTTTGAAATCTACAGTTCCAAATGATTCAACTCAATTCAACTTTTGCAACCAGTAATTATTATTTTCTTTAAGAGGAATTTGTACATGTTCTGACTGCATTGTGAAGGAAAGGGTTAAACAGGGAGCAGCTGAGGACACACAGCTGAAGATAAGCAATAGAAGAAGTATGTCATGAACAAGCAAATGCATGTCTTCTGGGATTAGTGATGCAAATTCATGACAGAGAGCCATGAGGACATTCTTTAAAAACAGGGATCTTCTCTATTGCCTTCATCAACTTACCTTTGACAAGCAATATATCATAGTAGATTCTATGATGTTCATTTTATTAATCTATTAGATAATCCCTGTAATTTTCTTCTTCAAGTCATTGTTGTATTGTTGCACAAATCTCAGAAAGGCACTATATCTTTAAGACAGCCAGATAACTTTGCAATATGTGGCGCTGTAGTTCATGAGGTCTTCATCTTGCTCTGCATATGTTCAGTCATCTAGTTTAGCAACAAGCCAGTCTACGAGCCAGTAAGACAACTATGCATATAATAGTAATATTAGTAACCATATAACCCAAACTGCTGATATTATTCTGGTGAATCTGTTCTGCACGACCTACAGTCAAAGTGAGAGAGTCTTCACTGGAGTTAGACTTAGGATGAGTAAATGGAAATTTGGGTCGAAAAGGGAATTCAAGGCAGAGGGAGATAAAAGTAATTAACTTAAGGTTTACTGCAATAAATAAAGTCTGCGGAGTGAGAGAGGAAATAAGATGCAGATTGAAAAACCTACCTATCCTGATACTAATGGCAACCTGACTTATAAGTGCTGTTTGGTGAATATGCTTAATCAATATTTCCAACTTTTCAAGTGAAAGTTAGGCATTAGTTTTTGTTCAAGTCTTTAGATTTTTTTGGCTCTCAATTTTTTGAGGAATAGTTTGTGTTCACAGTGAACCCGTACTTATGCTAAGGATAGAAAATAGGTTTTCAATTATGGGTTAGCATTATGGGATGTGTGATGATGCTACCCCTTTAACAAGGTTATGTTGTCCTTGTTTTTTTTCAAGAGGGGTCGTAAAGGCAGACACTCCAACATGTACGGAAATATCTACTTGAAAAGGCTTTTAAGTTTTTTTTAAATGCTAGTACAATGAAAGGGGAGTGGCCAGTTCTCCCAATTAAGGGTTTTTTCTAGTTTGGTTTTGTTTTAGCAAGCAGTCTGTTTGAAGGTGCTGGTCAGGTTTTAGCTGAGAATTCAAATAAACAGCTCCATGCTGATCCTCTCTGTCTCTGCAATCTCTCTCCTGTAAGAACCTGTGTTTGAATTTCCCTTTTTGCGAAAGGGGGAGTGTTTTGGGATGTTGCAGGAAATTGGGATAGCTCTTTGTTAAGTTGCGTTTTGAGTTTTCAAATAGTTATGTTATTCTGAATTTGGTTTTCTTTTGTTCATGTGTAAATAAATTCTGTTTTGTTTAAAACTGAATGGTTTCACCAGTTGCGTCACTCCTGGACTATCCACCTTACCCTTGCTTGAAACAACTAGAAATGTTAGGATCTGAGCTGCCTTCTGGAAATGTTTTGAGGGGGTCTTGCCTGGTCCATAACAGATGGCAGATCAGAAGGACCAAGTGGGACATACGTCCTGCAGTATTTATACAGTTATGCACATACCATACATTTGCAGGAAGTGTCACACGTTGAGCTCTGGGTTTCAGAACTTGAGCAGCAGTTAGAGTCACTATTGTGAAACCATGAGGCAGAAGACTATATGGATAGCATGCAGAGAGGGATGGTCACACCACATATTAGAAGCATACATTCAATGTGGATATGAGTCATGACAGGCTGTCTAAGAAACCAGCTAGACAGGGCAGATGTTGTGCTTGCTAATTGATTACGTTTTGGGAACTAGTAAGATTGATGATTCATAAGGGGAGTGTAGCCAGAGCCAAGCCCATCGCCCCAGTGATGACTCAACTGTATGGGGAACACAGAAGAATGGCAAGGCAAGAGTTATACGGGACTCCATGGTCAAGGGAACAGTCAGGTATTTCTGTGGTAGTAAATGTGTCTCCAAGATGATGTGCTGTCTCTCTGTAGTTAGGGTCACAGATGCAGAATGGCTGCAGGACATCCTCCTAAATGAAGGGGATCTACCAGAAATCATGTTTCACATTGGTACCAGTGATATCGGCAGGAAAAGACAGTAGTCCTGAAGACAGATTTCTGGGAGTTAGGAAGGAAATTACAAAGCACAACAGGTGCTTAAATTAAAAGTGCAGTAATCACAAGGTTAATCCATAAGACCACAAAACTGTAAACCATGAGAGTTAGGAGCAGAACTAGGCAATTGGGCCCATTGAGTCTGCTCTGCCCTTCAGTCATGGCTGATATGTTTCTCAACCCCATTCTCCTGCTTTCTCTTTGCAACCTGTGATCTGACCTTGAATAAGCATGAACCTGTCTATCTCTGTTTATGTTCACTCAATAATTTGGCCTCCACTGCCTTCTGTGGCTGTGAGATTAACTCACCCTGTTGCTAATGAAATTCCTCCTCATCTCAATTCTAAAAGGTTGGCGGTTCACTCTGAAGTTGTACCCTTGGGTCCTAGTCTATCCTACTGTTGGAAACATCTTTTCCACATCCATTCTATCCAGGCCTCTCAGTATCCTGTAAGCTTCAAACTGATGCGTCCCCCCCCAACCCCCCCATTCTTCTAAACTCCATTGAGTACTGACCCAGAGTCGTCAACCTCTCCTCATATGACAAGCCCTGGGATCCTGCTTGTAAACCTCTTCTGGACTCTTCCAACATCAACACATCCTTCTTTAGATATGGAGTCAAACATTACTCACATTATTCCAAATATGGTCTGACCAGAGCCTTATACAGCTTCAGTAGTACGTCCCTTCTCTTATAATCTAGCCATCTCGAAATGAATGCTAATATTACCTTTGCCTTCTAAACTGTCAACTTAACCTACAAGTTAACCTGAAGAGAATCCTGAACTAGGCTCCTAAGTCACTTTGTGCTTCATATTTCCAAAGCCTTTCCCCATTTAGAAAATAGTCTATACCTCTATTCTTCCTACCTAATTGCATAATCTCATGCTTTTCCATGATTGTATTCCACCTGCCACCACTTAGCCCACTCTCCTAACTTGTTCAAGTCCTTCTGCAGGTGCCTTGCCTCCTCAAGACTACATGTCCCTCCCCCTATCTTTGTGTCATTTGCAAACTTAGAAACAATTCCCTCATGGCATTAATTCCAGTGCCACATGCTAGTGCACATAAGAATAGGAGGACTGATCATAAAATCCCTACAGTGTGGGAATAGGCCATTTGGCCCAACAAGTCCACACCAACCCTCCAAAGAGTATCCCACCAAAGAGTAACCCTCCAAAGAGTAACCCTCCAAAGAGTATCCATTCCCCTATCCTATCACTTTTACATTTCTCCTGACTAATGCATCTAACCTATACATCCCTGAACACTATGAGCAATTTAGCATGACCATTTCACCTAATCTGCACACCTTTGGACTGTCAGAGGAAACCCATGCAGACACAGGGAAAATGTACAAACTCCACACAGGCAGTCACCGAGACTGGAATCGAGCCTGGGTCCCTGGCGCTGTAAGTCAACAGTGCTAACCACTGAGCCACCATGCCG